>NC_056746.1:50876303-51052982 GCF_019279795.1 Protopterus annectens
GTAATGTAATATTATGGCTTTGGAAAAAACAATAGCTAAAAAAAATCATATTGAACATTTAATACATAATTCATATAGATCTATTTATCATAAATCTGTATGCATTTGTAAAATTAGACACATGTCCATTATTTTGCCAAACACAATAGAGGGAAGGGAGGAGCTAATGCGGGGATACTTTAAAATACATTAATCATCATTGAAGTGTTTATGGAAATATTACCATAACATTCTTCTAAGTTCACAGAAAACTAAAAAGCAGTTCACATATTGGGATAATAATACATGAAATATATGTCAGTATAGAACTCTATTAAAATTCAGTGTTTTAGTGTGTATTTTATCATCTCTGATTCCACCAAAACTGTTTTTGTTTTTAATGTACCTGTATTTTTATGTCATACCAGTATGTATTCATCAGTGCAAGGAGGAGTTAAGCTAACAAGCCAGTTGTACTACAATTTTTTCTACTCCATCCATTCAGTTTCCTACTCAGGTTCTTGTCGATCTGTTGACAGCTATTTGTTCAACTGCCAGGCCACTAATATCCAAAAACACAATGATGCTGAAAGTTGAAAAACGTAACCTTGCAGCTGGTCAAATGCTGTACTCTTTTACTGTGTGAAAACTATGTAATGCCCTCCCACCTTCTATCAGAACAATAAGTAAGTATGCTCTCTTTAAGAAGTCTCTCAGATCACACTTCTTTTCTCTCTGGCAATGTACTTGTGCCAAAATAGTACCTCCTAACACCTGATCCACTACTATATCCCTCTACAATATCACTACTTAGGAGCTCACTCTGACTTGCTGAATTCAACTGCTTATGCCTAAAAACTCCAACAAGTAACTATCAAAACGGCTACCATACCTGACTAACTCCATCCTCAATAATCAATAATCAAATTGTACACAATGTTGATATGTAATGTTTGTAAATAACTTGTACCATTGTGTTTAATATTTCTTTCCATGCATTGAGACTGTATATACACTGTATATTGTGCTTTTTCTTGTATGTACTATTTATGTTATGTGGGGCTTTTCTCCCTAGGCCTCTACTGAAAATGGGCTCATCGAGGCCCAGTAGACTTTCTTGGTTAACAAATGCAATAAATAAATAAATAATTCTACCAAAATACCATTTGGCAATACTGGACCAAGAACTTCAGCAAAGGATAGGGAAATGGAATGCGAAACTCAAGGCACATTGGATAAAACTGAGTACAGATAAGACAGTTGTAATGGCAGCAAATGGTGGAGTTCAGAAGACGCAGAGAATTGAGACAGTGGAACAGGTTAACAGCTTCAAGTATCTGAGAGGGGTGGTTGAGGAGAAGAGAAGTCTGAATGAGCAAGTCAAAGCTAGAATCAGAGGGGCTGCAGTATCAGGGGTAGTGCATGACAGAATAATGCCAAAAGAAACTCAGATGTAAGGTGTACAAAACAGTGGTGTGACCAGTACTACTGTATGGTACAGAAACCTGGGAGGTAAAGGCAGAGTAGCTGAGGAAGCTAGAGGTGATGGAAATGAAGTGCCTGAGATGGTTGGTAGGATGCACACTGTAGGACAGGTGAAGAAATGAGGACATAAGAGCAGATGCCAAAGTAGCTCCAATTCCAAAAAAGATCAGAGAGAACAGATTACAGTGGTTCAGGCACATCTGCAGAAAGGCAGAAGACAATCTGGTGATGAAGATTTGGGAAAGACAGGAAGAAGGCAAGAGGTAATAAGAGCATCTAGCAAAGAGGTGGATGGACTGTATGAGAGAAGACATTTGACAGGCATGAGTGTTGAAGAAGGCAGGAGAGTGGCACTGAATAGAGAGAGATGGTGACAGTTAACATGACAACCTGACAACGTGTAGAAAAGTGGGGAAAAGGGGCTGATGGTGATGATGATAATTAATCCTGGAAAACTTTTTTTGTAGGGGGCAAGACCCCCTGCACTCCCTGATGCAGGGGCATGTCCCGTACCCCCCCTCCCAAAATTATACATATCTACTCCAAGGCTGCACAACAATGATGAAAACGGAAAAAAAAACACTTTTGCCAAAAGGTGTTTCAGCAGAATGCAATCAGTTTATCTGCAGCCAAAAAATGGCCATTGATAGATTGACTGCATCCTTCCCACATTGCCCCATCCAAAGACACCAGTCTTTGCTTTCCTGTAGTCCTAAGGCACATTTACACTAACCAGTAACATTCTGAATTTCTGTAGTAGATAATCTACCAGCACATTGGTGAACCTGCTGAAGACCTTGGGAGGTCACCATCTAAAACCTGCGCTTTATGTTCCCTTACAAATGCCTTTTTTTCTTCTCAGTCTTTTCCATTCAGTCCTAAGGCTTGTCCAAAGGTCTGCCTTTTCTGTCCTACCTGCATTCCAGCAAGGCAAACTCAAATTACTTTCTTTTATAAAGTGCCAAGGCAGAATATTCATTCAGTTTATTAGCTGTTTCACAGTCGTCCATGGTCTCTTTCCAATGTATCTTAAGCTCTTTTCCCTTGTCTACAGTGACAGAGAGTTATTATACTCTCTGACCCTTCTCAGTCAGTATGCTGGCTACTGACACAAGTAACATTTCTGAGAATATTACTTCCATTGTCCCATGCTTGCATATTTATGTCACCTCCATGAAACTGCCTCCTGTCACTTCGGCTGTGTCTTCTGTCGGCTCATTGCTATCCTCATGCACGTCCAGTACTTCCTTAGTTACCACCTAGGTTATGTCTGCCCATGTCTTACTATGTCTGGACACAAATTGTTTCAATGTCATTTCTCTGCTGTCCCCTTAGCCTCTTAACTCCCTTGATGCCTGATTTTCCAATCAATAAATCGTCTTCTCTGTCCCATACTGGATCTCATTTCATTTACTTACTTTTGCAGTTAACTATCCCTCTTATCTGCAGCCTGTCCACAACCACTTGCATCACTCTTGGTCCTCTATCTGTCTGTACCAGATGCCTCTATCCCTCTGATATAGCTGATGTCTTTCTCATCCCTCCTTTACTCTTCATCCAAGCTATCTCCACTCTTTTGTCATTTTCATTCACTCTCACTCCCATCTGTCTTAATTCTCCTGCCTGTCCATCTTCCCTCTGCTCTACTTCTGGTATTGATTCTTCCATGGACATTGCTGGCTTTGTTTCCCTTTCGTTTCTTGTCTTTACTTTCTGCAGCTCTATTTCCACTTTTTTTTACTTTTTCTTCTCTTTCATGATTGCATCTCACATTTTTTCCATCTGTTTCTTTCTTCCTCTGACAACCTCTGTCTACATCCTCTTGCTCACTGTCTTTCTTTCCTCCTTCTCCCATTTCTCACCACAACCTGTCTTCTGGCATTTTGTTCCCTTCTCTCCAGGCCCACTCTGCCCTTTCCTGCCTTTTCTGCTAACAACCTTTTCTCTCTAACTCAATTATTCTTCCTTGAAGCTACTCCCTTCTCTGAAAAACCTACAACCTGCCAAAGTTAAATGGATACCCCATCCTGAGCACAATGCACAACTTTCTAAGTTTTCTTGCTCATCCTGACCTGCTCCATCATGCTGTCTCATCCTGCATACTTCACTTTTACTTTGTTTGTTTTTTTAATCTTTTTTGATTTATGCACTTTAATGTAAACACTGAATCGCTATGTAAAGGCCAATAAAGGGGTTATTTGATGTAAGCAATAATGCCCAACAGGGTATGAGTTATTCTGCAGGATTCAATAAAGCTTACCCAGTAATTTTTGCTGTGTGCTCATCATGGCGCATTGTGCACACTGGCACGAAAACATTTACATTCAGTAAACTCTGTGCAGTGGTAGGCAGCAGCATGCAGTCACGCGTAAATATGGAAACTTTTGTGGCATGCAAATTATAGCATAAGTAGCTAGATTTCATGCTAATGAAGCAATTCAACATGGTGGAGCAATTCAACAACCTCTAAAGCAACTGTGTAGACTCCGTGCCCATGTTGGCAATGTATTCCAAAACTTTCTGAATATAGCCTTGGAAAAGAGTCTACATGGAAACAAGAGCAAGTAAAAATTCTTACATTTGTACAGAACTGCCCTTAACATGTAACACCATTCATATTCTAACCTAATTACACAGGGTGGAATCTAGAAAATTAGTGTAACAATCATAAAAATGTTATTTTATGTGCCATGACATAAATGCAGCTTTGCTCCCCCACCCCAAATGAAGAATGTACTTGTAATTAATGCAGGCTGCTAGAATGTGTAAACCTCCATGAAAAAAGTATTATACTGTAATGTAAGCAAATGCAGGATGTAGCTGATGGATTACAGTATTCCTTTGTTACAGCATTGGGCTCCTGTGCAGTTTCCCTGCCTATATAGTTACTAACCATATAGATTCCGAGTTGTCAACATGGTGAAGATGTAAATGAGGTCAGAATTCATTAGAACTGTTGAATTTCAAAAAAGAGCAACCATGTAGGGATGCTCACTTCATGTAGGCACTTCCACAGTGTTTGTGTTGAATTCATGGCAACAGTGAATGCTGACATCAGGGTATGTGTCAGGTTACACTTGCAGAGATGAACATGTAGGGCTGTGAATGGTGAAATTGCATGTAAGTGGTGTACAATTCTTATGTTTTGTGTCATCTTCTAAATTGTTCATTAAAATGTATTGGATCTGTTTGCATTAATTTAAAATCTTATTTTATAATTTTCACCCTTGTTTCTGAGATGTGGTGCTTAGTGTAACCATGAGAAGTAGAGGAATGAATGGCAGGTTTCTCTGTGTTGTTATGTAACTATTCTTGTAGCAGCACATGTACAGTATGCATCAGGGCTGGAATATAGATGATCCTGGGTTTGACTCCAGGATGTGCAACCTTTCCTTCACGTTTTATGGTCCATTTTTGCACAATAGCCCAAGAACGGAGGAAATATCAATTGCGCCTATGCTTATCTTATTTTTGCGAAGGTGCACAGAGGGGCACAGAGCTACACAGAGCTGCACATAGCACACTAATGAGCAAGCAACAGGTGTGTTTAATAGATGCTAGTTATAGCATAAACAGGTGAACTGCATGTTAATCAACAAATCCAACATGGTGGAGCTATTCAACAATGTCTAAAGTATCCATGTAGCCTACATCCTATTTTTTTTCTTTATCCTTCAATACCATTGAGGTAGAGACAAGGACATTTTAACTGGCACAATTCTGTGGGCTCCTACAGCTATTCTATATCTGCATATGCTAGAGGCTGAAGCCAATGCTGCTGCTGACAATAGGTCTAGGCCGAGGAGAATAGTGTTCAGGCCCAGGGTAACTTTCCAGGTGCAAATGAGCTGGAGATTGTAGAGTACTACAGGGTGGACAGGGACACATTACAAGAACTCTGACAGCTCTGCTGCCTTCAACCCAGAGCCAGAGCCAACCGAGGGGAACCCATCCCAGTGGAAACTAAGATATGTATAGCCCTTAGAATATAAGCTACTCTACTTTTCAAAGACCATCTAGGGACATGATGGGTATGTCACAGGTATCAGCCTCCAGGATCCTACACCAGTTTCTGGATGCTATGCTCATACATGCCAGTGAGCACATATTTTTTCCCCGTAGTTCTGAAGAGAGGGCCAGCGATATGAAACTGTCTCAACATGTAGCGCACTACCCTGAAGTACTGGGTGCTATAGAGTGCAATCATGTACACATTAAAGCACCAGCTGGTGAGAAGGGTAGAATATACATTAACCACAAGGGATATCACTCTGTCAACTGCCAGGTCATGTGTAATGCCCAAGGAATTATCTTGAATGTGTGTGCTGGCAACCCTGGCAGTTATCATGACTCTCATATCTGGCACACATCACAGATGTACCAGATGTTTGCTAGGGGGTACATTCCACAGAACCATTTATTGGGGGATGCTGGCTATGCCCTGGAACAGTGGTTTATGACACCCATCAGAACTACCCTGGAAGAATTCCATAATGAGGCACACGCTCAAACTAGAAACATTATAGAGCAGGTGTTTGGGCTTCTGAGTCACAGTTCCAGTGCCTAGATATATCTGGTGGAGCCCTGCAGTATAATCCATGCACAAGTACACAGATTTTCACATTATGTACTATGCTCTACAATCTGATCCTGAGGAAACAGCTGCAGCAAGATCAGCAAGGGGAAAGGACACACATCCCCCCACCAGTGCCTAGGTCACAGTCAGAGGAGGACTGAGAGGAGGACCCCCAGACATAGGTGTGCTCAGTATGCCCTTGCATTGGCTAAGGGACAAAATATAGCACATTCACTGACCACCTAGGGACCTAATACTTTTCTCCTACTCACATACACACAGTAAAATTGATGCCAGGCAGCTCACAGAAACTTTACCTCCCCATGTATTGGCTGTACACTGTTTGCAACAGACAGAGTCAGTCCTGAACTAAAGGTGTGTCAACTGCTGCATTTGCAAGGTAAGTCCTGAACCTAGAGTGTATTCTTTAATAATATTATGTCATATCCTTGTATTTCCTATCATGGTACAGTAAGCAAGTAAATAGTGGTGAATTTGTACAGAAAGTACCTTAACATGTGATACAAGAACATTTATATTATTTATATTTATCCATTAGTAATTAGTAGGCCTCAGGCATAAAAGATTCACACAGTCATACCTCTGAAGAATTCTGATGTTCCCTGCATAGCCGCAGTTTAGCAACATACCTTTGTACTAGTAAATTATCGAAGGCAGACGTTAGAAAGTGATGATACACATTGCAGTTTTAGACTTCAGACTTGTTTGTGTCAAACAGTAACTCAGCTATACCACCCCCAAAAGAACATGTATGGTAGTGCCATCCAACCTGGACTTAATTTGTTGGCAACTGCATATGATATTATTCCCAGTTAATATCCTCTCACATGTTAAGGCCAATGATATAGAATGGCTTACATACTGCACATGTGTTAGATAACTTTTAAATGATCAAGAAACACAGAAAGGAAACACAGAGCTGTATATTTGTAAGCATAATTATGACAGGTTTTGTGATCACTACATGCTCCATGTCCTAATATAGCGAAGATAATTAAATATACAAATCACAGCTCATGGTTTGATATCAGTGCACATTCTGATGTGTCCTAATATAGTGAAGAGAATTAAATATGCAAATCGCAGCTCTTTGTTTGATAGCAGTGTACATTCTGATGCAGTTGGTTGTGTGAAGAATGCCTTTCCATTTTGTTGATGCAAAGCTGCTTGTGTGGCCAAGAAGACTAAAGCATCCCTTCTGGTTTCTGAAGCTGTATTGGTGGGTGGGTTCAAATCCTGGCATATATAGAAATTTGTGATGTGTACTATCAAGTTTTACAAAGTCCAAGAAATAGGTGTAGAACAGTTAGACATACTGGTGAACCAACACAAAATTAAATCCATTAACAAAAAGGCACAGCACGGCCATCCATATAAAAGCTTTCTAGTTGAAACTCTTTATAAAGAATAAATCAGTACATTAAAACCACAGAATAAATATATAACACCAGCTAATCACATAACATAACTGATGAACACATTATATAATTATGCAATTTATATAATTAATATAATTGACTAAAACTTGTTTGTTAAAAAGCTTCATTAAAGACAATAGTCAGCTTAAAAATGTACTAAAATATTTCATTACAGCCTAAAAAACTTCATAAGACAAATACAATATTCTAACTGACATATGCTTGTCTTAATTTCAAAATAGGTTTAATACTGTTAGTTTTATTAAGCCCTGGGTAGACATTAGATCTAAAAATCCATTTGTATTCTACTCTCTCTGTGGCATTCACTATGTCCCCCCTTATTCTTACAAACTCTGCAGTATCCTAAATTTAAATGCATGCTCATTTCCACAATGTAAAATATGCTTACTAAGTGCATTTGTCTCAACCCCCCTTCTTATGTCAGATAAATGGGAGGCAATTCTCTCATTAAATTTGCAGCTAGTTTTTCCAATGTAAAAACATAAACATTTCTCTCAATTAGCCAAGTAAACTAAATTTTCACTATTGCACGTCCCAAATGCCTTAAAAATAAAATTGGCTTGTGTTATTGGATGTATAAACTCTGTTTTCATATTAATGAACTTACAAAAACTGCAGTTATAAAAGGGGACTGTCCCCTTGTTAAATCTATGTAGCTCTTCATTTTTATCAAAATCTTTATAACAGAGAAGTTGTATAAGATTCTTCTCTTTCTTATATACAAACTAAGGCCTTTGTTATACTATTTTCCTAACATTAACATCAGAACTAAGAACAGTCCAATTTCTTTTAATTATGGACTGAATCTGTCTAGAATGTCTGTTATACTTCATCATGTATCCTAGTTTATTAAATCCATCTTCTCTCACAGCTATTCTTCTGGGCAATATTGCCTTTTCTAAGTAGATATGGTTTGGCCACACTAAGCCTTTCAGATTTAACATATTCTGCATTCTTAGTTAATAAACCTCTATTATAGCCTCTTGCCAAAAACTCTTGTGTCATGGTATTAATTTCATCTGCAAATCCCTCTTCAGTAGTGTTTAGCCTGCTGGCTCCCAAGAATGGATTTTTTACTCCTTTATAAATGTGGGTGGGGTACATACTGGAGTTATGTACATACCTAGTTGCTTGTACCTCTTTCCTATATATAGATGTATGAATTCTACCATCAATATTCATCAGTTTAACATCCAAGAAGGTGATTTATTCTACCGAACAAGACATTTCAAACTTAAGGAAGCCGGTGCTATTTTATAGATGTTCAACAAAAAGCTCCAATGCCTCCCTGCTACCTCTCCATAACAATACTATGTCATTTACAAAACATTTGTAATGCATTAAAGCACTATTATAGTATTCATTTTTAATTCCAATTTTGCACAATGCACCGTGTCTCAAAAAATGTTTGGCTAAATTTATATTGTTTGCACAATGTTCAACTTTGCAAAAATAGGGGAAAACCAGATTTTGTAGAATGCAGACACCCAAAAATAGACAACGGATACATTCAATTAATGCTCTTAGCCATTGTGAAAAGCCGGCCTTGAGTACAGATGGTACCAGAGTATAGCAGCAAGCATTAGGATTGGGAGGGTGGCCTAATGGTTAAGGTGTTTTCCTTAGAAACACAAGGTGCAGGGTTTGTCTCTCACAAGGGATAATTGGCTAGGCTTAAAATGGCTCACAAGGGCAGTTAGCTTAGTACTAACCTAAGAATCTATGAAAGCAATGCACTTCATGTTTGTGTACTGCTTCCCTGTGTGCAAACAGGCCTAGCTTGCATGTATGTACACTTTGTTAACCTACCTGCAAATCCAATGCTCATTGCGCTATGGAATTGTACATAAGATGTTGCATTATTGCTGTTTCCTGTCCAGTTCCTTTGTATGACATAAAACTACATGTGGAAACATTGCAAACTAAGGGTGTAATATAATATAATATAATATAATATGTTGTTGTTGTCTTTCGGCTTTTCCCGGTTAGGGGTCGCCACAGCGGAACTCTGGTCCGCTAATGATTGGCAGTAGATTTTCACAGTGCCAAGTTGCCAGCTCGACGCCCAACCTTCAACAAAGGCACGGCCATTCACGCATGTCTTTCAGAACGCCACTCGACCCGCAGGGAGGACATGCAGACTCCACACAGAAGGCACTCCCCACACACTAGCTGAGAATCGAACGGGAGAACCTCTTACTGTGAGGCAACAATGCTACCGCTTCACCACCGCGGATCATAATATAATATAATATGATATAATATAATGTAATATAATATAATATAATATAATATAATATTATATTATATTATATTATATTATATTATATTATATTATATTATACTATATAATATTATATTATATATTAATATATACATATTATATCGTATATGTTATGACAATAATAATATATGTTATTTACAGTACATTCATTTGTTCCTCTCAAAACCACCCCAAGCAAGTGCTACAACCCTGGGGTCTCATTACCTTTTCCACACATATATCAACCACAATACAAACTGTTATATATAATGTTGTGTACTCACTCGTGGACAGGGCCACTTGGTGGTGCTCACAGCCTTGCTCTGCAAACTCAAACAGCCAACTATGCTTAATCAGGGTACATTGTTACACAGCTAGGCTTCCAAATAACCTACTTCTATTAGGCTACTAGCCTCAGATGACACTATGAAGCAATGTACCTATGCAGGCCTCCTAAACTCTTGTCTCCCACATGATTTATTGATGTCATCTACTATAAGTTCACCTGCAGTCCTGTTAAATTCAGGTTTGTGCCATGGTGTGTGTGATAAGTACTGTGTTCTGTTGTCTTTTTCCTTAAATAAGGTAGGGGGTTTATTCTCATTGCAGTTGTGTGTGTGTGTGTGTGTGTGTGTGTGTGTGTGTGTGTGTGTGTGTGTGTGTGTGTGTGTGTGTGTGTGTGTGTGTGTGTGTGAGCTGTTGCTAGACTTTGCAGTGAGCCTTTTACACCAGTCTGTGGGACACTGTTATCTTGTACTGGACAGACATATATCTGTCATTACTAGGTTATACATTAAGCAAAAGAAGCTACTATCTACAAATTCAAAAGTGAGAACCCGGACATGGAAGACAACCCTCTTCAGCATAAACAAGCAAATAAGACAACTTGTGCAATCTCTAACCTCAACCCTTATTTTCTCTTTTGCTTTTTTTTTTTTCTTTCCCTCACAGCAGAACAGGGTAGGCCTGGGCCACAGGATCCATCTACCCCCATTCCACCGGCTATGGCACCAAGGCCCAGCACATCGGAGCTGCAATCTGTTAGCACCCCTTGTGCTGCCCCTGCACTACCTGGCTCCTCAGGTACTTCTGCCCTGGAGGACAGAGCAGTGGCAAAGGGGGTGATTTTCACCTGAGAAGAACTGCTGGGGATGGTGCATAGGATTGTGTGCTGCACTGTGGGTGCACACCTATGCAGGATGGAGACACAGCTCTCCATCATTGTACTGAATAACACAAGGAGATGCAGATGCCAGACACTGCAGTCATCGGTGCAGTGAAGTGACAGTGATGATAGTCCATTGGTTGAGGACTTGATTATCACTGTCAGCCAGCTTTACATCCATGGGTTTGCAAGGTCCACACCCTTACACCAGTCATGGTGTTCACCCACCACTTGTGTTCTTCATTGTCTCTGTCTCTTGTCTTGTATATCCTGTCTGTCAGCAACTGCTTCCTCACCTTGCCAAACTACCTGCCTCACTGTCCCTTCCCCAACATTCCTCTCTTCCAAAAAAAGGGCACCTGTCCCCCAAAAAAACAATTGTCCCATATGTAGCTCTCCATGTCACACTTCTACTTGACATACTTGGTTTGGTCCAGCTGGCTATACAACATGATTACATTGTTGTCACCTCTCTCTCTGGAAGTGACAGTCCAAATTCAGCTAATTTGCTGTACATATGATCAGTTTTTCAAGGCACATTCTCAGTATACATCATATATTCACAAAACATACATGTGTTGTCCACCCTCCTAAGCAATAAAACCCTGAGGGATCAGTATTTTTACACACACATATATCAACCACACTACAAAGTGTAATATATAATGTTGTGTGCTCCCTCACGGACAGGGCCAGTCAGTGGTGCTGACAACCTTGCTTTGCTAAACTCAAATATCCAACTATACTCAATAAGGGTACTTGTGTTTTTACACAGCTATGCTTCTACACACCTAGGACACATTGTACAGTTAGGCTACTGGTCTCATATGAACCTATGAATCTATGTGCCTATACAGGCCTCACAACCTGTTGTGCCCCACATGGCCTGCTGATGTCATCTGCCATAAGTTCACCTGCAGCCATATAAAAGTCAGACTTGTGCCATAGAGCTTGTGTAAAGTACTGAGTTCTATAGTCTGTATACTTAGATAGGTAGGGGTTTTGTTCTCACTGTAGTTAACTGGGTGTGTTTGTGTGTGTGTGTGTGTGTGTGTGTGTGTGTGTGTGTGTGTGTGTGTGTGTGTGTGTGTGTGTGTGTGTGTGTGTGTGTGTGTGTGTGTATGTGTGTGTGTGTGTGTGTGTGTGTGTCTCTACCCAGTACAGTAGATGTGCTATCCTATGGTTACTAGTGTTTTCATACTTGCAGAAGCCTACATATTCATTCATGTAGCCCTCCTAACCTCTTGTCTCTCACATGGCCTGCTGAGGTCATCCACTATAAGTTGATCTGCAGACGTGTAAAAGTCAGACATGTGTCATGGTGCTTGTGTATAGTACTGTGTTCTGTAGTCTTTGTACTTAAGGTAGTGGTTCCGATCTCACTGCAGTCAAGTGTGTGTGTGTGTGTGTGTGTGTGTGTGTGTGTGTGTGTGTGTGTGTGTGTGTGTGTGGGCATGTGTGTTTGTGTGTGAGACAGATGTTACTTGACATTACAGATATCGTTTTATACCAGCATGTGGGACAATGTTATCATCACATGCTCAACAGACAATGCTGATGTAATCAGCTATTTCATATTACTGTATATACAACCATTAAACCAGGTTATGATCAGACACTGGCCTGGAGCCCAGGCAGAAGTCACCTGAGGTTCATAGGAAGTTACTAGTTAGAGGATTGGTGACAGGTATGCTTTGGGGTATGTCTGATGGGGACAGGGTGTTGAAGTTTGCCCCAAACAATCTGGTGGCAGGTTGGTGAAGTTCTCAGGGTCAATATGAGTTGTACCATCCACTACTAGTTGCTCACAAAGCTAGGCCTTCAGTTTTAGATGTCTGATGTAGCTAAGGAATGCCTCCTGATTATGTTTAGCTAGAGATGCTACTTTAGGTTTGCATGTGGCTTTTCGGGACCTTTCAAGTTAGCTAATTTCCCTGTTCAAGCTGTGGAGGGTGTCCTTCCTCTGCTGAGTCAGTTCCCTCTTGTCCTTAGACATTACTTTATTCCACTTCTTGTATAACCTGTGTATGCATGATGCCCACTAGGGTGGTTTGTATTCTGTGAGGAACTTGTTTTATCCATTCACATTCAGCCAACCCTATACTTTGTATAGATGCTTATATGGGCCATTTGTGTACATCTCTGTATAGCAGTGATTGTTGAGTGTGGCAGCAGAGGGGTTGCAACTCTTTGTGGTATTGTTTAGGAGCCTATAGTTTGCTTTGGATAAATGTTTCATCCTTTCTGCTCTTGAGGGGATGTCGGGTATGATAGTGAATGTGAACAAGACTGAACTGTGATCTGACCTGACCAGCAGGGCCAACACACAGGGGTTAGTGCAGAGAACCACTATGTTGGTCAGTACTAAGTCTAGGACATTCAAGCCCCTTGGTGGGGGTGCAGACTATTTGTTTACACAGCATGTGTGGTAACAAAGTCCAGGAACCTTAGGGTGAGTGTGTTTGTGCACATATATGACTCCAAATCGATGAAAGGATAGTTGAAATTACACATGACCAAGGTGCTTGGCTGTCTTGTGAGTGACTCAATTAGGTCCAAGTAGACAGAGTGGTCCTTGTGGTTTAGGGTGGGGAACCTGTAACTATGTATGATATAGAAAGGGTTTTTTCATAAACTTAGTTGGAATTGGATTTGTGGTACAGAGTTGTACTCTTTGACCAGTCTTTCAGCGTATTTGTCTTTAATGAAGATGTATGCACCTCCACCATTGGTTCTTTCATGCTCATTTTGATGTGTGGACATGTGGAAGGCATTGTACCCCATGCATGGACAGGGTGCTCTCTGCAGCCTTGAACCATGTCTGTGTGACTGCACAGACATGAACATCTGCCAAGGTAAGGAGTTATTCTTGTGAGTGCAGTTTGATTCACACTCCATGCATTAAGCAGCATAACCTTCAGTTTGTCTGTGGTGGATTCTTTTATATTGGGACTTTACTTCTGACATTGCCTAAAAAGGCCATTATGAGAGAAGCAACCACCTTTATATAACACTGTGAGATATGTCTCCAGTCATTCACTGCAACATGGACTATGACAGAGTCATAACGGTACTTGTTGATGAGAGACTTGAGTGTGTGCATGATCTGATGGACCCTGGCACCTGTCAAGCAGTTGACTGTGACCTGCTTCTTGTTCAGCCTGGTGAGGGAGACATATGTGTGTCTCATTATGGAGTCACTTATGAGAAAGATATTTGGTTTTGAGGTGTTTTGCCTGAGGGGCTTACTGGCTAAGACACCGGTGTTTATATTATTATGTGTACTGCATTCTGTTGGGCCTGCATTATGTGCAGTAGGTTTATGCCTGGGAGGTCTATGATCTTTACTTAGGCTTCTAGCGAGTACCTCCATGTATGTGGGTTTATGTCTTGTGAGTTTATGTGCAACAGGTGAATTGTGTGTGCTGACAACATGTTTGATATCTGGTTTGCTGTTATGTGAGAGAATTAATTCCAAATTAATAGTATAGATACAGCTCTCATGTTGTATTAGAGTGTTTTAGGAATAACTGGTTGTCAGTATACATGAGGCAATTATTATGTTGCCTCAGAATGCCCATGTCCATCAGGTTGTCTGGAGACCTGGTGGGAGACTGTCCATCCATTATGGAAGGTCTATACTGTAATAAGTAGTGGGGAGTGGGCTAGCTGGACCAGGTTTTGGTGTAAGACTAACAAAATTTCTATTCTATGGAGGGCTAGGGTAAATGTTTCACAGTGCACACCTGAGTTCCTCATAGGGCAGCAGTGCAAGCTCTGAGCAGCTACTGTAAACTGAGTGCAAAAACCCCAAAACATAATGCTGGAATACAAGTGAAGTTAAATATTTTAAACAAATAAAACAAGGGAAGGGCCAACGGTGAGCCTTATTTCAGGAATACCCAAGTCAGATGGATTTTTGGCTGCACAGTTCTGACACAAGGGTGCAGGGGGGCCTTCTGAATGTAAGAGGGCTGATTTTAGTGCTCCAATGACACCAAACAGTCTAGACTCAGCAATGCTGAATCGAGTCTATGCTATAAAACGCAGAAGTCCTAGAAATCTAAAGTGCAGAAAATCACAATTGCAACAGAAGAACAAACATTTTAAATAAAGCAGCAATCCAGTAGAATACTCAAACAAGAGTGTAGACAACAAACATTCCTAGTTTGAAATAGGTGGTCTGGAACAGAAATGATTAAACCAGAACTAACAGACTTAATAAGCCTTCAACCAGCAAATCCCAGCTTAGAAGTGTGCAGGCTATCCTCCCCTGCCAAAAGAGTCTACAACACAAATCTTCCTAATGTAAAATAACTGGCTTGTAGGCCAAGTGCTTAAACCAGAACAAAGAGACTTAGAACAACAGCCACAATAAGCATTCAACCACAATTCTCAGATCAGAAGGGCAGAGGCTACCCTCTCCTCCCACCAGAGTGTAGACAACAGACATTTGTACTGTAAAACAACTGGCTTGACACCCAAGTGCTTAAACCAAAATATACAGTCTTAGAATCACAGTTACAATGTGATGTGATACCAGACAGATGACAGTCAGTGATATGTCTGTTAATCTACCCACATACATCATATCATGGTTATTAGGCCCTGTGTTATCTTAATGAGAAAGGCCTGTGGTCTGTAAAGCTGCTTCATCTTATTAGTGAGGTTCCTGCAAAAGAGAGCATTATACTGTATTACTGTTCTGATGAGTTTGACTACAGTGATGTCATACAATCCTGAGATCTGCATGTGATGGCATGTCTTATGATGTGCACCACATGTATGTACTGGAAAACATTAAAGAGAAAGGTTATAAAGTAATGACACACATTGCAGTTTCTGACTTTACAACCCTTGCAAGAGAATACACAAGAATATACTGTCATGATGATGCCATCCACTGTAACATTTTCAAGGCAAATATAACAGACAGCTACAATTATCAGTTCAACAACACAAATGCAGATGTACTAGGCAGTAATGTAGCTATGGGCCATGTGCATCAGACACAAAGTTTTGTATCTCTGAATCTGAAAGAGAAAACAGGGATATGGCACAGTTATCATGACTTGTACAGGGTGCTGGGGAAGGAAGGGGACAGGAGACTTAGGCTGACACAAAAGGCTAGTGAATGTGTGTGAGGGAGAAAGTGAAGTAAGCAAGTTTTGTGTGTGTGTGTGTGCGTGTGTGCGTGTGTGCGTGTGTGCGTGTGTGTGTGTGTGTGTGTGTGTGTGTGTGTGTGTGTGTGTGTGTGTTGGGGTCCTCCATGTGAAAGTGGTGTGTGAGAGTCTGCATGAACACAACCAAGCTCAGTGCTAGCTCTAAACCTTGGTATGTTGGACAGGTGTGAGCCAAGCATGGTAGAGGTGGCAGTTCATCACTGTCACACCTGACCATGGGAACAGGCTCTGCCAGGAGTTGCACTGGCACCTCCATGCCCAAGGTCAGATGGAGTGCTGCTACCTGAGAGTGAATGATGTCTGCTGGACATGCTGCCTTCATGGGATCACCCAAGACCATGACCTCATGGCCTTCCACATCTGAGTCTAGAATGCACATTCCGCAGTGGACCAGCAGAAGTACTGCCACTATGACAACATGATCAGGAAAGGCCACATTGGCTCTCAACAGATGTTGTGGCTGACCTACGCCCAGGAGGACACAGTTCCACTACCAGTAGATGTTCCATCACAGACACTGCTCTTTCCATGACAGACACCCCTCGGTCCATCACAGACAACCCTCATCCCAATGTGACATTCATCCAATCTAGGGAACTGGAGACACAGTGGAGGCAGTCATGCATGTCAGATTGTGCCACATCCACAACCCTGAACATTTGTCTGGAGTGCCTTTCTGAACATACCTGTGCCTCCATGAGGGCCCTAAACATACGTTGAGTGATACAGGAAGAGACACCTGCAGTAGGTGGTGGAGGAGGGACAGCAGGACCTCTCTGGGCACCCCTATAAACCCTGTGTGGCATCTTGCCAATACTTTTTCTATGGCCAGACTCAACAGGGACTGAAGCCCATAAATCTCAACTGTACAGATTTCTGCAGAATATCCAGGCTTTTGCCTCATATTTTTGGTCAGTTTTTTCATAAAATTGTGATTTTCTGTTAAATTATTGGCAAATCCTTAAAGACTGCAGTTAGAAAATAATGACAGACATCTGAGTTTCAGACTTCATACCCTTCAGAAATGTCATGCTAATGCAAAACCTGTTATTCTGTCAACTTTATACGTTTTCAAGATCAATATTTAAAAAATGTCCCTATTTTTGTGCCTTTGTCCCACTTTTATTTATGGCCTTGTCCAGATTTCTTACTTTAAGAGGTTGAGAGGTATGCTGAAGCCACAGTTGCCACACTTCCCTGCTCAATGTCATTGTCCTCCACCTGTCCTGTATCTGTGGGCTGAGTGGACTGGATAAGAGTAAACCTCCTGGCTGCATTCAGGGAAAAAGAAGGGATGGTTGGATGTCAACCTTTGTGTCAGAATCAACCTGTGCACCCCCCAACTGTGCCTCCATTTCACCATCATCAACAGCAAAACAGCAGTCTATGCTTTTTTGTGGCATTCAACCTTGCATTAATGCAATGGCAACTGCATATCATATTATCCACAGTAAATATCCTTATACATTTTAAGGTAAACAATATAGACTGACTTACACACCGCATGTCTCTGAGTAATGGTCAGATAACTGATGAATGACCAAGAAACACAGAAAGGTAGGGCACAAATGTATATTTGCAAAGAATAATCATAGCAGGTTGTGTGACAATTAAGGGCACCACATCCAAATATATTACATAAAATACCTTTATAAATGTTGGGTTATGCCTTGATATCAGTCTACATTCATTTGAAATTGGCTGTGTGAAGAATTACATCATGTATTTGCTATAAAGTTTTTTTATGAGGCAAAGATGGATAATTCCCCCTCCTGTTTAGTGACAGAGCATTCAATTGAGAGTCGGGATCCAGACCTATGTAGTCATATGTCATGTGTACTAAAAGTGTCTACTGTGTATGTCATAGACTGATTTTCTGCATTTCAACTAATTCTCCAATTTTTATACTTTTTATTTATTTTTCTGAGGGAGTTTTGGGGCCACTGTTTGCATGATGAACCACTTAGTACAAATAGCTATTTAGTACAAATGGCTCATTTGCTCATAGAGTGGCAGTGCACAAACCACACAAATGGGCCACTTCTTTTAATAAGGGGGAGGGGGTGACTGGACCCAGACAGCCACACACGTACACTGGATGCATTCAAGTAATATTACTGGCCATCCTGCAAACACATTTCCCGGCACCGCACACTGTCATGCAATGCGTTTGCATAATGATAAGTGATGCACAACACTTTCAAATGTTGCAAATCCAGAAAGTGCATACTCCCAGTAAATTCAATACCTGAAATTGGCAGGAAAACGTTATTGTACATTGGTCTCAATCTGTGATATGAATGGCTGGTGTTCTTGGACAGTTTCTGAGATTCTGTTCTCAAAGATGGGTTGTCCAGGAATCCAAAGTGTTTGTTGGACTCCTAGTGAATGAATATGGGCCCAGGCTGTTGCAGAGAGACTATCATGGCTTGGAGTACAAGGCAAAGGCATGGAATAGTCTGGCCCAGGCTCTGACCAGTGCTAGCGGTAACCCCACACTGTTGAGCAATATAGAAACCACTACAGAGACCTCAGGATGAGGAAGAGGAATACCCTTGCCTGTTGGATCGAGCAATGTAGAATTGGGATAACTCCACAGATGTGTAAGTGTCCCTTACAGTGACTACTTCTCAGCATTAAAAGCTGGATATAGTCAGGATTGGTATGCTTAATGGTGTTCTGTTGTGTTCAGTTTTTTCTGCAGCCGTCACAGACCTGGCGCTGAATGTGCTTACCCATGGCACTAGATTGGCACTTATGTGAGATACATGTGGTATGTATGTATCCCAATAGTGGGGTTATTTTAGCATTAAAAGTTGCAATGCATTTATTTGTTACTTATACAGTTGTATCAGACTGAGTATTCATTTCTCTACTGTAAAAGGGAAGTGTGCATGCATTACTCTGGAGAGCAAAACAACAGTTCATTATTTCAAAGTAGTCATAGGTTGTGCCATCAAAATCCACACTTCCCAAATATATTAAATATGTTAGGGTTTCATCAATAGGTGCAATTTAATATCAGAGCTGTAAAGCAGTGTCACCAGTGGCTTGCATAACTCAACCGGAAAATATACCCCTGGGATTTCACCCATATCCCTGCTGGACAGGGGCATCGGGTGCTGATTTGTCTAAACATGGGCTAAACTCTTGGCTAGGCTTATAAGAGCCTCAGGGCCAGTAGCCTAGTAACCTCCTATGATCCTATGAAGTAAGCATGCATGCTTTCTACCGTAGCTCTAGCTAATTATATTAGGCAAATGTAATAGTGTATTCACACTTGTTGAGTTCAATTTCTACAATTAATAAATACATTCAAACTATAAAAATATCATTATTTAATTTAATTCCAGCAAAACTGGCGTTAATGTCATGTTGGTAACTTAACCTGTATTATCTTTAAAAGAATATATGCAATATCTGCATGTTACATTTATTACTAGTTACAATTCACAATCCTATTTTGGATTTAGAAAGATGTATAGATAATATAATAATAAAAATATATTTAATTGTATTAAATCATTTATGTGACTTATAATGGTTCTAATCATCTGTTTTCTGTTTATGTCTCACTCCTCCCTTATCTCTGTTTTTTATTTTGTATATATTTGTGAACATACCATTCTGATGTAATGCTTTCCTGCCAACAAACAAAATAATTTTCAGCACAGGGAGGTAGTCTGACTACTGTGGCTCAGCCTGCCAACCCTTCACCAGCTGTTGCACCAACACCCAGCACATGTGGGATGCAACCTGGCAGTAATGCCTGTGCAGCCCCTGCACCACCTGGCTATCAACATCAAGTAGCATTGCCCTGACATCTTGTGCATTGGTACCTTGAGGGAGTATTGGTGGAGGTGGGGATTACATCACCCACCAGGAGCTCCCAGGTATAGTGAATAAGGTATTAGAAACTAGCATTGGTGCACACCTCAGCCATTTGGAGAAGTTGCTCCTTAGAATTTAGAAAAGACCCCCACATCAAACAATCCCACAGGGAGCCAAGGAAAAGGAGATTTATGGCAGTTTTGAGGATGAGGACTAGATTCTCATTGTTCCCATGCATGATGGGCATGTGTCTCCAATGTCCCCTACCTATCCCCAATAATGGTGTCCCCCAATCTTTTGTGGCTATCACTATTCTTGTGACTGTCTTGTTTGTCCTGTTTGTCTGAAACTACTTCACCTACCCTACCTACCTACCTGACCCTGATATTCCTATGTCCATTTCCCAACATTCCTGTCTTCTTGAAATAAAAAAATGGGCAGCTGTCCCACAAAACATATTGTCCCATATATAGCTCTCCACTTTTCACATGTATCTTGCTTGATTTGGTCCAGTTGGCTGTACAACATTATTCTGTTGTTGTCACCTATCTTTGGTGTTGTGATGGTCCAAATTCTTCCAGTTTTCTATACTTGTTCACATTACATTGTTAAAGAAGTGGATAGCTATGGTTCTTTCTTAACTCATTACATCTGAGTGACACCTCCAGGTGCATCTGCAGTTCCCTCCTACTGAAGCTTCTAGGCGTCAACTATTGCTTATTCATATTTGCATCAATAATTACAAAATCATGCTGTGTACAAGGTTTTAAAAGATGTCATCTTAAACCTGGCACAATGGCAAACTCAACTGCATTAATATTTGACCTCTGTGTAGAGCAGGTAAATCGATATTAACTGCTATTTATATTATGCTAATTTACATAGATATCATTTTCACATTTTTCTAAATATCTCAACAACCAAGTATCACAGACATAACTCCTTAGCTTCATATGAAAGCTCTCATCTAGATGAATAAAATGCTTCTGACTGTATGTTTGTAACTTGTGAGTTTGATGCGATATTGTAAGTTGTTTACAATATATTACAAACATAATAGTTGCTGTGTTTACTGTGGCTTATAAAATATGGTTTAAGACCTAAAACCTAAAGAAAACTACCACTATAAAAATAGTTAGTGCTGAGGAATTTGCCATTTATACTTCTTTCATAACCCCTATGGTTCCAGAGATATTAACATTTATTTGAAATGTGAGGACATCATTTGATTCTGTCAAAAGGCTTAGGCCCCGTCCATAAAAAGTTACAGTGCAAAGTTCCTGAGCTCCATTGGAGTGAATGAGTTAACTTGCTCCTGCAAATTCCTTACTTGCTTCTCCTTTGTTCTATCCCTGATTGTCTCCCATTTCACTACCTTCCTATCTACCCGGTTTTCACTCCTTTAATCTGGTCAGAAAAATATAATCACACACCACACACTTGGCCAGAAATGGCCCTCTAATAAACCCTTCACTTTTTGTTCTCTGTGTTTGCATGACGTTTGGCATCATGCTGAGTGGCAGTGAATGGCTTTTCATGCCCTATGGCAAAGCCAGATGAGTTTCTGCCATTGGCCTCACTAGTCTAGTAATCTCCCCAATATCTCTCAACCTTTTAGTCCAAGAAATCTGAACAAAGCCTAAAATAATGGGGGGAGAAGCCCAAAAATAGGAACAGATTTTAAATATTGCTCTTACAAACTTAGTTGATAGAATTGCAGGACATGTGTTTTCTGAAGGATAAGAAGTCTGAAACTTAAATGCATGTCATTATCTAGTGACTTCAGTCCTCAGTGGTTTGCCAGAAATATACAAATTTTATGAGATATAGACCAAAATATAAGGTGAAACTCTGGACAGTTGAGAGGTATAATCTCTGTGCAACACTGCTTAAACTCATTGCGCTAAAGGAACACAGACTTAAAGCAGAGTAAAGGCAGGACTTTTACTCTGACATGTATATAGACTGATAAATGCAACAAAATGTGAAGTACTCTGTGGAGTGTTGACATAAATCACTGGTCTGAAGACTATTTTGACAAATACTTTCAAGGGTTCAATTCCAGATGCATCTTTCATAATTTCCTAATGTAATGATATATGTGTATTTTATATTTAATAACCCACATTTCAAAATGTGCAAAAGTTGTGATTTTTAATGGAGATATATTGATTATGGCCCAAACATTAGTATCTAAAGTGACATCTATCTCCAGTGATACAATATATTTATCTAACTCTGTTCTGCATATCATAAGCCTGTTGTCCCTCTCCTAAGCATTCTCTAGCCCTATGTCACTTACTTCATACAACACAGAATGTAATGTTAATAATGACAAAAGGCCAAAAACATGACCATTAAGGTGCCATTAAAAAAAACACTGTTAGATGTATGTTCATCTCTCCTAATATTCATCTCATCCAGCCAACTCCTCTGTACGTGTGTGCATCTATTAGGTTGATACATGATATCTGCACACTGACTTGACATTGCTGATGGATAATAATAACATGCTACTTTAATTTGATAGTTTATCACTGTGCAAGTACTGTGGAATGTTTTCAAACCATCTATAGGATTCTGTTAATGACATGTTCAGGTGATGATGGATATCGATCTAATGTCATGTGCAAACTGGTCCTTACTGTGACAAAGCATACCACTCACAATTTTCAGGATATATGACCATACACAAATAGTCAGCATATATGCTGAGTCAGAAATATTCATTTCAAAACATGCACCACCCCTTGTCTTTTCTAGAATGCTGTACACATAATTAAATTGTGATTTGCAGTGAGGCTCACAAAATAGCTAATAGTTATATGACTGTATAGAGGTAGGCATTAATAATAAAAATTGTGAATGACAAATACTTTACTGTAATCATTGTTTGCCACATTTGCAATAATTATCATATTTACATAAGTAATGCCATCCTAACACTGTCTGCAAAAAACTGAATGAGCTGAATTTGAACCCTGTGTTACCTGTGCAATCCCCATAAGCTTACTGCTCTTACACCTGTCGTCACAGGAAAAGCGAGGCAGCAGGTGTATTTTTTACACTCACTGCTGTCCAGACTGCTGATGGCTGCACATCGCCACTTAGCCTGTTTGTGGGAAGGATGGTGAACCAATAGAAATATTACTATTTTCCCTTTTAATTAGAAAATCACATCAATTAACATCTTGCAAACATGAAGACAATAGCAACAGTTCTTAATGCCATAAAAGGTATTGCACATTTCCAATATAAACTACAGTATAACAGCAAAGTATCTGTCAGCTGTTTCTCCCATAGCATATATTCATTACTAGTTCTCAAGTTTAAGTTGTATTTATGAAAAGCAAACACTTTGCCATCGCTCGTGCAAATGAGTTTCTTGACAATGCGCTAAGTAAACAGGTGCTTAGCATGTATTACTATGGTTATAGCCCAGTTGTCCTACATCCCATCAAATGACATTGTTAAACACAACAGAAGGGAAGGGACTTGTTATTCACTGAAGATATACCTACTCACACTCATGCATGCCCTGCAGCAATGCATTTGCAAATTATATCTCAGTAATAGGTCTTATGTCAACTACACTACTGAAATAAAGAATGCAACTGCATTGTTACATTTGTTATGACTTTATATTGGCACTAGCCATTGGTTATCACTGATCAAAACACATTGATATTGTCTGAAAATCTATTTGAGTACACATCAATTCATATGAATATGAACACACATACATCAACACTTGCATTCCTGCTGTTTCCAAAGTGTGTGTGTGTTGTGTGTGTGTGTGTGTGTGTGTGTGTGTGTGTGTGTGTGTGTGTGTGTGTGTGTGTGTGTGTGTGTGTGTGTGTGAGAGAGAGAGAGAATGTGTATGCAACTGAGTATGTTATGTACACAACATTTTGAGAAACAGGTACATATATGTCTCAGTTCTGCAATATGCATTCTTGACAGCTTATTTCATGTAGGCTAACTAGATGACTTAAAGAATTTTGGAACACTGCAAGCAAAAAGCAAATCAGAAGTCCAGATTTTGCACACAAGTCTCATAACAGTATATATTATCTACAACATTATGATGTCATCTTCTACAAAGACCACCATGACAATAAAAAAATTAGACTTCTGTGATGGAATGAATGTTGAGTACTGCACTCTGCAGCTGGACTAACTAGTTAGGTAAGGGTTCAAATTGCACAATAGTCAGTGTTTGTGTGTACATGTGTGTGTGTGTATGTGTGTATACTTAGAAGAGCATGTGTCTGTGTCCTAATATCATCACTCAAGTCTCATTGAGACTAAAGTTTTACAGTTGTACATGACTGCACAACAGTTTCATACAGCTTTCACAATATCTTGTTCCGAACATACACTGATGGTGTCATCTGTTATAAAATGTTCTCTGACAATATGAAAGTCAGACTTGTGCTTTGGTGCTAGTGTTAAGTAATATGTTATCTAGCTTATATAACTAGCTAGGTAGGGGTTTTAATCTCAGTGCAGTTGACGTGTGTGTGTGTGTGTGTGTGTGTGTGTGTGTGTGTGTGTGTGTGTGTGTGTGTGTGTGTGTGTGTGTGTGTGTGAGTGTTCAGTTAACTCTCCTTGAGGAGACCATTTTAGAGATACTCCTACTAACATCTTCTCACAATACACCGATGATGTCATCTGCTATAATTTGTTCTCTGAAAATATGAAAATCAAACTGCATTAAGTACTGTGGTCTGTATCTATTTTAGATCATTAAGTAGATGTTTTAATCTCATTGCAATCAACCTGTGAGTGTTCATTCAACTATCAGTCAGGAGACAATTTTTAAAATAATATGTGAGACCGCACCTATGTCATGCATTTCTGTTCACTTCTTATTCTCAACATACAATGATGATGTGATCCTCTCTAAAGTGCACTCTGACAATATTACACTCAGATGTCTGTAATGTCATGAGCATTAACTACTGTCTTCTCTAGCTTATGTAGTGGTTCTAATCTCACAGCAGATGTGTGTTTGTGCTCATTCAAATATGAGTGTAGAGATAATTTTACACCGAGATTTGACTCCACATCTATGTCACATGCTCCTCCTAACATCTTCTTCTCAGCATATACTGAAGATGTCATCCTCTATAAAATGCACTGTGACAATGTAAAGTCAGACATCTGTGGTGGTGGTACTGTTGCATTGTATGGAATCAAATGTTTTTATATATATCCAGGCCTAATGTTCAAATCTGACCTCATTCAACTGCTGTGTGTGTGTGTGTGTGTGTGTGTGTGTGTGTGTGTGTGTGTGTGTGTGTGTGTGTGTGTGTGTGTGTGTGTGTGTGTGTGTGTATTCATGTAATATATTATGGCCAGTATATGATATTTTGAATCTCTTTTCCTTTGAATCCCACTCAGGAGAACCTTTTGCATAGTCCCATGAATCCAAAATCCCCTTTTCCCCTATGCCAACATAACATCTTTTCTGCAGAACATTGGAGAATGTCATAATTTCAAAGATGCGTACACATATCATGAAGCACAGCCCTCATATGACTCTCTTCAAGTCATCTGCAGACCACTGGATGTGTGATTGCTAATTTTGTCATGGGGTGGTACATATGTCACATATGGACAGAGGCAGTATGTAATACAATCAAGCACATACACATATTCATGTACCGTGCTATCTTACATCATATGGATGTATTGATTTTGGTTTAGAGGCTATGACTTCATGTGATGTTTAGACTTGTAATGTCCTATGAACTTATGAAGATTGCACATGTCAATTTTGCTGTCATCCACAGGTGCTGTGTTGAGGTGTGAATCTACAGTAGCACTACAACAGTGTATTCCAGTCTGAGATTTGACATAATGTATTGATGGCCACTGCTGCCATTTGATTACATGTTCCTCCCATAACAGATGTAGTAATGTCCCTCCTGAAGACTGTTGCCATGGGATGACACTATGTATATTGTTGCTTTACTAAGGCATGTGTTTTTGTAGTAGAGTATATTAACATTTTACACATTTCTCATTCAGCCATCCCAGTGACACTTGCAGTATGGCACATGTGTGCATGTATATAACTAACATCATGTGACATAAAGCAAGATTACATCATACTAATTATGTGGGCACTTATGTTTTGTTTCATCCACATATTGTAATGCTGTTATATACATAAACATTTAACCAATTTAGATTCACTTTCAACATGGGGAATTCACCGTATGCACAAGTGTGCTGCTATTCACAAGGATTATTCAAGTGTTGTCAGGCAGCATTGTGTGACTCTCAGCATTTGTGTCATTAACTGTTCTGCATGAAAAACATCCACCTCATTTGTAATATGGTCATATATGGTATCAGAGCCCTCAGACACACACCTTTCCAATGGTAAACATATAGGCATATGATGTGCAAGTGATGTAATGATGTGAAAATGGTACAGTTGTACAATTGCTTTAACAATGCCACTGTGTGTCATGTAATGCATAACCAAGGTTATATTTGAAGGTGTAGTCACAAATCTATTTTAAGTCAGTACAAAATCTTGAGGGGAATACACAGCTATGCATACAGATGGTTGTGGATGGCACCAACAATACTCATCCAGAGGCAATGGGCAACCTACTAGTTGACAGATTTGGATCAAGCATCACTCCTTGTCCCCACTGGGTGTCACCCAAAGTATACATGCAAACATTACTCAGCATATTTTCTTAAGAGAGGAGATCATCTGTGCACTATCTAAGGTTGAAAGCATGGCATCAAAGAGCCTTGACAACATCTCAGGTTGCCTTATCAATAAATTAAAATATGACATATCCAACACAGTTGGATCGCTACTTAACCACAGCCTCCAGGCAGGCTACTTTCTGGCAGAATGGTGGCCAGCAACAGTCATCTGGCTAAACAAGGGGTGATCATCACCCAAAACAGGGAATTTTAGACATATAACCCTGACTAGCTTCATTTGTAAGCCAACGGAAAGAATCATCATGGACCTTATCAGCAAGAACATAGGTAATCTTCCAACTGTATAACCAACCCATTTTTGATTTGTTAAGGCTAGATCATGTCTGTTAAATCTGGTTGACTTCTTTGAGAAGGTCACAAAGGCCATGGATGAGGGAAAGAGTGTGCGTCCTCCCTAACTTGACCTGGCCAAGGTATTTGACACAATTCCTCCTTCTGGTATTACAAACTGTCTCAACTGGCCATAAACCACTACGTCATCAAGTGAGTATCCCAATGGATCACCAACAGGACACATATTGTCACATTGTTTGAATTCATCTCTAGCAAGAGGCTAGTGACCAGTGCCGTACCACAGGGTTTTGTACTAGGTCCTTTCCTGTTTGCTATTTAATTCACAGAAGTCAAGCCAAATTTAGACAGCCTTTGTCCAACCAGCTTTGTGGATGGCTGCAAATTGTGGACAATCCTTGAATCTAGTAATGGTATTGATATACTGTAGAAAGTGTTAACACACACAAATGATTGGTGCCAGAGCCATGATGACACAGTAAATGTAAAAAAAAGCATAATTATTCATTTTTGTAAACAAATACCAATGCTAATTACAATATAGACAGCACACTCTAATGAGAAGACCCAGTGACATATGACCTGAGCTCTCAGGCAGATAGTAATTGAAAGTTCAACCACCATGTTTCCACAGTGGTAAAAAATCCCTTCTATGTTGCACAACTCATACATATGGCCATGTCATCCAGATCAAAGGATGTTATAATTCCATTGTACTCAGTCCTCAACAAAACAATAGTTGAGAACAAGGCACACTTTTTACATGTAACTCACCACACATCTGCAACTTCTGGAGCAACACCAAGGATGTCAACAAGGAAGATACAGGGTGTAAAAGAAAAGTCCTACATGGAAAGATTGAAACCTGTATCACTGTATTCTTTCTCCTACAGACTGTTAAGGGCCAAATTGCATCTGGCCTACAGGGCAGTCTACAATCTAGCCCTGATGGAAATGTTACACATTGGTAAAGCAGACTAAACAAGGATCACTTGTTCCAAGGATGTTAACCTAGTCTTTGACATAATAAATCATGCTTGAGAGACAGAAATTTCTCTCAGACACTACCCCTTCTCTGGAACAAGTTTCCCATTCATGCAAAGCAAAGGTCTTGCCTGTCCATATTCAAGTGCAGCCTACATCAATGGATGATTAATTGTAATTCTACTCCTGGCGTAGCACCCATGCCCTTCAGGGACAGAGGTATTTGGTCATAGCATAGGCCCATAACTGTGTGAACTTTGCTATTTAAAATTGTGAAACTCATGTTAAATATGGCTAGGGTTTTATGTCATCTTGGAAAATTAGTCAAGTACTCTCATATGAACCTATGAAACTCTGAAGTCCAACTGTATCCTAGATACAGCTATAGTGTGACTATACAGCATCATGGATGTAACAGTACATCACGACTATTATTACTTGATAGTTTGCATGAACACATATGCATGTATATCAGGTTTTCATGTCAGTATAACATTTTCACTGGCAATTTCAGGAGGTCAGTAATCATGTGGCATACATCTTCAGGTTTGGCATGTGCTTATAGATTGCACTCCATGCATAATTTTTGGTATGTAAACAATATCACAGTGACATACTGGACTGGTCAAGGCCCAGGTTAACAAGACCACCTCCAGTACTGTTTGCCAACAGGGTGCTGGTGAAAACTGGGCTACTTTTGGCTGAAGGAGAAGAAAAGGGGGGGGGCATGCCCGGAGGCAGGAGGAGAGGAGGAAGGTTAGGAGTGTGGAAGTGAGGGTGGGAACTTCGAATGTTGAATGTATGACTAGTAAAGGGAGAGAGCTAGCTGATATGGAGAAA
Source organism: Protopterus annectens (assembly GCF_019279795.1). Classification (NCBI taxonomy): domain Eukaryota; kingdom Metazoa; phylum Chordata; order Ceratodontiformes; family Protopteridae; genus Protopterus; species Protopterus annectens. The sequence goes on from NC_056746.1 coordinate 50,905,117, forward strand.
AAGAAGGTTGACATATTATGCATGCAAGAGACCAGATGGAAGGGGAGTAAGGCCAGGTGTATCAGAGGCAGGTTCAAATTGCTCTACCATGGTGTGGATGGGAGGAGGAATGGGGTAGGGGTTATCCTGAAAGGACAGCATATCAAGAGTGTTTTGGAGATGAAAAGAGTGTCAGAGTCAGCTTTATGAAGTGTGAAACTGATGGCGCGATCATGAATGTTGTTAGTGCATATGCTCCGCAAGTTGGGTGTGTGATGGATGAGACAGAACAATTTTGGAGCGTGTTGGATGAAGTGGTGATGACTGTACCCAAGGGTGAGAGAATGGTGATTGGAGCAGATTTTAATGAGCATGTTGGTGAAGGGAACAAAGGGGATGAGGAAGTGATGGGTAGGTATGGTGTTAAACAAAGGAATGCAGAAGGTCAGATTGTGGGAAAAGGATGGACATGGCTGTGGTGAATGCATATTGAATATGTATTTTAAGAAGAAGGAGGAACATAGGGTGATGTACAAGAGTGAAGGAAGATGCACACAGGTGAATTATAACCTATGCAGAAGGGCCAGCTTGAAGGAGATTGGAGACTGTAAAGTGGTGACAGGGGAAAGCGTAGTTAGGCAGCATAGGATGGTGGTCTGTAGGACGATGGTAATCAAGAAGAGAAGGAGGAGTGTCAGGGCAGTGTCAAGGATCAAATGATGGAAGATGAAAAAGGGTGATTGCGAGGTGGAGTTCAGGGAAGAGTTAAGACAGGCACTAAGTGGCAGTGAAGAGCTACCAAATAGCTGGGCAGTCACAGCAGAGGTGGTAAGGGAGACAGCTAGAAAGGTGTTTGGTGTGACATCTGGACAGAGGAAGGAGGACAAGGAGACCTGGTGGTGGAATGAGAAGTACAGAAGAGTATACAGAGAAAGAGGTTGGTGAAAAAGAAGTGGGATTGTCAGAGAGATGAAGAAAGTAGACAGCAGTACAAGGAGATGAGGCGTATGGTGAAGAGAGAGGTGGTGAAGGCTAAGGATAAGGCATATGGCGAGCTGTATGAAAGGTTTGACACTAAGGAGGGAGAAAAGGACCTGTACCAATTGGCTAGATAGAGGGACCGAGCTAGTAAAGATGTGCAGCAGGTAAGGATGATAAAGGATAATGAGGGAAATGTACTCACAAGTGAGGAGAGTGTGTTGAGCAGATGGAAAGAGTACCTTGAGGGGCTGATGAATGAAGAGAACGGTAGAGAGAGAAGGTTGAATGATGTAGACATAGTAAATCAGGAAGTGCAATGGATTAGCAAGGAGGAAGTAAGGACAGCTATGAAGAGGGTGAAGAATGGAAAAGCTGTTGGTCCAGATGGCATACCTTTTGAAGCATGGAGATGTTTAGGAGAGATGGCAGTGGGATTTTTAACCAGATTGTTTAATAAAATCTTGGAAAGTGTGAGGATGCCTGAGGAATGGAGAAGAAGTGTATTGGTACCAATTTTTAATAAGGATGATGTGCAGAGCTGTAGTAACTACAGAGGGATAAAATTGATCAGCCACAGCATGAAGTTATGAGGTTATGGGAAAGAATAATGGAAGCTAGGTTAAGAAGGGAGGTGATGATTGGTGAGCAGCAGTATGGTTTCATACTAAGAAAGAGCACTACAGATGTGATGTTTGCTCTGTGGATGTTGGAGAAGTATAGAGAAGGTCAGAAAGAACTGCATTGTGTCTTTGTGGACTTAGAGAAAGCATATGACAGGGTGCCTAGAGAGGAGTTGAAGTATGAGGAAGTCGGAAGTGGGAGCGAAGCATGTACGAGTGGGTACAGGATATGTACGAGGGCAGTGTGACAGTGGTGAGGTCTGCAGTAGGAGTGATAGATTCGTTCAAGGTGGAGGTGGGATTACATCAAGGATGAGCTCTGAACCCTTTCTCATTTGCAATGGTGATGGACAGGTTGACAGATGAGATTAGACAGGAGTCCTTGTGGACTATGATGTTTGCGGATAACATTGTAATTTGTAATTTGTAGTGAGAGTAGGGAACAGGTTGAGGAGACCCTGGAGAGGTGGAGATATGCTATAGAGAGAAGAAGAATGAAGGTCAAGAGGGCTAAGACAGAATATATGTGTGTGAATGAGAGGGAGGATAGAGGAATGGTGAGGATGCAGGGAGTAGAGTTTGTGAAGGTGGATGAGTTTAAATACTTGGAATCAACAGTTCAGACCAATGGCGAGTGTAGAAGAGAGGTGAAGAAGGGAGTGCAGGTAGGGTGGAGCGGGTGGAGAAGAGTGTCAGGAGTGATTTGTGACAGATGGGTAACAGTAAGAGCGAAAGAGAAGATCTACAAGATGGTAGTGAGACCAGCTATGTTATATGGGTTGGAGATGGTGGCACTGATGAGAAGACAGGAGTCAGAGCTGAAGGAGGCAGAGTTAAAGATGTTAAGATTTGTACTTGGTGTGATGATGGACAGGATTAGAAATTAGTGTATTAGAGGGCTCTGGGATGGAGCTGCCAGGTAAGAGGAAAAGAGGAAGGCCTAAGATAAGGTTTATGGATGTGGTGAGAGAGGACATGTAGGCGGTTGGTGTGAAAGAGCATGATGCAGAGGACAGGAAGAAATGGAAACAGATGATCCACTGTGGCGACCCCTAACGGGAACAGCCAAAAGAAGAAGAAGAAGAAGATATTATGTACTCGAACAACCAGAATGTCGACTAACCTTTAATTGACACATATGTGTCAGACCTGCACTTCAGCGAACGTCCAAATCATCGATTTCTTTCCAAGGGAAAGAAATTGGTAGGCCAGCTAAGCACGACATATTATAACAAATACTATGAAGTGGGGGTTTGGCCCCCACATCCCCCAATGTGGGGGCTGTGCCCCCCACACCTCCCCTAACTAAATATAACTAACTCCAAGTTCGCACTACAGTCAGGAAAAGGGCAGATTTAAAAGAACAGCCAAGCAATTTCTTTCCCTTGGAAAAAAATCAATGATTTGGCTGTTTGCTGAAGTGCAGGTTCGACACATATGTGTCAATGAAAAGGTTAGTCAACATTCTGGCTGTTCAACTAGGTAATATAGACCCTATTAGAGGGTCAGCTCAGGTTGGATGGTTTGGAGACAAAGCCAGAGAGGTGAATTGTGTTGGTTTGGACATGTGCTGAGGAGGGATGTTGGGTATATTGGGAGAAGGATGCTAAGGATGGAGTTGCCAAGTAAGAGGAGAGGGGAAGGCCTAAGATAAGGTTTATGGATGTGGTGATGAAGGACATGCAGGTGAATGGTGTGACAGAGCAAGATGCAGAGGACAGGAGGAAATGGAAACAGATAAGCCGTTGTGGTGACCCCTAACAAGAGAAGCCAAAAGAAAAAGAAGATGAGAGTGACAGCTTCCTCACTCATTGCTTCTCGACGTTGCACTGCTGTAGTTTCTGTGCACTCGGGCATAGTTGATGCATCAGTCTGACATTGTGCTGACACGTAAACTTTGTGTAGGTTCAACACGTAAACTTTGTGTAGGCTTCAACATGTAAACTTTGTGTAATCTTCACACAAAGCCTCAAAGGAGTTAATTGAATCCTTGGGGTTGTGTTGCCAGCAAGAATCAAACAGCCAGTTCATTTTAAATCAATCTAATTTAATTAAAAGATTCACATATAAAGTAACAAACTTTTTGGGTTATCGATGACTTTTTAATATATTTTGCATTTTAGTCCACACAGATGATACTGAATGTAGCTGCCATCTGTAAGGCAATCATATTAACTTAAGTATAGTTAATTTTATGTTTGAGTTTTTTGTTGGCAGTTTGTTCCTATAAGGATACCAATATCCTTCGGTCCAAGTAGTCATGTTAAGTCTGGTTTCCAGTCCATTATTCCTGCTCTAACTCACCCAATGAGTTTGTGTGTGTGTGTGTGTGTGTGTGTGTGTGTGTGTGTGTGTGTGTGTGTGTGTGTGTGTGTGTGTGTGTGTGTAGAATTTTATGTATTTATTTTATGTAGAATATCCAGTCATTCCTTACATAAAAGGTCTTCCCAAGATACATAAAAGAGTTTTCCTCCTCCATTAAGACCGATAGTAGTGGGACAGGGTTGGCTGACTGAAAACATATCTCGTTACTTGGAGAGTAATTTAGGTCCGATAGTCAGAAGCATACCAACCATTCTTATAGACACATATCAGCTATTGAATGACTTAGATCAGTTAACAACACAATTAGGACCTCTTCCATCAGTGATTTTAGCCACTTTGGATGTGAAAAATTTGTTCCCTGCCATCCCTAATGATTATGGGTTGGAGGCATTAAGAGAACTGTTACACATTACAGAGAGATATACCAATGATAAACAAATGCTCATTTGTACTTTGATGGATTTGGTGCTCAATAATAATGTATTCATGTTCCAGGACACGTTATATTTGCAAGAATGGGGTGTCGCTATGGGCACCCCATGTGCGAACTCTTATGCCAATTTAATTATGTATCATTGGGAGGAAGAATATGTGTTCAAAACTACATTTTTTCAGCATGTCTTATTATATCGTTGTTTTGTGGATGATATACTAATAATTTGGGATGGAGACATGAGTTTGTTACATGATTTTGTTGTTTATTTTGGTACCACTACTACGTTCCTGAAATTTACTATGGAAACTTCTTTACAGGAGATACATTTTTTAGATATGACCATTTTTAAAGATGAGACAGGAAGTTTGTCTACTTCTCTATATAGAAAGACATGCTGGAGAAATGCTTTGTTGCACTTTGATAGCATGCATCCGTGCTTCACATTTCTCAATATTGTGAAGAGTCAATACTACAGAATTAACAATATTTGTAAGGACTCGACTGAAAGGTCCATACAACTTAAGTTTTTAGATGAACTTCTAATTGAAAATGGGCTATACACAGGTAGTTATTGATGGTATAAGGAGAAATACAGGTAACATTTCTGAGGATAGTAATCACAGTGATACCAAACTTCACAAGAATAGTAGTATTTGGCATGTCCACAGAAATCAAAGGCAATTTGCGTCCCAACGAGACCGCTTACCCATCACAATTAGATACACCAATGATAATAGAAGTATCACAGATATTATTAAAAGAAACTGGAATGTCTTAATGGTTGACCAACGGATGTTAAACCTATTAGGGAATACACCCAGATTTATTTATAGAAAGAGCAAAAATCTGAAAAGGTTATTATGTATAGATAGATATGATGGAGGCCTCAACATAGACACTAGGAACTTAAATAATGGGACATGTCCTTGTACCAGATGTAATATGTGCAGATATGTTACTAAAAACAAGACTTCAAACATCCTAGTATGGATTATTCTTTCTCACCTAGGTTTTATGCTTCATGCAATAGTTCTAATTTGATTTATTTAGCTACCTGCATAAAATGCTCAGTGTTTTATGTAGGCATGACTTTGAGAAAGTTGAAAGATAGAGTATATGGTCACATTTATGACATAAGGAAAGCAATTTCTACGAATGCATTGGCCAAGCATGTCATTACTCACCCTGAACATGGTTTTGAGTTCAGAGTTTTACAAATAGTCAGATCTAATAAACGAGGGGGCGATAGGTTGAACCATCTTGAATCCATTGAATTAAATTGGATTTTTAGGCTGAGAGCCCATATTGAACCAGGGCTCAATCAATATGTCAGCATTAGATCGATTTTGGCTACACGTAGATAGATAGGCTTTATATGTTTTTGATTCAGTGACTAGATAATCTTTATAACACTTTTAGTTCAAGTTTTTATTTTAATATTTTAATATTCTTACACATCGTTCCAGCAGCAGCTTTTATGTGATTTTTTGTATAGTTTTAGAGATGTTTGAATGGGTTTTTTCAGACGGAACTATGAATGATTCATGCAGCATTTGCGATGAAACAGTGATTCAAGTAATGTCACAATTATTAATTGGTTGTTTAACTAATTCAATTAATCATCATAGCAACTAATCTATTATTGATTGATTGAGCATGTGATTTTATATATATATTGCAGCAGAAATGTTTGTAGTTAAACCTGATGAAGCGTGTATTATAACACGTGAAAGCGCTTGTTATTTTTGTAACGTCATATTAAAGCATTTTATCTTTCATGGTGGTCCTGTTCCAGTGTTTTTTCAGATAGTTAATTTTATGTTTGAGTTTTTTGTTGTCAGTTTGTTCCTATAAGGACACCAATATCCTTTGGTCCAAGTAGTCATGTTAAGTCTGGTTTCTAGTCCATTATTCCTGCTCTAACTCACCCAATGTGTGTGTGTGTGTGTGTGTGTGTGTGTGTGTGTGTGTGTGTGTGTGTGTGTGTGTGTGTGTGTGTGTGTGTGTGTGTGCGTGTGTGTGTGTGTGTGTGTGTGTGTGTGTGTGTGTGTGTGTGTGTGTGTGTGTGTGTGTGTGTGTGTGTGTGTGTGTGTGTGTGTGTGTGTGAGTGCGTATCTGTCTGTCAGTTATCTGTTTTCCTAATCTCATCATGCAGTAAATGTTGAAGAAAATGTCTTCTTCTGCTGGAACTGAATGACACTTAAAGATACTGTTTGTATGAAGCTCTGTCTCTGTAAATACCAAACTCGTTGCCATCTTATTACTGTCTTACTTTCATTTGTCAGGTGATACTAATTGCTTGGTTCACTGACAAAGATAGCATCCTACCTAAATCGGTGATACAGTCATACTGCTGTCCTATTAAGAAGTGTGTTAAATGCCATGATGCCAGAATTACTGTGAACTTCAAACTGGGGATCAAAAAGGAAAAATATTGATGCACTTTCTGTTGACAAATGTGTTACTGTTGTGGCTACAGAGGTCAGTCAGTACTGGCACCTTATGAAAAAGTCACTTGCTGTAGCTCTGTGCCTTCGCAGTTTAAAGCATTGCAATTTAGAACTAATCATAAAATTGGGAGATATTACAGGTGGAAGAAAATTCTATGGATGGCTGTAATGATACATGCTATACATTGATCTGAGCAGGAAAATTACATCCCACAAGAATTTAAGCTATACTGCACATATGAAAATTTCTTTCTAACACAGGATGTCTGTACTCATGTTTACAGAAAGTCAGAACCATAAACTAAAGAAATGTTTAACTGCAATAAAAAAAGAAAAGCATTATATTTAACTGTAGCTAGCACACATCCCCTGAGAAGTAAGTTCATAGGAGGTTACTAGGCTAGCAGCCCTAGAGCCTTTACAAGTCTAGCCACATAAATCCCAAGTATTCCCATTTGTTCTGTTTTGGTAGTAACTTAAGTATTGTTATTCCAAAGTTTGTTCGCAGAACATATTTATGAACAGACTGGTTCTGTGATCAACAATGGCTACCCCTGTCCATGAGAGACATGGGTGCCACCCCAGGTGTGAATGTGCAGTCTCCCATCCAATTATCTAGGTTACATTTGAATAAGGCCAGTCAGAAGCTCTGTTTTCTGTGAATAGGGAGTCTATTCTACAGAAGCTGAAGCATGATCTGTTAATGTCACAAGCTAGGTTGAGATCCCTAGAGCGAATGACTCTTGAACCATTTGACTTGCAGATGTGTAGCATTTCCATTAGAGCAGGGTTGGAGATTGCCCTATAGGCCAGGCACACATCACCTCTCAGCAACCTATAAGATACATATTAAAGTGACAGGGCTTTTAGCCTGTCCACATGGGTCGTGGTTTGTAGTGCCTGTATTTCCCTAGTGAGAACCCTCTGAGGTCTCTCCAGCTGCTGCAGGTGTCTGATGAGTTACATGCAAAAGGGTGCGTTATAATCTATTAGTGGTCTGATGAAGGTCAAGTACAGTGCAGTTATATCATCCCTTGACCTGGATGCTATGCCCTTGCATATGAGGTATGCTATATAGAAGGCTTTTCTTATCACTGTGAAAACTTGGTGGTCAAAAATGAGATTGCTATCAACCTTTGTTCCCAAGTCTCACACCACTTGGTTGGAACTCAGGGGGTTCTGTCAGTATTGTAATTTGTAAGGAATTCTGTTTTGCCAAAGGGAATAATAATGCATTTGTTTTGCATTTAGTTTTAGACTATGGCTTTGGCACCAATCATTTGTTTGTGTTAGCCTTTCCTGTAATATATTGACATCATTTGCAATCATCAGCAAACTTGGTTAGTCAAAGGCCATCTACTTTGGCCTTGACTTCTGAGAAGTAGATGATAAACTGTAAGGGCCCAGCACAGACCCCTGTTGTACTCCACTGGTGACAGGTCTACTGGTGGAGGTGGAGTCACCAATTTTAACAGAGTGCATTCTGCCAGTGAGCCAGTTGGCTACCTATCTAATAATGTAAGGATTACTTCCTATCTGGGAGAGTTTCTCAACAATGCCAGAGTTGGGAATTGTGTCAAAAGTCTTGGCAAAGTTGAGATAGGCTGTCTGCACTGTTATACTGTCATCCATGGCTTTGGTGACATTTTTAAAAAGTCTGCTAGGTTTAGTAAGCATGATTTACCCTTAACAAAGCCAAACTGGGTTAGATCCAGCATTTGGAAGTTGTCTATGTTGTTGTTGATAAGGTCCAAGATAATTAATTCCATGGCTTTGCAGATGAGGCTGGTTAGACTTATGGATTTGTAGTTGCCAGGGTCAGTTGATGCCTCCCCTTTGTGCAGGGGGGTTATTGTTGCTGTTCTCCATTCTGCAGGAACATAGCCTGTTCTCAAGCTATGATTAAAGAGAATGCCAAGTAAGTCTGCTAGGTCTTGTTATAGATGGTTTAGTAAACAACCTGGGATATTATCTGGTCCCACTGAGGCTGTGGTTTGGCCTTGTTGAGTGCAGAGATGACTTGTTCTCTAGAGATACTAGGCAGAGGACTGGTGTCTGGTTTGCTTTGGGATATGGAAGGTGGGGATAAGGAGTGAAATTTGTACTCAATCTGTCAGCTATCAGGTTGGCACTGTCGTCTGGTATAGTATGAGTGATCCCATCTACAACCAATTTAGCATATAGCTGGGCATTCCCTTTTAGACTACAGACATAGTTAAAGAATGCCTTATGATTATCCTAGGCTAGGGATGCAATTTTAGTTTCATAGTTTTGTAATTTGCTTTAGAAGCCTTTACAACATTTCTGATTTTCTTGTTTAGGCTTTGGAGGGAACTCTTCCTCTGCAGAGTGATATCCCTCTTGCTTTTGGACAACAGTTTCTTCCTCTTGTTACATAATCTGTTTATACTTGAAGTCCACAATGATGGCTTGGTTTTACAGAAAGACCTGTTTTTTTATTTGTCAGGAACAGCAGAGTTTATGCAGTTGCTTACATGTTTGTACAGGGCATTTGCATATACTTCTGCATAGTGATTACTGATGCCTGCAACTGCAGGTGGTATGAAGCTTTTTATATCATCACTTAGGTAGTAAGCTGTAGTTAGCTTTGATGAAGTTTTTTTATCATTTTTGTTCCCGTGAGGGTGTCAGTTCCAGTAGTTACTTCAAACGAGACTGATTTGTGGTCTGACCTAACCAAGGAGGGCATCACACATGGTGAAGTACAGCAACCCCCATCACCCATGTTGGTGAGTACTATGTCCAGAACATTAGATTCCCTAGTGGGAGTACAGACTATCTGTTCCAGAGCATTTGTGTTAACAAAGTCTAGGAAACTCTAGGTGAGCGTGTTTTTGTTTGTGTATGTCCCCAGTCTATGGAAGGATAGTTGAAATCTCCCATGACTAAGGTGTTGGGCATTATGGTAAGGGATTCCAGTAAACGGAGGTAGGTGGTAGCTCATGGTGGAGGATCTATAGCTAGCAATGATGTGATATGGTACTTCACAATAGTTAACTGGACATGGAGTAGATCAAGAGAGTCATGCTGTTTGATCAGTCTCAAAGTATGTTTGGTTTTAATGAATATGGATACACCCCCACCTTTGGTTCCTTCACACTCATTTTGAGGTCTGAACATGTTGAAGGCATTGTAGCCTTGTATGGTCGGGGTGCTCTCAGTGGCCCTCAACCATGTCTCGGTAACTGCACAGATGTCAGCATCCTCTAAGGTGAGGAGTGCTTCCAAGAAGTGCAGTTTCATGTTTAAACTCCTAGCATTAAGCAGCACAATGCTGAGTTTGTCTCAAGTAGATTTTGTTACATTGGAAAATGTGTTTGTTTTGACATTGCCTAAAAAGGCACTGTGGGGGTGCAAGGGCCTTTGCCAATGTACAGAAGCCTAGGGGAGACAGGTGGAGACCATCTCTAACAAAGCAGCAAGGTCTGTCTACCATATCCTCCCAGGCTGACAGATACTGGATCCCACTGGACTGACACCAAAAGCTTAACCAATTATTGAAGTCAGTCATTTTTTGTTTATATTGTGGCATCATCCTGGGTGAGGGTAAGATGCTGCTTAGGACTAAGGACATACATATTTGGGATGCATAATCAGAGAGTTCCATCATGTCTCTGTTCATATAGTCCAGAGAAGTATGTCTCAAGTCGTTCACTCCAACATGGACTATGAAAGAGTCATAACAGTACTTGTTATTGAGTGACTTGAGTGCATGAGTGATTTGTTGGATCATGGCACCTGATAGGCAGCTGACTATGACCTTCTCCTTGTCCAGTATGGTGAGGGTGGACATCTGTGTGTCTCACTATAGAGTCAACCTATGACCAAGACATTTGATGTGGTTTGCCTTGGGGCTTATTTGTTGAGACAGGTGTGTGTATTGATATGTGTAGTGGCGAGTGTGGGTAGTGTGCATTTGGGAGGTCTCTGTTCTTTTGGTAGGCTTTTACTGAGTACCTCCGCGTATGTGGGTTTATGTCTCATGACCTTTGTGACGCCTGTGCACTGGCCCAGTAATCAAGGAGCCTCAATCCTCACCATTAGCACCAGTGAGGGGCGTGCACATTGGGAAGGATAACAAGTACACACACAGTAAAGTACAATTTAACACCAGTGAGGGGTGTGCACATTGGAAGGATAACAAGTACACACACAGTAAAGTACAATTTAACACCAGTGAGGGGCGTGCACATTGGGAAGGATAACAAGTACACACACAGTAAAGTACAATTTAACACCAGTGAGGGGCGCGCACATTGGGAAGGATAACAAGTACACACACAGTAAAGTACAATTTAACACCAGTGAGGCGTGCACATTGGGAAGGATAACAAGTACACACACAGTAAAGTACAATTTAACACCAGTGAGGGGTGTGCACAGTGGGAAGGATAACAAGTACACACACAGTAAAGTACAATTTAACACCAATGAGGGGCGTGCACATTGAAAAGGATAACAAGTACACACACAGTAAAGTACAATTTAACACCAGTGAGGGGCGTGCACATTGGGAAGGATAACAAGTACACACACAGTAAAGTACAATTTAACACCAGTGAGGGGCATGCACATTGGGAAGGATAACAAGTACACGCACAGTAAAGTACAATTTAACACCAGTGAGGGGCGTGCACATTGGGAAGGATAACAAGTACACACACAGTAAAGTACAATTTAACACCAGTGAGGGGCGTGCACATTGGGAAGGATAACAAGTACACACACAGTAAAGTACAATTTAACACCAGTGAGGGGCGTCCACATTGGGAAGGATAACAAGTACACACAGTAAAGTACAATTTAACACCAGTGAGGGGCGTGCACATTGGGAAGGATAACAAGTACACACACAGTAAAGTACAATTTAACACCAGTGAGGGGTGTGCACATTGGGAAGGATAACAAGTACACACACAGTAAAGTACAATTTAACACCAGTGAGGGGCGTGCACATTGGGAAGGATAACAAGTACACACACAGTAAAGTACAATTTAACACCAGTGAGGGGCGTGCACATTGGGAAGGATAACAAGTACACACATAGTAAAGTACAATTTCCCTTAAGTGCACACAGAGATCACAGTTAGTCTGGGGCTGGTTTCTCCCATTCTCTCCAGATCCCCAATAACACTCCCCGCTGGCACAGCTATAGGGTCCAGATCTCAGCCTAGTGGTCAAGCTAAAACCTCCAGCACCCTCCCTGTCCAACCAGTGCTTTGTGTCCCTGCCCAAGTAGCTGACACACACACACTTAAGATTTGAATTATATACAAACACACAGGCACTCCTGGGGAAGGCTGGCACAGGCTCTCCAGTTGTGCCCCCTTTCGGCACAGGCTATAAGGTAGTAATTACTGCCACCAACCACTAATATCAGCTACCAATAAGGCCATTACCAAAGGGTGTCCAATTTTACTGTGCAATATTATTATCCAAATAGTAAGTGTGACCCAGGGCTAAAGAATGATACCACGGTATAAAGAAAAAATTATCAATTTCAACAATTGGCTAAGTTTCTGGTGTCATTCAAAGGGGATCCAGTGTCTGTCTGCCTGGGATGACATGCTCAACAAGCCACGCTGCTTCGCTAGAGACGGCTTGCACCTGTCACCCTTAGGCTTTCGAATACTGGCCAAGGCTCTTGCTACCCCCATAGTGCCTTTTTTAGGCAAGGCTCAAAAGACAAACCCATCACCATAAATAGCACAAGTAACAAAAAACTGAGGGTAATGCTACTCAGTGCCAGAAGACTAAAGCTCAAAATGCACGCACTCGAGGCACTCCTCAGTATGGAGAAAATCGATATATGTGCAGTAACAGAAACCTGGTTTAAGGCTCCAGAGAGCACCCCAGCACTACCAGGATATAACTCATACCATACATTTCGGCCAGAGAACCCGGGCTTAAATACAAAAGGTGGGGGCGTATCCATATTCATCAAGGATACCCACACCTCCAGGTTAGTGGCACAGCATGATGCTTCAGAGATTATCCACGTGCAACTAACAACGGGCAAAACTGCAATTCAAATTGTAGCTTGCTACAGATCACCCACCATGTCCCAGGACCCCCATTCTGCATTTCTGGAAACACTGGGAAATATAAAGGTCCCACCAAACACCCTAATATTGGGTGATTTCAATTACCCAAAAATTAACTGGGAGAACTACTCAAGTACTAACTCCCTTGCCCAGCATTTCCTAGAATTTATAAACTCAAATGCCCTGTATCAACTGGTCAACACTCCCACCAGAGGTTTTAACATATTGGACCTGGTCATCACCAACATGGGTGACCGGTGCTCCACTCTGGAGGTCAACCCCTCACTGGTTAGATCTGACCATAAAAAAATCACTTTGGATATCCACATTCCACTCCCACCCCCCTCACCCTCCGGACAAGGAAACCACCATGACAAACTTTTCAAAAGCAAACTTCATGTTACTTAAGACTGAGGTGGAAAGTTTCAAAGCCACCTCACTAAAGGATAACGTTGTCCAAGCTGCAAAATCCTTTACTAATGCATTCTACGGGCACCTACAAGAATTCATGGATCATGCTATCCCAAGCAAAACCAAGACTCAATCCTCCAAGAAAAGGAAATCAGTCTGGTGGACTCCTGCCATAAACAAGCTATACAATAGAAGGAGGAAACTAGTACAGAAAAGAGTAAAATCCCAAGAAGGGAAGACATCCCTGATCAGTAGCAAGAAACTACGATCCCTCATAAAATCATCCAAGGCGAGTTTTAAAAGAAAAATTGCCAAGGACTCCAAAGATAACCACAAGGCATTCTTTAGCTATGTCAAGAATCTAAGTGGCAATGCTCAGATCTGCTCAGAGTTAGTGCAGAATGGTACAAAATACACTGAACCAACTGATATTGCCAACATCCAGGCAGACAGGTTCAGCGCAAACTTCACCCCACTCTCACCCCCAAAAGGGCCGATAACCATACCAGAAGAATGTAGAGCCCCTGAAATTACAGATACTCAGGTTAAAACAGCCCTCTCCAAAGCCAAAAACACAGCATCAATGGGACCAGACGGTGTCCAGGCTGAATCCTACATGAGCTCAAAAATGAACTAACCCCTCACCTAAACACACTGTTCAAACTCAGCCTTTCCACAAGTTAAGTACCCATAGAGTGGTGCACAGCAATGGTTATTCTGCTCCACAAAGATGGAGCCACAAAAGACCCCGGGAACTATTGCTCTATAAGCCTGACTAGCTTGGTCTGCAAGGCTATGGAGTGCATCATCATGGAACTCATTAACAGAGACATTAGGAACCTCCAAACACTGGCCCCTACCCAGTTCGGCTTTGTTAAGGGTAGAGCATGCCTCCTAAACCTGGTGGACTTCTTTGAGATAGTTATCAAGGCTATAGATGAGGGAAAGGTGGTGCACACAGCCTACCTAGACCTCACAAAGGCCTTCGACATCATTCCCCATTCCAGTATTATAGACAAGCTCACCAGCCTGAACATAAACCCTATGTCACAAGATGGGTTGCCAACTGGCTCATGGACAGAACCCACATGATAAGAACTGTGGGAGATAGGTCTGACTCTAAACCGGTTACAAGTGGCGTTCCCCAGGGCTCAGTCCTAGGACCCCTCCTGTTCGACATATACTTCTCAGAGGTACAGGCAAGCACAGGAGGACTATGGCTGACCAAGTTCGCAGACGACTGCAAACTAGGGGCTATAATTGACTCTCCAGCTGACACAGACATCCTCCAAAAGGGTCTCACTGAGACGAATACCTGGTGTCAAAATCATGGCCTCAAGCTAAATGCCAAAAAGTGCATAGTCATCCCCTTTGGAAAAAACAAAGTACCCACAAACTACCACATAGGTGGTAGTCCCCTAAATACTGAAGATGTAATAAGGGATCTGGGGACCCAAGTAGATAGTAATCTCTCCTTTGATAATCACATTGCCAAAGTGGTTAGAAAATCCTTCTATGTGGCCCACCTTATCACAAAAGGGTTCGCATCCAGATCAAAAGAGGTCATTGTGCCCCTCTACTCATCGCTCATCAGACCCATCATAGAGTACAAGCCCCATTTGGGATGTATCTTACAAGACACCTGTAACAGCTGGAAAGACAACAGAAGTACCTCACCAAGAGGATCACTGGCCTCAAACAGATGCCCTATGCAGCTCAACTGAAGAAACTCCAGCTGTACTCGGTTGCATACCGCCTACTCAGAGGTGATCTCTGCCTGACATACAAGGCCATGACCAACCCAGAGCTGATGGACATGCTCCACCTACAGAAAAGCTTATCCCCTAGAGCCACACACTCTAGTGATCTAAACCTCACCACAACAATAAATAGGATGTGCTGGAGGGATAGAGTCCTGTCCCAGAGACTTCCCTTGCTTTGGAACAAGATTCCAATCTACATTAGGCAGAGCTCCTCGTTAACACTTTCCAAGAGAAACATTAACGAGTGGATGGGAAACAGAAAGTTTACCCTTGGGATCACTTCACTGGCTCTGTTGGACAGAGGCACAGGGAACTAATCTAAGGGGGTGGCGAAAGCCAACACATTCTGGCTAGGCTTATAAATGCCTTCGGGCAGATAGCCTAGTACCTACCTTAGAACCTATGAACCTATAAAGCTATTGGATTGGCTTCGTACAGTATCACTAAATACATGCAAGTACTCTAGAGCTTAAATGATCTCTACACAAAACAGCCACAGTTGAAAAGTTAAAAAATATTTAATAATAAATAATAGAAAACACAAGACAAATCTTCTCAATTCAACACAGTGCTAGTCAAAAGTTCAGAGATCACAGGGAAATGCTTAAATAATACTGTAGAATAGTCTGACATAAATATAGAAAACAGCTAGTCTAATCTTACTATTTTCTCTCTATTTCTAAGAGAAATACTAAAGTCTAAGATCCTACTTACATACAGAGCAAGCAAGTGCTGGTGAATGGATGTTCTGAAGCCAAATGCAAAATGCTATCTCTTTCTTTCTGAGATCTCTTAAATTGATAATACATCACTGCTGATTAATTTTAGATTACATCATTCTTGACACTTCTCTGGTTCCCAGGCTACCATAAACTCTAAATTTACATTTCTTAGTAAGCTTGCACCTGGTCAGGCAGTCATAGCAATAAAATACATTATACATGTAAAATCTAGCAATTAACTGTGGTCTCAAAACAACAGAAAGAATTCCGTCATCTAGACATCCTGTATTCGAGCTTTGAGATCAAACAGTCATAAAATGCTTTACTTTATCAGCTTTCTTCCAGCAGGGTGCACTGTGGTTACATTTTTGAAGTTCAAAACATATAACACAGTTTTTCTTACATGTAGTTTTCTTACATTTGTAAAACAGTCTGTGCATTATATTAATATTTACAATGACATAGAATTATCTACAAAATTCTATCTGGCTGGGCTGTCAGCCCTTCAGTTTTTCACAACTTTATTTTTTTGTAAGAAGTGAGGTTTGCATGGGAGGTGAAGCATATGTGCTGACAGCTTGTTTGATGTCTAGTTTGTTTTTACATGAGAGAATTGACTCCAGTTCCACAGTGTATTTGTATCTCTCACATAAGGTGTTAGTTTGTTTTAAGAGTAAATGGTTGTCAGTACACATGAAGCAATTGCTACATTGCTTCAAGATGCCCATATCAATCAAGCTGGCAGGAAAAATGTTGGGAAATTGTCTGTCCATTGTGGCAGGATTTTTCTGAATGTGGTATTTGGGAAGGAAGTGGGCTAGTTGGACTTAGTCATAAACAGCAAAAATGAAATGAAGCAGTAATTCAATTAAATAAAATTAACGAAGTGCGGTGCTGACTTAAAATATACTTCTTTTTCTTTTTTTTTTCAGTTGATGCCTTGGATTCCAGTGCAGATGCACTCTAGACCTTTACCTAGAGCTGTAAAACGTTGAGTAGTTCAGGTAAACTTAGTCCAAACATGTGCAAATGAGAGGCTTATATACAGGCAAATTTAAACAGTTATAAAGGCAAATTTAAACAGTTGTAACAGAGTTATTCAATTATTTGTGGTATTCAAATCACTAGATTTGTAAAAGACTCGCCATTTATAGAGTACTGCTGCCTTTCTTTTATTGGGTTTTCCTATCACATCATTTTTACAGTTACTTAGTGAATGTTATGAGTGTCCATTAACACGCATTCATTAGATTTATTATATTTCATGCTATAACATACAAAACCATTCTAAACTGTACTTCTGTACAGAACAGTGTTTTGTAATTATTATGAGTTAGTTTCTCTAATTGGTGAAGTGGACAGGCGATTATCTCACTCTTTGCCAAGGACAGACACCTACCCATTAGTAACAGAGGAAGGAATAAAAGAGAAAAAGAATGTAAAAACAGAAATACTTCAGCTACCCTACGATGACAAGGAAAGTTGGGGACATTGTGTACAATTCAGTTTTCACTTAACACTTCGGGCAACACAAAACTGAAAAGATCTGTCACTTCATGCTCACAGCAAAAAGACATAAGTGTATCCCTTAGTTATAAATACAAAGATATAACATAAACTAGTATGATTCAAGAGAAATGTTTCCTGCTAGTTATATGTTGCATGTCAGCTGTCTGAAAAAGTTGATATCAAAACAAAAAGAAAAACATTAAATTAATGCAAACTTGTATTTTAATGTCATCAAAGACTCAAAGGAACACTCAAATGCTGGAGCCCAGGGGTTCAAAAACCACTGTCTCAAAACCAGGGGCTCGAACATCTTGTAGTGTATGTGGGCTGCTGCTGCTCATGTTCCAATTCAAATATGAGCTCAGGCAAGCAGCTGTGGGGATGGACCTAGAGAGGGAGCAGGAGAGGGATTTTAAGTTTAGGGAATGGAAGGGGAATTTCAGAATTAAGGAGTAAAAGTGGACTTTACCATTAGGGGGCAGGAAGGTAGAATTAGGTTTAAGGAATAGAAAGGAAGTTTTTTTTTTATTAGGGAGCAGGAGGGGGATTTTTGAATAGGGAGGAATTGGAGAATTTAGGCTTAGGCAGTGGTTTTGAATTTTAGGTTTAGGTGCAAACAGGGGCTTTAGGGCTGGAAAGTGGAGGTTTAGAATAAGGGAGCAAGAACTTGGGTTGGGAACTGGGTAGGAGTTTTAACATTAGAGTTTAGGTTCTGGTAGTGCTGTAGAGTTTTATAGTTCTGGATGTCAGATGGGCTACACAGAAATAGGAGATTGGGCTACTAGGAGTTGGAGCACATCCTTTTTCAAACAAGTGGCAGCAAACAAGTGTGTCACAAGCTAGTAGCATGTAAACACCTGTTGCAGACCCAAGAATTAAAGCCAGCCTGTAAATTATTAAGTTTTTAAGTCCATATTAACGCTTACCTGTCCAGATGCTTGAGTAGATGTTTATAGACAGCTGTGTGGCAGAAACAGTAGCAGCACAGATATTAAATACAGATACAAGGTCAAAAAGTCTGCATACACCTTAAAAAAGGGAAAACACCAAAGTTAAGATGGAAAAGGAAGAAAAATAGCATATGTGAATGCGTGGGAGAAACAAAGAAGTAAAAATAATAAGTGTACGTGAAAAAGGATGTGCTACTAAGCCAAGCCTAGAGTGCATCAGAAACTCAGAAACGGTTCTGTCCAGTAAATGAGATACTAAGGTGAATGCTGAAGGGATATGGGTCACTGGAGCAGCATCCACCAAAGCACAGAATGAGACAGTGACAGTTTAGAAGACATCCAAGAGATAAGAGCGAGAAGGGGTAGTGAATTACAAGCTTAAGTGTGAAAACATAAAAAGGCACTGTTTGAAAAAGGCTGAGGAGGTTAACAGAAAAACAGAGACAGAAACAAGAATAAGGGAAAAATATGTGTAATGACAATGTTTTGCTGGGAAGACTTTCCTTTTGGGTGGTTGGTTAACTGAATGGTTACTTAATGGCTTTCTGGGTATTTTCAATCATAGAATTTAAGTGTGTAGGTGAATACTAGGCAAACTGCCCTGAAGGGCCATTTTAAGCCTTGCCAAATAACCTGAGATCAGAAACAAACCCTATACCTTGTACTTAGGAGGCAAACACCCTAACCATTATGCCAAACACCTCCCCTTTTTACTAAGTACTAAGCTGGCTAACCTTGGGTACTATTTTAACCCTAGACAATTTCCCTCAGTGAGAATAAAACCCTGTGCCTCTTGCCTGAGAGGTAAACCACTTAACATTATACCATTCTCTTGGAACTGGCTAGTTTCAAGAATCAGCCTGGCACAAAGGGGATTTCAAAAAACAAAGGACCAGAAAAAAACCCAAAACTCCCTATATAATATATTAGTAACAAAGGTTTCCTTTACTGGCTCCAGTCAAAGATGCTCACAAGGAACTATAATATATTAGTAACAAGAGTTTCCTTTACTGGCTCCAGTCGAAGATGCTCACAAGGCACTATAATATATTAGTAACAAGAGTTTCCTTTACTGGCTCCAGTCATAGAGGCTCACAAGATACTATAATATATTGGTAACAAGGGTTTCCTTTACCAGCTACAGTCGAAGATGCTCACAAGGCACTATAATATATTAGTAACAAGAGCTTCCTTTACTAGCTCCAGTCATTGAGGCTCACAAGGCACTATAATATATTGGTAACAAGAGTTTACTTTACTGGCTCCAGTCATAGAGGCTCACAAGGCACTATAATATATTGGTAACAAGGGTTTCTTTTACTGGCTCCAGTTAAAGATGCTCACAAGGCACTATAATATATTAGTAACAAAAGTTTCCTTTACTGGCTCCAGTCATAGAGGCTCACAAGGCACTATAATATATTAGTAACAAAAGTTTCCTTTACTGGCTCCAGTCATAGAGGCTCACAAGGCACTATAATATATTGGTAACAAGGGTTTCCTTTACTGGCTCCAGTAATAGAGGCTCACAAGGCACTATAATATATTGGTAACAAGAGTTTCCTTTACTGGCTCCAGTCATAGAGGCTCACAAGGCAGTATAATATATTAGTAACAAGGGTTTCTTTTACTGGCTCCAGTCGAAGATGCTCACAAGGCACTATAATATATTAGTAACAAGGGTTTCCTTTACTGGCTCCAGTCATAGAGGCTCACAAGGCACTATAATATATTAGTAACAAGAGTTTCCTTTACTGGCTCCAGTCAAAGAGGCTCACAAAGCGCTATAATATATTGGTAAGAAGAGTTTCCCTTACTGGCTCCAGTCAAAGATGCTCACAAGGCACTATAATATATTGGTAACAAGGATTTCCTTTACCGGCTCCAGTCATAGAGGCTCACAAGGCACTATAATATATTGGTAACAAGAGTTTCCTTTACTGGCTCCAGTTGAAGATGCTCACAAGGCACTATAATATATTAGTAACAAGGGTTTCCTTTGCCAGCTCCAGTCATAGAGGCTCACAAGGCACTATAATATACTGGTAACAAGAGTTTCCTTTACTGGCTCCAGTTGAAGATGCTCACAAGGCACTATAATATATTAGTAACAAGGGTTTACTTTACTGGCTTCAGTCGAAGATGCTCACCAGGCACTATAATATATTGGTAACAAGGGTTTCCTTTACTGGCTCCAGTCAAAGATGCTCACCAGGCAGTCTCATAGTTGGTCACTCATTTGTCAGGAGGCTTTGCATGAGCTGCTGGTAAAAAAAGTATTCAGGTTCAAGCAGGGTAAGTGCAACAGCCACGGGGGCAAGTGGGAGTTTTATGGTTCAGATTGTGGGGTGACTGGGAGGTTTTGGGTTAGAGTTAGGGAGAGAGGTCTGAGATTAGAGTTAGGGATTAAATGTGAATTTTGGGATTTGGGATTAGAAATAGGGAGTGAGTGGGAGTTTTAGCTTAAGGGAATGAGAACTAGGAGTAGGTGTAGGGAACAAGTCTGAGTTTTAAGTTTAAAGGTCAGAGTTTGGAATTATGGTTAGGAGTGACAGGCAATTTTAACGTTAGGGTTAAGGAGCAGAAGTTGGCATTAGGATTGTGGAGCAACTGTGAGGTTTGGGCTTAGGTAGCAAGATTTGGTGTTTTGGTTACAGAGCAAGTGGAAGTTATATGGAAAGGGTTAAACAGTCAAGTTTGAGATTAGGGTTAGGATGGGTGGGTGAGACATTTAAGATTACAGTTGGGGGTTCGGCTGGGTCTATGAACCTGTGTAGTAGGATCAAGCTGCTGGTCGGTCAGGTACTTGCTGTTTTGAGCAATTAGCAGTGAGCAAGTGAACTAGGAGCTAATAGCAGATGAACATCTGTAGTAAACCCAATATAGCCACAGTGGTCCAGCGGTTAGAATTTTTGCCTCACAGCAAGATGTTCTCCCGTTCGATTCTCGGCTGGAGTGGCTTCTGTGTGGAGTCTGCATGTCCTCCCCATGGTCAAGTGACATTAAAGACATGCAGGTAGGTGCGAGTGTGAATGGGTGTGCCTTCGTTGAAGGTTGGACGTTGGGCTGGCAACTCGGCACCGTTAAATCCACTGCCAATCATGAGCGGACCGAAGTTCTGCTATGGCGACCCCTAACCGGGAAAAGCCAAAAGAAGACAACAAAATTGGTAGTAAACCCAGTAGCAAGTCCACCAGAATGGTGTCTGGATTTCTACAATGGTGCTGGCAATCTGGGCTCTATATATTTGAGCACCAAGTTAAAAACTTAACCTGAAAAAATCATATACCTCATCTTCTGATTATTAAAAGGCGTGCACTGGCCACAGAAAAGCAGGTGTACAAATATGATACTACTTTATATATATATATATATATATATATATATATATATATATATATATCTCCAAATAAAAACAGAGATGTTGAAAACATTCACTGGCTAGCTAGAATGATGAATGTCAAGTAACAAATCAAATATCCAGTATTATTGTATGCCCACATATTCCAGATAAAGTCAGAAAGAAAAAAAGCATGCTGAACAGAATGAGGAGCTATCACTTAACAAAGCAAGCAGTATAAAAAACTGCTGTAGTTTAATTTTAAAAGTTACAGTAATTTAATGCCTTGGAATGTTTGTGGCTATCACATTCTGAATCAAGCTATTGTTTTGATGAAAGCAGAATGATATCCAGCAATACATGTGTCCTTTTATGGGAAGCGCAAAAACTGAACTCCATAGAATTAAGGGTGGCATGGTGAATAGTGCACAGTTTATGAGCTGAGTAGAAATAGTCAGTTTTCTTAAAGTGATTCCTAACTTTATTCAAATGCCATGGAAGAATTTCAGTAAGATCAATAAACCTCTGATGTAAGAAATATTCTCCAAACCTCTAAGGTTAAATGATGCTTGAACTAGTTAATTTACAGATGTGGAGTTGGGGGAATACAGCCCCTATGTTCATAGGTTCATAGGTTATTACTATGCTAACAGCCCTTGTGTCCATTTTAAGTGTAGCCAATTATCCCATTTGCTTAAAATTAACCTGTCTCATTGGAGTTTAGATTCATCTAAACCTTTCCAAGATCTATATTTACATATTACTCTGGTGATAATTACTGAATCAAAACAAATATATTTGGAGGGGACCCTTGCACTGAGATAAAGAATTTAGGAGCTACCTTTATCCATTAGTAGCACATGGGGGAGGGGAGTCTATCCTATTTCCCAGCCATTGATCCAAGTTATATTTGAACATGGTCAGGCATGAACTTTCTTTTATGTAGGTGGGGAGTCTGTTCCAGAGCAGTGGTATCCTCTGTGAGATATAATTGTCCCTGCAAACAATTGTGTTAAAGTTTCAGAAGATTTAGGTCCATGGATCTAGTATTTCTGATATAATTTGACTTGTGGATGTGAAGTAAGTCCATCAGTAATGAGTCAGAGGGTACATTGCATGCTAAGGGAAGGGAAAGATTTGAATTCTGCAATCTAAACACAGAAAGCAGGGGCTTTAACCCTCTACACTAACTCCTGACCCGATTAACCTATGGACTGATATTCCTGTAATACATTATCAGCCATCATGTTGTTTATATGATATGCAAACAAAGTAATTAAGTGGAAAGGTGGCAGTGGCTGGGCAGTGCAAAGATCCATGACCAAACATTATATTTCTTTGTGACTAAGGGGACATTATAAGCATATGTCTCATCATTCTACTGCTAATGCTAGAAATGAATATCACAAGTATCAGATGCCATGATTTGTGATATGAAGATAAATGTATATCACAAAGATCAGATGTTGCAATTTGTGATATGAAGATAAATGTATATCACAAGTTTCAAATGGCATGATTTGTGATATGAAGACAAATGTGTATCACAAGTATTTTTACTAGAAAGGCTCACCCAGACTCTGCTACACTTTGCTGTGAGGGAAAGGTTAGTTTGTTTTTTATTTGATGTATTTTGTATTACTTTATTGCCTTTTTCTATTTTGAATACTGTGATTTGTTTTCTTTACCTTGTGTTTTACATGTATTCTGCTTTTAACTGCATATTAAAACTTGAAAAGAGACCGCAGCTCTGTCTCTTGTGAGTCAGGCAGAGATCAGAACATGCAAATTATTATGGCAAATAAAATTGAATGCCTATAATGCACCAGGGCTAAATGATTTATGTTTTTAGTCTTGTGTTTTAAAACTGAAGAGTCTGCAGAGGTAATTGAACTTTTTCTTCTGTACATTTGTTGTTTGTTTACATCACTGAACCTTAGTAGAAATACTTATATTCTCTGTATTTTTTGTATTATATTAGTTAACTGACAGGCTGGGTAATAATGGATATATGATTTTACTAGTGGGTAGTTCTTTTAAATGAATTGCTCATTTTGCACATTAATTGTTTAGTACAATTTTTAAACAATTTTTTTATATCATTTTCTTAAAATCAGGTCATCCTCAGTGTGCATGTTTATTCTTGGTCAGTTTTATTTATGTTTGCTTATTTATTCAAGCTTATTATTTAGTATTTGTATTTATATTGAAATGTTTTTAAATATCTGTACTTTTGCTTTTAGAAGTCAATTGATGTTTAGCATGTGACATTTTAAACAGCTACACTTTAAATATCTGCATTTTGCATTAGTTCTGTTTGTCTGATGAAGTCTTGCTCATAGAAGCAAGACAAAAGCGCTTACACAACTTGTTTTTAGTAACTAAAACTTGTCTCAGTGGATTAACTTGCCTCAGTGGATTATATTTTACTTTTGTTCCTTGGATTTGTCTTGCCACCTGTGCTTGTTTTTCAGCATTTGTTAGAAATCAGAACAGATCAATTAAGGACTTGCACATAAGATAGAACAGGTCATTTAAGGTTAATCATGTGTGAACTGAGGAGTTGGAGCTAGGAACTAAACCTTCTATTTAAGGGGTAAAATAAAACATTTCAGAGCTTTACTAGAAAGGCTCATCCAGACTCTGCTACACTTTGCTGTGAGGGAAAGGTTAGTTTACTTTTTATGTGTCGTATTTTGTATTACTTTATTGCCTTTTTCTATTTTGAATACTGTGATTTGTTTTCTTTACCTTGTGTTTTACTTGTATTCTGCTTTTATCTGCATATTAAAACTTGAAAAGAGACCACAGCTCTGTCTCTTGTGGGTCAGGCAGAAATCAGAACAGATCAATTAATGACTCACACATAAGATAGAACAAGTCAGATAAGGTTAATCATCTGTGAACTGAGAGGGTGGAGATAGGAACTAAACCTTCTATTTAAGGGGTAAAATAAAACATTTCAGAGCTTTAGTAGAAAGGCTCACCCAGACTCTACTGCACTTTACTGTGAGGGAAAGGTTAGTTTGCTTTTTATTTGTTGCATTTTG
The DNA here is from genome assembly GCF_019279795.1 of Protopterus annectens. Lineage (NCBI taxonomy): Eukaryota > Metazoa > Chordata > Ceratodontiformes > Protopteridae > Protopterus > Protopterus annectens. The sequence continues at coordinate 50,929,719 of NC_056746.1, forward strand.
TATTACTTTATTGCCTTTTTCTATTTTGAATACTGTGATTTGTTTTCTTTGCCTTGTGTTTTACTTGTATTCTGCTAACTGCATATTAAAACTTGAAGAGACCACAGCTCTGTCTCTTGTGAGTAGGCAGAAGTTGTTTTCCCCACCCTCCCACCCAGTTACTATTGTGTTCTTAAACACCGCTGTCTTTCTAGTTGCCTGCCCCTTATGTTAATTTGACCATATATCTCATTTCCTCTCTGCTTTTACTGGCTTGTGTAAGTGCAAACTTATCATTTTGGGAAATCACTCCCCTTTAACTATTTAAATGTATTGACCATCCTACTGTATTCCATAGTACCAGAATACAAAAGTGACCCTCCTCTTTCAGTCTATCTTGCTATTTTAAAAATAGTGACTCTCCACTAAAACTTAACTTTTTAGACAGGTAAAACCTGTTACCTACTTTCACAGCTAACTCCTCTAGTGCACACTGCAATGTTTAGGATAAACCATTTTTTTTCATCTTACCTTTAAGCATCCCTGTGACTAGCACTTGCTCTAAAACCTGCTGGAAAGCACTAGGAAGCCTTAAACTGATACAAGCACTCAGCTCTCCTTGTTAATAAGGAGAAATTAATTGTAGGCACTAAACAGCCTATAATTGCAAAGTACCTTGCTAAGGTAAGGGGAAACAGTTCTTGTACTTTATAAAAAAAGCACCAAACAAGGCATGTCCAAGGGTCAGCTTCCGGTGATTTCTCCTGTCCATCTGGTGAATCTGGGCATACTGGGGCAATGCAGCAATTGCCTCATGTACACATACAACCCTCTTATCCTACCACTCAGCACTACAACCTGCAAGAGATGGACTTACATAGCCAAACTGGAAGCAAAGCTCTCTGCACCCAAGATTGTGCTAGACAGTCAAGACGAGAAGGTTAACACCTGCACTACACCTCAAGCAACACACAGCCCTTCTAAACCCACACCACCAACACCCTCATATAGCAACACTAAACCCTCTGCGGAGGCTCTTAACAGTAACCTGCCCAAGCAACAAGGACCTCTGAAGCTGAAATGCAAACAAACACCAATCACAACCAAAGTGTCACATAGCTCACAACACCAGTGTGCCACCCAAAATAGCCCCTAAGTCAAGACAACATACCCAAAACTTTAGTCATAGGTGACTCTATAGTCAGGCACACTGATGTCCCACTCACCAGGCTGAACAAGGAGAAAATTAGAGTCAGCTGCCTGTCGAGTGCCAGGATCCACCACATAACACATGCACTCAAGTCACTCCACAACAAGTATAAATATGACTCTGTCATTGTCCATGTTGGAGTGAATGACTTGAGACATACCTCCCTAGACTACATGAAAAGATACATGTAAGAGTTCTCAGATCATGTGGCCCAGGCAGGTATGAATGTAGCCCTGAATAGCATCCTGCCTTCACCCAGAATGATACCACAGTATAAGGACAAAATGATTGACTTCAACAATTGGCTAAGCTTCTGGTGTCATTCAAAGGGAATCCAGTATCTGTCTGCCTGGGACGACATGATCAACAGACCACGATGCTTTGCCAGAGATGGTCTGCACCTGTTGTCCCTGGGATTCAGGTTACTGGTTATGGCTCTTGCCACCTATATAGTGCCTTTTTTAGGCAAAGTTCAAAGGACAAAACCACCACCATAACAGGTACAAGTATGCAAAATCTGAAGGCAATGCTACTCAATGCTAGAAGTCTAAACTTCAAAATGCACTCTCTTGAGGCACTCCTAAAAATGGAGAACATCGATATCTGTGCAGTAACTCAGACCTGGTTCAAGGTTCCAGAGAGCACCCCTGCAATACCAGCCTACAACTCTTACCACACTTTTCGGCCAGCAAACCAGGATCAAAACACTAACGGTGGAGGAGTGTCCATATTCACCAAGGATATTCACACCACCAGGCTAGTTGCCCAACACAATGTGTCTGAAATTCTCCAGGTGCAACTAACACTAGATAAGACTGCAATCTAAACTGTAGCTTGATACAGATCCTCCACCATGCACCAAGATTTTCATTACACCTTTCTAAACATACTGGAAAATATTAAGATACAACCAAACACCCTAATACTGGCTGATTTCAACTACCCTCCCATTAACTGTGAAAAGTACTCATGTACCAACACTTCTGCCCAACGGTTCTTGGAATCCATAAATTCCCATGCCCTGGATCAACTAATCCATAGTCCCACCAGGGCTCCAATATCCTAGACCTGGTCATTTTCAACATGGAAAATCAATGCTCCACACCTATGGTCACCCCCTCGTTGGTCAGGTCTGACCATAAGCTAATCACCCTTGAAATCCACATCCCTCCCCCACACCCAGTAAGGAAACCTCCAAAAAACTTCTCCAAAGCCAACTTCATGCTACTCAAGTGACAAACTTCATGACACCCATGCAGATGGGAACTGAAAGTTAGACTGCTGAATCCTACACTAAGGCACTGTATGAGCACATCCACTCATGCATGAATTATGCCATCCCAAATGGAACGAAGACGCTCTCCTCCAAAAAAAAAAGGAAGCCAATTTGGTGGTCCCCTGCCATAAACAAACTTTACAACAAAATGAAGAAACTGTTGCAGAAAAGAGGAAAATCCCAGGATGCAAAAAACTCCCTTACCAGCCTCAGTAAGAAGCTGAGATCCTTAATAAAATCCTCCAAAGCTAGTTACGAAAATAAAATTGCCAAAGATTCCAAAGACAACCACAAGGCATTCTATAGCTATGTCAAGAATCTAAATGGCAATGCTCAGATCTGCTCTGAGCTACAACAGAATGGCATTAAATATACTGTTCCCAAGGACATTGCCAATATCCTGGCAGATCGATTCAGTGCCAACTTCACCCCCCTCTCACCCCTAAAGGGCCCATCTCAATACTGAAAGATTGCCAAACTCCAGTAATAAAGGCCACACAGGTAAAAACTGCACTCTGCAAAGCTAAGAAAACAGCATCCATGGGACTAGACGACATCCTGGACTGTGTACTACATGAACTACAAAATGAACTGCCACCTCACCTAAGTGTCATGTTTAATCACAGCCTCACCTCAGGCTTCATGCCCACTGAGTGGTGCACAGCTACAGTTATGCTACTCCACAAGGGGGGATCCACCTTGGATCCTGGGAACTACCACCCCATCAGTCTGACGAGCCTGATCTGCAAGGCCATGGAATGTATTATCATGAAACTTATAAACAAAGACATTGGCAACCTTCAAACACTGGACCCTACCCAGTTTGGGTTTGTGAAGGGCCGATCTTGTCTCCTTAACCTGATTGGCTTCTTTGAATCAGTCTCCAGAGCTGTGGACAAGGGTAAGGCAGTCCACATAGCCTATCTGGACCTCGCCAAGGCCTTTGACACTATACCTCACTCTGGAATCATAGATAAACTTACTAAGCTGGGCATTAATCCCAACGTCACTCAATTGGTTGCCAACTGGCTTACTGACAGAACCCACACTGTAAAAGTAGTCGACTCCAAATCCATCTCCAGACAAATGACAAGTGGAGTACCTCAGGGTTCAGTCCTGAGACCGCTCTTGTTTGGCATCTACTTCTCTGAAGTACAGGCCAACACTAAGGGACTCTGGCTAACAAAGTTTGCAGATGACTGCAAACTGGGAGCCATTACTGAATCCCCAAATGATGTGGATATTCTACAAAAGGGCCTTACAGAAACAGATGCTTGGTGCCAGAGCCATGGGCTCAAACTCAATGCCAAGAAATGTATAGTTATCCCCTTTGGGAAAAAACATGTACCTGTGAATTACCACATAGGTGGCAGTACACTAAACACTGAAAGTGTGATAAGAGACTTAGGGACACAGGTGGACAGTAGTCTCACCTTCGATAACCACATCGCCACAACAGACATCTGCAACAACTGGAAAGGCCTCAGAAATACCTCACTAAAATAATCACAGGCCTAAAGCAGATGCCCTATACTGATAGTCTAAAAAAACTCCAGCTATACTCTGTCGTATATCGACTACTCAGGTTCCTATCACTTAGTCGAACTTTTACAAGTTCGAACCTCATATGGTCGAGACCATAAGTTCAAATTTGTAAAAGTTTGAGTGTTTGAATGGAAATCTACATATGCAGGGGTATCCATTTTGTTCAATAGGGTGCGATCTTGGAGTTGGTATATTTAAGTAGCAGGGGGTGGGGGTGCAGAGGGGCTTGTCCCCCACTTAAAACAGTTTATTTTGTTTTCCGTTGTTTTGGGGGTTTTTTTAATCCATAGTCGAAGTTTTGTAACTTCAAACATAATGGTTCGAACATTACGTGTTCAAAGTTATAAGACTTTGACTATGTGATATAGACCCCGTCTACTCAGAGGCGATCTCTGCTTAACATACAAGGCCATGTCAAACCCAGAGCTGTTGGACATGCTACACTTAAAGAAATCTCAATCCTACACAGCCATATGCTCCAGGGATCTAAACCTTGTCATCACAATGAACAAAACATGCTGCAGGGATAGGTTCCTGACCCAAAGACTCCCCAAACTCTGGAAAAGACTGCCCATGCATTCAAGCAGAGTGCCTCTTTGGCCCTCTTCAAAAAGGAACCTTGACATTTGGATGGGAGATAGGAAATTCACCCCGGGGATCACGTCAGTCACCCTGCTAGACAGGGGTCCAGAGAAGTAAATATTGTGGGAAGAAATAGCCAGGAAATTGTAAAGGCTCAGCTTGTATAGGCCCTAGGGCTGATAGCCTAGTACCAACCTATGATCCAGAGCCATGGTCTAAAACTCAATGTCAATAAATGCATAATAGTATCTTTTAGAAGTCAGCTATCCCTAGAAACTACCCTTTTGTTAACACACCCCTAAGAGTAGATCCAGTAGTTAGGGATCTGGGAACACATGTAGATGGTAATCTGGCCTTCTGCCATCATTTGTCTGTGTTAATAAAACAATCATTCTAAGCTGCACAACATATAAGGAGGATTATGGCATCTAGGTCCAAGGAAGTCATCGTTCCTCTGTATTTGTCTCTCATCAGACCACTCATTGAGTACAATTCCCCCTTCAGTATGTACTGGACCAGACACATGCAACACATGCAATGTCCATAGAGATTCCTCACAGAAAGGAAACAGGACATACAAATCATGTCATACATGGATCTCCACAAAGCTTTATCGCTGCACTTAGTCTCCTACAGGTTGTTGAGGAGCAATCTATGCCTGGCATACAAGACCTTCATCATATCTGTAAAACAACATATATCTGCAAAATACCATCAAAATTACCCAAACTTTGGGCTTAAACCTTGCTTGTGACATAAATAAGACACATCAGAGGAACAGGTTTCCCATCCATGTGAGGAAGAGTTCTTCCCTAGCCCAATTCAAGCATAATTTGGACTAGTGACTTGAGAATAAAAAACTAACCCCTGGCCTGGCACCTATGTCCCTAATGGATAGAGGTAACCTGTAAACACTTTAACCAATAGCCCATAACATAAACTTAGGGTTACTAAACTCATCAGATAAGTTTGGGATACAAGGCTAGGATTAAAATGACCCCTGAGGTCATTAGCTTAGTATACACATATGAACCTATGACTGATTGATAAGATGTAACACAGATCTCATAGTTCAGAATGGTATCTAGATAAATAAGCTCATATGGTTAAAAGTTGTATAAAAAGCGGCTGAGGGAATTGTAAATGCTGTTTTCAATTTTCTCAATTAGTTTCCAATATATGCCCCAACAGACATAATGATATGGGGTGGGGGATGGAATACATGCTTGTTTGAGCCATTTATCATTTTTGTATTATATTTACTGAAGTTATAATGTCATCCAATTGATGGATGAATGTAGGATACAGAGATGTAATTAGGGAGGGGCAAATGAGGCAACCATTCCAAGTGCAAAGTTTTAGGGGACACAATTGGCAGATTCCAATTGGTCTTCAGTGCATTTCTGGCATTTTCCCAATGCCAGTATTGCATTTGCAGTTAGGAATGAAGTTCTGTAGCACTCCATGTCTTCAGTGCATTACCGGAATTCTGATGCCATGATTTGTGATATGAAGACAAATGTATATCAAGTATCAGATGCCACAATTTGTGATATGAAGATAAATGTATATCACAAGTATCAGATGCCATGATTTGTGATATGAAGCTCAATCTGGGGAATAAGTATGACATTATCATAGAGTTTACAATATGATACTGACGCAGGCAGTGTTCCACCCTTGAAACAGACCACAGTTTCATTCATTTTCAACATTTTGGTCCACCAAGTTTCAAATGCACCTCCATACAAAGAACAAGCACAAGTGAGTCCTACAGCATCTTAAGCAACTCCAGCCACCTGCCATCACTGCACTGTTTAAAATAAAGAAAAGTTAGGTGTAGACAAAAATGTGCAGAGGGGCCATGACCATATATTCTCTGGCCCGCTAAAATACAAGTTTTTGAGGCCTGGAGGACTGAAAATAGCTGTAAATGGCTGTAAATGGCCTGTGGGTGATGGGACCATTTCCACTGAACCATGTAGGAGATGAGAACAACACACCAGACCACTAGAAAACCATCTGTTATCATGTCTTGCAATGGCTCCTTCTACAGGGAATGGAGAACACTTTTGCTTCACATGATTTAACTTCCACTCAAGGGTTCAGCATCAGAATTCTAACAGAGAAGATTTGTGAGTGCACGGTGATTATACAGTCTTTGCTGTCTGCAACTACTGCATCTTCCAGCATGTAAAATGCACCATGTAGATCACAGCAGGCTTATAATATGTAAGAGGCTCTGTTGTGTTCTCACCCAGGGTGTCATTGCCATGACTTCCTGGGCTGTGCTTTTGGGAAGGAACAATCGCCACTAGATACTATCTAGCTCCACACCATTAAAGGCAATATTCTGAGATGAGGACAAAGAGGTCTTTGCCCATGTTATGGTCACCTAATGGACCTGCAGCTCAGAAGTATCTACTCCTGGGACACCACCCAGCAGTTCCTCGCTGTGGCTGTAGCAATCATGAGCCAGATATCTATCTGGTGAGAAATGTGGAGTTTCTTCTTCGGCAAAAAATTTACACTTTAGCTGGTACTTTGTGTAAAATCTCTAAAAGCAGAAGACAGATCAAGCAGGATCAGCAGCAGAAGTTTAATTTTACAGTGGTGCCCACCCAGGACAAACAGAAGGTAACTTCTTTACATAGTCCAGAGTGTAATGTGACAAAATAAATATATAATGAAACATTCCTGTGGTTTATAGTGACACATTGCACTTCCTCAAAAGCCTTTCACAGCTAAATGGCATAAATACTAACAGAGAAAGGAAATGAATATCCATCATTAAAAACATAACACCTATGGGCAGATAGCTGCACTAAAAATTATGCAAATGAGCCAGCCAGCAAATATAAACATTGACCTAACAATACAGTATAACCTGGCATGAAGACAAAGTCATGATATGAAAAATATAAATATGCAAAAGTAAAACAGAAAATTAATAAAATGGCCAAACACTATACAACATGATCTCATAAAAACAGAAGATGTGAACACAAGCGGATATATCCAGATAACCACTGTTTATAGCAGCTAAGATGCGCGTGTTACTTTCTTTTAGACAGAGTATCCTAGTACCGAGGAAATGTAATTTTCCAGCCTTAAGGGTAGTACATACTTTCCTTCAGGAGGAACAAATTTACAAAAAGGGAAAACTAGTTGCACAGGATTGATTGCTCTTGATATTGGCATAAGAATTACTGAAATAGGCCATCATCACAGCTTCTTGTGTAAGATCCATGTCAACAATCACTTTGCAGCAGTGCCTGATACTGTCCTGTACACAGGTTGCTCCTGTGATGTAGGTGGAACTTAGAAATCTTGGAATCTATCAAAGATGTACTGCACTATCAACCATGTCTAATCAGCTGCAACTCATTCAATGACGAGCTTTATTTGTTAAGTTATTTGTATCTGAGGATATGGAGTCCTAAGAAACAGTAATGACTGCTCCTCTCTTGGTTTCCTGTGGTCACTGGTGGCACGCAGCATTTCCATGTCATATACATGTAGAACATTGGCAGTATTACCATCAGCTCCCTCACTGGCACTATCGCACAAGTCATGGAAGGGCATGTTCTTGGTGGGCCATGAAATGGAGGCCATTACAGGGTGCAAAGTCCTCACCTGCACCTAGATATAGACTACACTTCATCACCCCTCATTGTGGGAGGCCACAAAACTTGTCCTCCTTTAGATGGATACCTTATATGCAGAACTCATCGAGGGGACATTCCGCCAGTCACACACCATTCCTACCACAGGGAGATCCATAATTCTAGACTCACACAGCACCCCAGTCAGGAAAACTGATATGGTATGTGAGAGATATATTTATACAACATCACTGGAGGCAAAGCTCTCACACAAAAGTACTCCTAATGTCAGTAAGGTTGTCAGCAGTACACACATTGCACCCATCACACACAATTCAAAGCAGACATATCAACCTACATATGCTGAGGCACTTAAATGTAAACTTCCTAAACCACAAAGACCTCCTAGATGAAGTTTACATAACAAATACCCTCAGCAGTCCCAAATGTGCTCTTTCAAAACAACTCCCACATCAACAAATAGAGCTATATCTCATGGAGCCTCTACCTCTAAGCCCATAAGGCAAACCACCACACAATCCAATATTCTAGTCATTGGAGACTCCATCGTGAGACACAATGATGTCCCTCTCACCACGATGAGTAAGAAGAAAGTCACGTTCAGTTGCTTATCAGAGGCTAGGATCCACTACATTATGCACGCACTCAGGTCATTGGACCACAAGTATCAATATGACTCAGTCATAGTCCATGTGGGAGTGAATGACCTGAGATGTACCTTCCTAGACTATATGAAGAGAGACATCATGAAGCACTTGGAATATGTGTCTCAGGCTGGTATGAGCCTAGCATTGAGCAGCATTTTACCTTCTCCAAGAATGATGCCACAATACGAACAAAAGATGATGGACTTTAATAATTGGGTTAATTGCTGGTGTCATTCTAAGGGGGTGCAATACTTGTTAGGATAGAAGGAGATGTTCAACAGACCACTCTGCTTTGCCAGGGATGGTCTGCACCTCTTCTCTCTACTTTTGAATATTAGCTAAAACATTGCCTTCCCCATAGTGCCTTTTTTAGGCAATGCCAAACTGAAAGTACTTCTAACATAGCAAATCAAAACCAAGAAAATCTAAAGGTATTACTGCTCAATGCTAGGAGTCTAAACAAAAACTCCACTGCCTAGAAGCTCTCTTCACCTTAGAGAATGCTGACATCTGTGTGGTCACTGATACATGGTGTAAAGCTGTGGAGAGCACACCAACAGTGCAAGGTTATAATGCCTTCCATATATTTAGACCAGCTACCTCACAGGCAGGAGCTAAGGGTGGAAGTGTCTCTATTTATATCAGAAATAAATATACTTCAAGAGTGGTCAAACAGGACAATGTACTTGAGCCATATGTTCAAATCACCATAGGCAAAATTCAATACCACTTCCTTGCAAATTATAGGTCCCCTTCTATGACCCAGGAAACCCATACCATGTACTTAAACTCTTTAGAAACAGTAGCCATCCAACCCAATACCATATTCGTGGGTGACTTTAATTACCCCACTATTAACTGGGAATCCTATATGACACCAAACATGCATGCACAGAGATTCCTGGATTTTGTAAACACAAACTCCCTGGATCAGAGAGTCAATACACCAACCAGGGGTGCAGCCATACTGGATCTGGTCCTCACTAATATGGGAGAGTGCCACATGCCCTCTACTGTAGTGTCTTCTGTGGTAAGGTCAGACCACAAAATGGTCTCCTTTGAAGTAAAAATAAAACCTGGACCCTCAGCTAAACCTGGAATATTCAGGAACTATTCTAAGGCTAACCTCCTGCTATTCAGTAATAACCTGGCAAAATGTCAAACCCCCATAAACCCTGAGAACACTGCTGCCTATGCAGAACTGTTCACAGAAAACCTGTACAAGCATGCTAATAGCTGCATAGAGGCAGTTGTACCCACCAGGAAGAAGTATAAAACTAACTCAAAAGACAAGCCTCCCTGGTGGAATCACAAAATCAATAGGCTGTCCTTGGACTGCTCCTTTTTGGAATTTAGACCAATGTCAGTGGTCTCTGTCTGATTAAATTTGCAGATGATTGCAAATTAGGAGCTGTCATTGAATCCTGCACTGACACAAATGTTCTCCAGGAGGGGCTGACACATAGCCACGGACTAAAACTAAATGCCAAGAAATGCATAATAGTACCCTTTGGGAAGTCATCCATCCATGGTAGCTTTCATATTGGCAGCACACCCCTTAGAGATGACCCAGTAGTCAGGGACTTTGGGACACACACAAATAGTAATGTAGCCTTTGACCATCACATGTCTACAGTAGTGAGGAAATCATTCTATGCTGTGCAACCTATAAACAAAGGTACTGCATTTAAGTCCAAGGAAGTCATTGTTCCACTGTATTCAGCAATCATCAGACCTATCATTGAGTACAATGCCCCCTTTGGTATGTACCTAACCAGGCATAGTCAAAAACTGGAATGTCTACAGAGGTTCCTCACTAAAAGAATACAGGTCATAAATAAAATGTCCGATGCAGACCACCTCAAGGTCCTATCCCTGTATTCTGTCTCCTACAGGCTTTTGAGGAGATATCTATGCCTAACATACAGGGCATTGTCAGACCCCACTCTGATAGACCTCCTGCATATCCACAAAACAAACAGCATCAGAAGTACCCATTCTAAAGACTTAAACCTTGCCTGTGATATAAATAGGACCTGCTGGAGAGACAGGTATGTATCCTAGAGACTAACGTGTCTATGCAACAGACTCCCCATCCATGTGAAGCAGAGTTCCTCCCTAACGCTATTCAAGTGAAACTTGGACAGCTGGATGGGAAAACAGAAATTCATCCCTGGTTTGGCACCAGTATCTCTAATGGACACAGGCAGCCTGTAAATGATTTATCTCCCAGGCCCCTGCTTACACTTTTCAAGGGCAGCTAGGATGTTGGCAATGTCTGTGGGTTCGGTGTATTTTTTGTCATTTTGGACTAATTCTGAGCATATCTGGGAATTCCCACCCAGGTTCTTAACATAACTAAAGAAAGCCTTGTGATTATCCTTAGTGTCCTGTGCAATTTTTCTCTCGAAGCTGGCCTTAGACGATTTTATGAGTGCCCGTAGTTTTTTGTTAATACTGATCAGAGATGCCTTCCCTTTTTGGGATTTTGCTCTATCATGTAGTAGCTTCCTCCTTCTATTGTATAGTTTGTTTTTGGCTGGGGTCCACCAGACAGGACGTCTGCCTTTGGAGGATTGGGTCTTGGTTTTATTTGGGATTGCATGATCCATGCATTCCTGAAGGTGTTCATAGAATGCGTTTATAAAGGATTCTGCAGTCTGGGCCGTATTTTCCACAGGCCCGGGGGCTTTGATGTTTTCCACCTCGGTTTTGAGGAGTGTGAAATTTGCTTTAGAGAAGTTTTTCACTGTGGTTTTCTGGGCAGGGGGTGGGGTCAGGATGTGAATATCCAGTGAAATTAGTTTATGGTCTGATCTTACCAGTGAGGGATACACTTCTGGTCTGGAGCATAGAGTCCCCATGTTGGTGATGATCAGATCCAGAATGTTTTCCCCTCTTGTGGGAGTGGTAACAAGTTGTTCCATAGCATTTGAGTTTATAAATTTTAGGAACCTTTGGGCTAGGGCATTGGAGCTAGAGTAATGCTCCCAGTCTATGTTTGGGTAGCTGAAGTCGCCCAATATAATGGTGTTTGGAGAGACCTTCATATTTTCCAGTGTTCTCAGGAAGGCCAAGTGGAGTTCCTGGGTTTGGGAGGGTGGTCTGTAGCAGGCTATAAACTGGAAGGCAGTTTTACCCACTGTTAGTTGCACATGGATAGTCTCTGATGCTTCGTGCTGTTCCACCAACCTGGAGGTGTGGGTATCTTTGATGAATATTGATACTCCCCCTCCTTTTGTGGTTCGGTCCAAGTTTTGGGGCCGAAAAGCATGGTATGAGGTATAACCTGGTAGTGCTGGGGTGCTCTCGAGAGCCTTGAACCAGGTTTCTGTTACTGCACAGATATCCATGTTCTCCATGCTAAGGAGAGTTTTGAGTGCGTGCATCTTGAGGTTTAGACTTCTGGCATTGAGTAGCATTACTCTTAGTTTCTTATCCCTTGTGATACCTATGGAGGTGGGTTTGTCTTTTTAGCCTTGCCTAAAAAAGGCACTATGGGGGTGACAAGAGCCTTTGCCAATATCCGAAAGCCCAGGGGTGCAGGTGCAAGCCAACCCTAGCAAAGCATCGTGGCTTGTCGAGCATGTCATCCCAGGCTGACAGGCATTGGATCCCCTTTGAATGACACCAATACTTAAACCAATTGTTGAAATTGATCATCTTGTCTTCATATTGTGGCATCATTCTTGATGAGGGTAAGATGCTACTCAAGGTCAGGGTCATACCGGCCTGGGCTACATGCTCAGAGAGCTCCTCTATGTCTCTATTCATGTAGTCCAGGGAGGTATGTCTCAGGTCATTCACACCAGCATGGACAGTGACTGAGTCATATTTGTACTTGCCTTGGAGTGACCTGAGTGCTTGTGTTATGTGGTGGATCCTAGCACCCGACAGGCAGCTCACCGTGACCTTCTCCTTGTTCAGCCTGGTGAGCAGGACGTCAGTGTGCCTGACGATAGAGTCAACTATTACAAGTGTATCAGGTGTGTTGTTTAGCCTTAAGGGCTGTGACTGTTCGGCACACTGGCTTTGTGAGCTATGTGTTGCACGTGTTTTGTTTTGGGGTAGCGGTTGCTTGGGTGTCTGCTTTGGAGGTCTCTGCTGCTTAGGCAGATTTTTATTTAGAGCCTCCTAGTATGTTTTTGTGCGTTTATGTGTTTGGTTTGCTGTCGTGGTAGGTCTATGTGAGACTGGAATTGTAGTGAGTGTGGTTTCCTTCTCCTCCTGACTGGTTACGCCAGTACTGAGTTGAGAGAGCTTAGCCTCCAGTTTGGCTATATGGTTGCGTCTCTCACATGTGTTGGGATTTGTTGGGAGGAGGAGAAGGTTGTCTGTGTACATGAGGCAGTTGTAACATTGCCTCAAGATTCCCAGATTCACCAGCTGGACCGGAGAGGAGATTGACAACTGACCTTTGGACATGCTAGAATAGTATTGGGAATTCGTTTATAATTGAAAAAAAAGGGCCAATGGGGAACAAGGTACTCAAGGGGAGTTTGTGAGGGTGTAGTGCTTCTAATTTTTTAGTGCTGACTTATATAATTGCTTTAGTGATGCTCACACACCCCCAGGAGTTAAGTCCGAATCACCTCTTCTGATTTCTGTATGAAGGGACTAGCTTGCCTTTTCCACTCTTCACAATGCAGAAAACTAAGGCTTTTGCTTCTTGAAAGAAGAAAACTTAACCTGTGATACAGAATGCCATAGGAGTGTTTGTACATTAGAAGAATGAATGAAATAAAAATAGAGGTATGGAAAGAGGTCTCAGCTAGAAATGCCCAAAAAAGAAAGAAAGAAAGAAAGAAAGAAAGAAAGAAAGAAAGAAAGAAAGAAAGAAAGAAAGAAAAGAAAAGAAAAGAACTGTAAATGACTTCATCAGTTATTTAAAACCTTGTCTGATCTTTTTAAAATATTTTTATTGTCTTCCATCTTTCATATTAAAATAAAGAACACATATGCATTGCCATACAGGTACACTCAGATATCACTATTTACCAAATTTCTTAAATGGACACATCAAGAACAAATGCCTCATGCAGTTATACACAGTATTTCAATCCCTAACCTCCAAAGGACTTCCTTAATACCTTTATCCACTTCTTTTTTTCCACCAAAAGCTGTTTAACAAATAATTAGACCCCCCCTCAACACCCCACTTTTTAGGCAATATATGGCAATGCAATCTCTATAAATGGACTGTTACTGATTTCAGACCTCTTAAATAACCTCTGTTTCCAACACCCCATCATTTAATGTATTATAATCTAGTATAGTGGCATGAAAGACTTATCCTACTACCATTCACATCCTGTCCTACAATTCCCAGAACTAGCTCTATGAAGTCTTAAATCCTCTTCAGTGTATTTTTAGTTCTTCCTCCTCCCTCACTACCCTGCATTTTCTCAGTACCCTCTGCCTACCTACTTCTACACCCTCATCAGTCCCGCTCCAGCTCATCCTCAGGACTTCCTGACATCTTTTCTCATCTACTAATCACTTTCCTAACCCATTTCCTATAGCACTTTTCCACGTTTCCCAGAGTTATTCAGCAATGTCACACTTTACCTAATCTACACTAATCACCAATCCCACCCTTTCCTTCCATTTCCACACTCAGACATACATTTCCACTCCAAACACACAAGCCTTCCACTTCTTTTCCATACTCCGTCTATACATCTTCTCACTCAGTTCATTTCCTTTTCTCCATAAAGGTTGCAAATCCCTGCAATTCTACCCCATATGGAAACTGTCTGATCCTTCTGTAACTTGCTTCCAGCAGAAATTCTTCTCCCTTCACTCATCCCTTTTTATCTTAATCCACATCCTACACAGTATCAAACAGGAAAAACATAGACAGATAGATGGATAGACAGATCTGTGCAACTACTTCCTACTCAGATTTCCTATAGAATGTGCCATTCATAATTAAGAACGTACTTCTCACATTTCCATCCACATCTGTCACTCAGCACTCTCCTAATTTCCACTATGTCAGTTTATCCATAACACAAATCATCTTCATTACAACCCCAAAAACTGACAAATTCTCATTTCCTCTCCCTTAGCCTATTTCCCTGACTTCTTCCTTCATTTGGCTCTCTGACAGTTTGTCAATTTGTCAAATTCTGAAAGTGCGTGCAAAAGTGGTACAGCATGCATGTTGAGTACAGATGTTGAAACAAGATTTGTATAGGTGAGGTAAGTGTAGATTTGGGATGTTAATGCTGAAACTTTTGGATATACAAAAGGTTTGGCATTAAGGATAGAATTACGTGTGTGTGAGTAATTGTGAGTTAGGGTTAGAGCAAAGGCTGACCTTTTGAACCGCCTACATCTGTTCTCAGCCTTAGAAAAGCATCGGTGCTTCTGCTATGACTGGAGCCAATCTAACTTCGTGTCCCATTGTCTCAGAAGATGATAAATTAATTTCTGTTTTTCTTCAGTTGGTCTTTATTTCTTCAGCAATTTCTGCACATGACCATGCAAAAGGGCCATCATCATGTCCCACAGTATATGTTGGGTGCTGAAAGTCAGGTTTATGTCCCATCTTATGCCTCCTATTTACAGTTAAAAACAGTTATATTCAGCCTCTAGAAGGAGAAAACAATGACTTATAAAAACTGGATGTCTAGCAACCTGGCAATTACTGTAAGGGATTAAGCCTATGCATTGTTAATGAGCTACTGCTTGTGGAAAAAGGTGTGATTCCCTCAGACTTCACTTGCTCGCTGTTGGACCTTGGGCAAGTCATATAAACCAGATAGTAGTTTGAGGCAATTGGGAATCTGAATGAGGCTCTTTAATTGTCTCCTGGACTGCATGTCTAGTAACTACCTATGAGTAAAGTGAATGATCCAACAAAACAAATAGAAATACTGCATATCCAAGTATTAATTCTGTATTGCTGCTAACAATTATATATGGTCATTCTAGAATCTGACTTTGCTAAATAGAAGTCATGAGTAAAAATATAGATGAACTATGCTGATGATGTATTTATTCCTTTTATTTAAAGTTTGCTAAACAAGCTAGTTAAGTAATCCAGATGCAGGAGATCTGGGCAGTACTATAGAAGTTTGGGAACATATGTTCTGGTTAACCAGCATGCAACCATCTAATGAAGCACCAAGCTGACATGGGATGTCAGTTGCTCATCAAACAGATCCCATGTAGTGTGCCTGATTGAGTTAAGTAGACCCTGAGAGGGGAACTACAGGAGATGTTGGATCTGGAGGCAGTCCAGCAGTCCAGTAGCTCACTTCTGTTTTAACAACTTTTATGATAAAATATAAGCTAATAAATAGGCACTGGTTTATTTTTAATACACAGTAAGAGCATACATGCCTTATATATAATCTGAAATAGTCTTTCTTAAGTCTAGGAAATCTGCATGGAGGGAAGGTTGGGGCAGTAGGTGGGAAAGGTTAGATGAAGGGCTCCAAGAAATGGTCCAAACTGGATCCCATAATTGCTATGGCCAGCCTTACTTAGGGGTGTATTGTCAATGTAGAAGTTTGATGGGGTGGGCATCTTTTTTAAAGATACTGTGATGTACTTTTTGGCAATGAGTTTTAGACCATGACTATGGCATTAATTATTAGTCTGTATCAGGCCTTCTTGGAGGGTAGTTGTGTCTTGGGGTGATTGCACTCAGTTTGCAATGATCTGTGTACTTCATCAGTAAGAGGTCCTAGACATTAGCCTTGACCTCAGAGAAGTCTATGTCAAACAGGAACAGCTCCAGCAATGAGGCTTGAGACACCCCACCATGGCTATCTAATGGGTGATGTAGGAGTTATACCTAGGTTAGTGAGCTTTTCTACAATACCCAAGTAGGCTATTGTGTCAAATGTCTTTACCAGGTCAAGTTAGATAGCATGCACCATTTACCCTTGTTCTTTGCTTTGGTGACCTTCTTATAAGTTCATAGATAAGTACTAGGTAATCAGTCTGCAGGCCATTTCAAGTCTAGCCAAAATTACATAATCAAAAGTTCCATCTAGCCTCAAGGAGAACAAGACAAGATAGACTGAGAGACAATTTGAGGCTCCCATTCAATTATCTAGGTTTACCTTCAAGGTGGCAAGGGTGCTACTCTGATTGACATATAGTGGAAGTTTGTTCCACAGGTGAGGGATTTGTTGGTATATGAATCTATCATGCCAATGTGTCTTATTTATCTCAGATGAAGGTTTAGTTCTTTTAATGGAATATTTGATGTGCCTTTAGTTCTGCAAAGGAATAGGAAGTCAAATAAAGTTAGATCCTTCATGGCAGGAAAGGCTAGACACAGATCTCCACAGAGGAGTCTAACAGATAGAGTAGAGAGAAAAGGCTGATAGCTTCTCCTGATATCTAAGATTTTTGAGGCCACTTGTACAATACATGCCAAAAAGTTTATTATATCCAATAATGAGTCTGATAAGATACGAGTAAAGGGGAATTAAGACTTCTTTTGATCTAGTGGAGATGCCTTTAGAAATTAAATAGTCCAGATAAAATACTTTCTCAACTACTGTAGAAACTTGATCAAATGATAAGGAATTATCAACAAGAATACCCATATTTCTTACAACAGTGTCTAATTGGTGGGTTGCATCTCTGTTAAGAGAAAAAGTTTTAAAAACATACTGTTATTTGTCTTTTTCCTCTGCTTGCAAAGTGAACATGTTATTTGTTGGGATATGCCTATCAAAGATGGGCCTCATCTGTGAACAAAATGCAGCATTGCTTATAAACCTGAATAATATCTGTTTTCTGCTTTTCAGAATAAAGCGATTTGGTTATAGCTCAGTGAAGCCTGGGATAAGGACGCACGGCCAAGTAAGAGTTAATTTACTGAAGCAGGCTGTGTTTCCTGGAAAATTTGAGCTACCATTGTTGAACTGAACATTCTGTACTTCTTGAACATTCTGTACTAACTGTTGGTTTGAGGTGATTTGTGATAAACATGTTTATCACAGGTGTTTTTCATAGCCAACTGTCAACGGTCAGAAATGTAACAAAAAGTTGTTTTGCTTGCAGTTTAAAAGTTGATGTCAGTAAACAAGTTGACCAGAGGAGATCATCTTGGCCAACATGCTGTGTAATCTGGTTAGCTGCTAATAAAGAAGTTTTTCATCACCTGAGGCATATGTGACTCGTTTGAATTTTTCTTCTGACATTTTGGTTCTTCGGACCGGAAACCTCTACGAAGATACGGATCAGACTGTCAGAGAGACCGAAAAACCTGTGCAGGTGAGGGTTTCTCATCTTAAGATTCCCTCAACTAAAAGCCCTCCGACTGATTTGTCGTTGAGAGGAGGCCGGCCGCTCTCTGATCCCTATCTGAGGGACGGTTTCTGAACCAAAAGGGGAAACAGAGTCTCATCTGGTTCAGGTAGGATGAAAAATAAATTTTCTTTTAATTTAATTTAATCTTGTCGACAAGGGTTTTATTTTTTTTTTAGTTAAGGGTGGGTAGGATTACTTGTTAAGATTATTTTGTTAGGATCACCCGTTAAGATAGCCCCATTTTATAATAAGCCCTGTAAAATAACTTTGATACAGTCCTAAAATAAGAAATCTAGGGGAAACATGGGTTCGAGTTGCTGCAAGTGTGAGAGTGATGTCTGTTTAAATGTTGATGCTAAGTACATGAAAGGTTTAAACAAAAATAATGTTAGATTTTTGAAAAAGTGGAAGTTGAAATATGATTTTGATGGTACCCTGAATAAGAATGCCTGTGCAGAATTGGTTAGAGATTTGAAAAGAGATGCAGAAACTAGAACTAAAAAGCAAAGACAATTGGGATTTCCCCAAGCACAAAAATGGTTAGAAGAAGCAAGTAAACGAGCTATAAAAGAAAAACAGTGCCAGGAAAAAGAAAAAATAAATCAAAAGGGATCACTGGTGCCAAGTGGAAAAGTAGCTTTATTTTTAGATAAGGAGGATGAGCATACAGTTTGTGCGGTACAAAGGCAGGCAACTGCCCCACCGTATGGGGAAATTGCTGCTGCTGTACCGGCGGAACCTCCTCAATATCAGTCTGAAGATGTGGGATCTGTACAGCAGGGTGGGTTATTGGCTGCTCAAGGAAGCGTTGTGACCCCTCCAATTTACCCGCAAATTCCCGTAGTACCCAAGGTTGCTTTGCAACAGGTAGACCAACCTATGCAGTTAAGGTCAGGACCAGCAGGGCAAGGACGTTGGGCCATTAAACTTTCTGACTACTCAGAAGCTCTTCCCTTAATACAAGCTGCAAACCCACAAGCAGGGGATGTTGGACAGGAGCCAACTATTTTAGTTTATCATCCCTGGGCTAGAGAGGATATAAAACGAGCTACAGATGGTATTCCTCATCCCAAGGTTAATTTTCAAACGTTTTCTGAGGACATAGTTGGTATGCGTTTAAGTTATCATCTAAATGGTTTAGAAGTAGAACAAGCAGTGCGACAAATCCTGGGTCCAGATTGGCACTTAGTTTGTGGTGCTTGGACATGTAAGGCAGATGACAGCACTACATTAAAGCATACTTCTGGGGTGTTAGACACGCGAGTCACTGATCTGTTAAAGAGAATTTCTGATAAGTGGCGTCCAAGAGCAGATTGGACAGTAATAAATCAGTGCATCCAAAATGATGATGAATCTGTAGATCACTATATTGTAAGATTGACAGAAGTGTTCAATAACCATTGTGGAATGATGATTCCGCAGGATCAGACCAATGATAGTCCGTATGAACAGCAATTGAAAAATGCTTTTCTTAAGGGTTGTAGGGCTCCGATAAGTAGTTTTATAACTAAGCATATGGTAGATCATAGAACATGTAGACTGCAACCTTTGTTTGAATATGCACGGCATGCTGAGTGACATTTCAATTTAAAAAAGAAAAAGAAAGTACAAGTGTTAGCAGTAGGGGATGATGGTGGTATATTCTTGGTACAGGACCAAACGGGGCAAGGGCACCGTGGTGGCGTAAAAAAACGTGGGGGCCCGAAATGGGACACGTTAAATAAACCGGGTGGACATTCAGAGGAATATGAGGGGAGGTTAAAACGTGGAGAATGTTTTAAGTGCGGTAGACGTGGGCACTTCGCTGCCGACTGTGAAGAGTGGCAACACCCCCCACAGCTTACGAACAAGGGCTCCGCATGACTATATGATAGTAAAGGAAGGCGCCAAATTCATTATTGTGATTATTGTAGAGAAGAAGAAAGTGAGAATGATTGTGATGATGATGAGGCAGACACTCTCTGCGATGAATGTCAGAACACTCAGAAGGAAGGGCGGGATTGTGACTGTGAAGTCATAAACCTGGCAAATTTGGGTATTGCTATGCATCTAGATCAAAAACCCATGATAGAGTTTTTGGTTAAGGGACAAAAAGTGGAGTTTTTATGTGATTCAGGTGCATCGCTTACACTTTTGGGTCCAGCAGTTCTGCCTCCGAACTGCGAAACAGATGAGTTTGTCCTTGTGAAAGCGGCAAACAGGAAAATCTATAAGGAACCACTGTCTCATCCTCTATTGTTCACAGATCCACAAACAAACCAAACTGTTAGGTGTAGGGTAATTATATCAAAAGTTTGTCCAGTTAATTTGCTGGGGAGAGATTTGATGCATTTGTCTGGAATAGTGGCAATTCCCACACCTAAAGGCATTGAGGCAAAAAGGTTAGCGGATGGCTTGGTGGTACAAGGAGTACAAGACTTGTTTTACTGGTATAGCCAGGACTTGATTTCAAATGGGTCGGGGAGGGTTGATACAGATTTGATCAACCTAGCTTTAAGTAAATCTAGGAGCGGGTCACCGCAGGTTGCGGCGCACTTCCATTGTACAATGTTCTACAGAAAGGTCCCTGGTCCGGATAAAGAATTTGAAAAAGAATTCTTTAAGCACAAACGTGCAAGGATAATTTTGAATGATATGTTTTGGGATACGCAAGGTAATACACTAGTGACCTGTACTTTGACCAAGGAAATGAGTTCTTTATATCGCTCAGGTTATAGCCCACATATTTCAATTACTAAAGTGATGGGGACACATTGGGTAGATTTGGCGAAAAAGGTAACGAATTGGGACACAATGTCCGAAAGTCAGTTGAAGGATCAACAGTTCCAGGTACAAAGATTAAATTGGGTGACTTGGGCACAACCAAGCGTGCACCTCAGGGATGACAAAACAGAAATGGCATGACAAATCCTCCTAACTCAAGAGGAAGATAGTGCGTTAAGTGGCTTACCTGTAGATTTATGGTCAAAAGGTAAAGGGGATGTAGGACTGACGAAAACAGCAGGTGAAGTTTGTATAACTCCAAAGTCAGGTTTTAGACCTCGTAAGCACCAATACCCGCTAAGTAAACAAGCAGAGGAAGGAATTAAGCCAGTTATTGAGCAGCTAAAACAGGTAGGAATTCTTGTTAAATGCCCAGATTCGCCCTGCAATACTCCATTGTTTCCTGTAAAGAAACCGGATGGGTCATGGAGGTTGGTTCAGGATTTACAAGCAGTTAATTTGGCTGTGATCCCAAGAGCATCGGTGGTCCCTGACCCCTATACTTTACTTAATCATTTACTACCTCAGCACAGATATTTTTCTGTCATAGATATAAGCAATGCTTTTTTCTCCATACCACTACATAAGGAGAGTAGATTTTGGTTTGCATTCACTTATCAAGGTAAAAGATACACCTACACCAGATTGCCACAGGGTTATTGTGAGAGCCCGACAATATTCGCACAAGAAATGGCTGCAAATTTAGCTCAGTTTGTTCCCCCACAGGGAAGCCAGGTTCTGTTGTATGTAGATGATATTTTGTTGGCCTCACCAACGCAGGAAAGTTGTAGAAAGGATACCCTTGCCCTTCTTAGTTTTTTAGCTGAGCAAGGACATAAGGTAAATAAAGAAAAATTACAATTGTGGAAACCACAAGTAAAGTACTTGGGTTATTTAATTTCACAGGCATGTAGACAATTGGAGAACAAAAGAAAACAAGCAATTCTTGAGGCACCTATGCCCACAACTAAGCGGGAGATGATATCCTTTTTAGGTGTGACTAATTTTTGTAGAAGTTGGATCCCTAACTATGATGAGGAAGTAGGACCATTGACTGCACTAATCTATGACACTCCCATGGCAGCTAAGAATGATATACAGTGGACAAATAAGGCAATACAGGCATTTAATAGAATTAAGCAATTGATAGCAGGATCCTCTGTTTTGGGTTTTCCGAACTATTCTAAGCCGTTTATACAAATGGTTGATTGTAAGGGAGGATATATGACTTCAGTTCTGGTACAAGTACATGGGGATAAACAGAGACCGATAGCTTTCTACTCCTCCAGATTAGATCCTGTTGCAAGGGCATTGCCGCATTGTGTTCAAACTGTGGTGGCAGCCGCCATGGCAGTACAAGCCTCAGCATCATTAGTTTTGTTTCACCCATTACAATTGCGGGTTCCACATTCAGTAGCTATTATACTTTTGCAAGATAAGATAACCTTTTTATCTCCTAGTCGACATTTGTCATGTATGACAGTGCTGCTAACACAGCCTCATATGACCATAGAAAGATGCACTACTCTTAATCTGGCGACACTTTTGCCGACTCCAGAAGAAGGTACTCCACACGTTTGTTTAGAGAGCATTCATGACAAAGTGCTTCCCCGACCAGATTTAATGGATATTCCGTTGGTAGATTCTGATCTCGTTTTGTTTGTAGACGGATCAGCAAAGAAAGACGCTGTAGGAAAAACACTAGTAGGGTATGCTGTCACCACAGAAACTGAAGTTTTGGAGGCAAAAAGATTGTCAAACATTTATTCTGCACAAGCAGCTGAGTTGGTGGCTTTGACTCAAGCTTGTACCTTAGGGGAGGGTAAAAAAGTGACAATTTACACAGATAGTCAATATGCTTTCTCCACTGTACATGTTTTTGCTCAACAATGGAAGAATAGGGGAATGGTTACTGTGACAGGCAAACCAATAAATCACAGAGATTTAATTTTACAGTTGTTAGATGCAGTGCAACTACCACTTCAGATAGCGATATGTAAATGTTCCGCACATACCAACAGAAAAGATCCTGTCTCCAGGGGAAATGCCCTTGCTGATATGGCTGCAAAAAAGGCAGCTCAAGAAAATGATTTGCTTTTACATGACAATGATTTAGAGCCTGGACACCTCTTAGACTTAGAGACACTAAAAGTAATGCAAACATTGACAACACAGAAGGAAAAATGTCGTTGGGTAAAATATGGTATCACTCAACAGGATGGGTTGTATAGGGCATCAGATGGCAAAATGGTATTACCCTCAAACCTTTTTAGGTATGCGGCATTGGTTAGCCATGGACCTGCCCATGTAGGAGTACAGACGATGATTCAAATAGTGTCTAAGGTGTTTTGGTGTAAGGGGTTTTCAACTTATGCAAAGCAATTCTGTTTATCTTGTTTATTATGTGCAAAGTATCATGCTCAGGGGGGAGTTAAAAAGTCTCAGCAGGCATTCCCTACCCCTCCATATCCATTCCACACACTCTGTATGGACTTTATTGAATTGACACCCTCAGAGGGAAAAAGGTTCTGTTTAGTCATTATTGATGCTTTTTCTAAATGGGTAGAAGCTTTTCCAGTGAAGCATCCAAATGCGCAAACAGTAGCAAAGCTTTTGACTACAGAAATAATTCCCCGATTTGGTTTACCAAGACGCATTTACAGTGATAATGGGTCTCATTTTGTTAACCAGATTGTTCAGAAGTTGGGTCAAGTGTTTCAAATTGATCTCAAGTATCATTGTGCTTACCATCCCCAGTCAGCTGGACTGGTGGAAAGATACAACGGTGTCTTGAAGAGTAAGCTCCGCAAACTGATGGCAGAAACACATAGATCATGGACTGCGTGCCTTCCTTCGGCACTCCTGTATTCACCTTCCTACAAAGGACTTACACCATTTGAACTTTTGTTTGGGAGACCATATTACGTCCCGCAGTGGCAAGGATTATTGCCAGCGGAACGTGAGGGGGGTGAGGATCTAGCGGATTATATGAAGAAGCTGCTAAATGTCAAATCTCTTGTAACCAATGACTCCTTTGCAGATTCCAGAAATGAAACCTTGTTGAGCGTGGCACCCGGGGACTGGGTGTGGATCCGAATTGTGAAGAGAAAGAATTGGTCATCCCCCAGGTGGGAAGGCCCATACCAAGTACTTATCTTGACACCTATGGCTGTAAAGATCACTGAGAGGACTTCGTGGATTCATATCACCCACTGTAAAAATCTCAAGACTTTTCCTTCTGCCATTGATATTGGTCAAACTCCACCGGACCTCTGAGCACAAAGTCTGGCTACAAAGGGGGATTAGCCCAATAGGGGTTAGTTCATCTTAAACCCAGTGAAGAAACCAATGGCGCGAGGTAGTCCTTAGGGAGGATGGCCATGTTCAACTGGTACTTGAACTGTTACATGATGATGATTTTGGTGGCAAAAGTAAATATGTCCATACGAGAAGGAACAGTTGCAAGAGAAAAAGGAATGGTGGTGCTGCAAGCGCAAACAGGTGTTACTACTGTGTTTAAGGTGAAACTTTGTGAAGGAATTTTGGACTGTTCTAAATGGAACAATGATAATTTCTTGACTCATGCAAAATACTTGTGCAATAGAGACTGTACGTCCTGGTCAAATGTTTGGTGGTCAACAGATGTGAATGGATGGGAAACAAGTGGTGCAGTGATACCAGAGAAAGATAAAAGCATGCAACAAAGAATAAAAATTGTGCATTTCCAAGGTACTGAAGTAATTACTATAACCATTGTGTCGCCACAAGAAAGTGATTGAGGAGTTTATGGAATCGGAGTGTCTCTTCCAATTGGAACTGATCCTTTGGGAACCCTCCAACTTAAAGTACAAAGCCTTAAAAATGCTACAAGTAAAGCAGATTTTGCCTTCACAGAAGAAGAACAATTGTTACTCGAGACGGGATTCGTACACCATAATGAATGGTTATCTTGGGTTAGATATAGTACCCGAGAGGCACATCATAAAAACTGTGTTTCTTGTACTGAAGGTAAACAGCAACTAGCGACAGTCCCATTGATGCGAGATGAAGGTAACCTAACGTGTCTGTTAAAATTATTCTTCAACAAAACTGAAGACAAATGCAAAAATGAAACTCAGCGTTTTCCAGTCATAAGCAAAGTTGAGAAACCGCCTGCAGAGATTTCTTATCCAGGTTCGTATATGTGCATTTCCAGAGATGGCACAGGGAAGAATTATGGCAATATGGGACAGAACTATTGCAATGTTACTGTGAATGGCAATGAGAATCCATTTCTGGAGAACCAAACTCATAGTTTAGCAGACGTATGGTGGTTATGTGGAGACAACAAACTCAGATCAAGGCTTACGATTCCCTGGAAGGGAACTTGTGCACTTGTAAAGTTAATTCTGCCATTCTACATTTTCCCAGTTCCAGCAAGCAATTTCGTAAGAGAACCTGAAATAAAGCCGAAGTGGTTGAGTAGGAGAAAAAGAGAGGCACAGAAGCAATCCTTCGATAGCAGTGTCTACATCGATAGCATTGGCGTACCAAGAGGCGTACCTGATGAATACAAAACAATAAACCAAATAGCAGCTGGTTTTACATCCATCTTTGTCTGGATTCAACCTAATAAGAATGTGGACTGGATCAACTACATTTACTATAACCAGCAGCGTTTTGTGAACTATACCAAAGATGCATTGAAAGGAATTGCTGAACAACTGGAGGCCACTTCGCAGGTGGCATGGCAGAATCGAATTGCGTTGGATATGCTCCTGGCCAAAGAAGGAGGAGTTTGCAGGATGTTTGGGACTTCCTGTTGTATGTATATTCCAAACAACACTGCACCTGATGGAAGTATCACTCGAGCTTTGAAAGGTTTGGAGATGGTATCCGAAGAATTGGCAGAGAACTCTGGGGTAAGTAATCCCTTTACAGACTTTCTACAAGCGTGGTTTGGAAAATGGAGTCATCTCATCAGCAGTTTCCTGGTGTCCATTGGAGTCGCTGTGGCTATCGTGGTGGTATGTGGTTGCTGTTGTATACCCTGTATCAGAGGTCTTCTACAAAGACTGGTTGATGCTGCTGTTACGAAGATGATGTACCAGCAATTGCAACAGACTGGTGAAAGTGAATACATTGAAATGTGACTTTTTGCAAATGTTTTCGAAGTTTAAAAGTTTGTCTTGCCAATGAAGTAGTGTATGCAAAGAAAAACTTAGTTTTTACCATATATTGCTGAAATAAAAGACAAATAAAAGTGTTTTCAGGGGGGGAAATGTTAAGAGAAAAAGTTTTAAAAACATACTGTTATTTGTCTTTTTCCTCTGCTTGCAAAGTGAACATGTTATTTGTTGGGATATGCCTATCAAAGATGGGCCTCATCTGTGAACAAAATGCAGCATTGCTTATAAACCTGAATAATATCTGTTTTCTGCTTTTCAGAATAAAGAGATTTGGTTATAGCTCAGTGAAGCCTGGGATAAGGACGCCTTTTGCCGAGTAAGAGTTAATTTACTGAAGCAGGCTGTGTGTCCTGGAAAATTTGAGCTACCATTGTTGAACTGAACATTCTGTACTTCTTGAACATTCTGTACTAACTGTTGGTTTGAGGTGATTTGTGATAAACATGTTTATCACAGGTGTTTTTCATAGCCAACTGTCAACGGTCAGAAATGCAACAAAAAGTTGTTTTGCTTGCAGTATAAAAGTTGATGTCAGTAAACAAGTTGACCAGAGGAGATCATCTTGGCCAACATGCTGTGTAATCTGGTTAGCTGCTAATAAAGAAGTTTTTCATCACCTGAGGCAGATGTGACTCGTTTGAATTTTTCTTCTGACAATCTCCTGTACGGTAAATTAAACTGTTTTGTTTATCAAAATGAACTATGCTACATTTTCACATTTAATTTGAGGCTATTGTCCTTGCACTAATTGTTTATATGGTCTAAGTCATGTTGGAGCAATTGCGAGTGAAAATCAAACAACAACACCTAATTTACAGTCATCTGCAAACATAGTTAACCATAGTTTTCCAGAAGAGATGGCCTGAAGGACAGAGAAATATATGCCAAAAGGACAGGACCCCAAAGTGAGCCCTGTGGAACATACCACTGGTAACTGTTTTGCTTTCAGAAGTTGCACCTGCTACTCTAACAACATGAGTTCTGTCAGACAGTCAGTTAGCTCTCCATCACAAAATATAAGGATTTAAATTCAGATTTACAAGTGTATCAATAACGCTTGCATGGGAAATTAAGTCAAAGGCGTTGACTAGGTCTAGATATGCTGTATGCACTGCATAACCATTATTCACTGCTTCATTTATTTTTTCAAAGAAATTAATGAGGTCAAATAGGCAGGACCTTCTTTTAATAAAGCCCAATTGATGAGAGTCCAGCACTGAGAGATTTTTAATGTCTAGATTAATTAAGTGTGAGATAATGCACTCCATAGCTTTACATAGAAGGCTAATAAGACTAATGGGTCTAGAGTTACCAGTGTCTGTGGCTGGGGTACCCTTGTGTAATGGTATTACAATAGCTGTTTTCCAGGCTTCAGGAATGTAACCAGTGCTGAGGCTTAGATCAGAAAGGCCATATCTAGCATGGATAATTAGGCAGCCATGTATGTTGTCAAGGCTCATGGATGAAGTATTCTTAGATTTTGAAAGGACTGACAGAAAGAATAGTTGTGTAAAATTTTACCATAACCATAGATGTCTTTCTCTTCTATGTTGTAGTATTCTTTACATATGGATTGTATTCTACCCAATGACCCGATATATTGCCTGCATACAAAAGCTTAGAGCCACTGCCTGAACGTAGGACATCGCATGGAGCACAAACAACATCAGCCATAAAAGGGACGTTGCATGTACCATCTTCAGAATAAGAAAGCCCCATGAAGAAGGAAATCCAAAGGGAATCTAGGGAGATCATTCTAGGAAAGAGCAAGCTGTAGGGGAGAAGACAAGAGGGGTAGAGTGTTGCAACATAGAAGAGAAGAGAAGGAATCTATGGTTATGGTAAGATTTTGCACAACTATTCTATGTCCTTCTATTCAATGTTGTAGTATTCTTTACATATGGGAGAGTGCAAGAGGTGAAAGAGGACCCAGAGAGGAGGATAGAGAAGAGGAAACTAAGAGGAAGCATTTTCCAAGAATCCATGCAGAATTTCCCTAGCAAAACCTGCCCTGGATCCAGATATAGTGTTCAATTTGTAATGTTTCGTAAAGGTGTGAACAGATGACCAGGTGGCAGCTTTCAAAATGGAATGAGCATCTAGAACCTTGAAGAAGGCCCCTGACGATGCAACTGACCTGGTGGAATGGGCCTTGACAGATGTTAATAAGGACGTTCCATGGAATTCATAACAAAACACAATAGCCGTAGAGATTCATGTGGAAATAGTTTGTTTGGACACAGGCAACCCCAGAGCCCTGGGAAGAAATGGCACAAAAAGTTGGTCAGACCTCCTGATAGACTTAGTCGTGTCAAGGTAAAATCTGAGTTGTCTATGCATATCTAAGGTATGGAAAATCCTCTCACTAGAGGACTGAGGTGAAGAGAAGAGGGAAGGTAATTGGATGGACTGATTAAGAGACAGTTCATTCACCACTTTTGGCATGAAGGTAGGGTTAGTTCTCAAAGATACCCTGTCCTTATGGAATACCTGAAAGTGGGGCAAAGCCATCAATGTCTGAATTACAGAAACAATTCTAGCAGAGGTTAAGGTTACAAGGAGCATGGTTTTCCATATGCAAAACTTTAGGGAAGCAGAAGCTGCTGGTTCAAAAGGGGCCTGGGTAAGTTTTTCCAACACATAATTGAGATCCCAAGGAGGAGGAACTGGTTTCTTTGGAGGTCTTAAGTGTACGATGCCTTTGAGAAAAAGTTTAACTTCTAACCTGAAAGCTAAGGGGGCAGTCAAACGCAAACAGGCAGACAAGGCAGAACAGTGGACTTTAACAGAGGAGTAAGAAAGAACACTGTTGAGCAACTCACACAGTTAAGAAAATACTAGCGGAATGTCTACACCAAAGGGAACCACTTTCCTTTTTTGGCACCAAATGGAAAATCTTTTCCACTTGGAAATATACGATTTTCTAGTAGTGGGTTTCCTGGCCTCCTGCAAAACCCTTAGCACGTCCTTAGAGAATAGGTGCCTGAAAGGGATCAAAAGTTGATCACCCAGAGGGTCAGCTGTAGTGTTTGCAAATGTGAGTGAATCAATGATCCCTTGTCCTGAGTGTGCTGGTCCATATGGTGAGGTAACTTGTAGTGATGACCCCTGGCTAAATGCAGAAGAAGAGGGAACCAGTGCTGTTTGGCCAAAAGGGAGTCACTAACAAGATTTTGGGTTTTTCCTGTATAATTTTCAACAGGACTTTCTCAATTAAGAGGAAGGGGGGAGGGATGCATAGAGAAACATCCCCTTCCATGAGAATGAAAGAGCACCCACCTTTCACACTTGAGGGTGAGGGGCCCTGGCACAAAAGTGAGGACGTTGTCTGTTCATAGGGGAGGCAAAAAGGTCCAGTTCTGGAGTACCCCACTGGTGAACTAGATCCAGGAACACAACCCTGTGGATCATCTACTCATGAGATTTTGTCATGGATCTGCTTAGTGCATCTGCCACTGAGCTCTGAACTGAGGGAAGGTAAACAGCATGCAGAGTTACTTTGTGTAGGGCAACCAATTCCCAAGCCTTGATGGCCAAGTGACAGAGGAAATAATATTTTGTGCCCTCCTGCTTGTTTATGTACCAAAGGACTGTGGTACTGTCTATGAGGATCTTTAGGGGTCCTGGCAAGAATAGAGGGTCAAAGGTCTGTAAGGCTAAAAGTAAAGCTGTAATTTCCCAGATGGTGATATGCTCCTTCCTTTGAGAATGGACCAAAAGCCCCGAACTTTCCTGGAAGCAAAGGTTGCTCCCCACCCCAAGTCTTCGATGTCTATGAAGAGTTGCTGAGCTGGCTGAAGAACCTGAAGAGGTAAGCCAGGGTTCTGATTGAGTTGCTTCTTCCAGCAACCTAACTCTGCTTTCAGGTAGTGGAGAAGGGGAATCATAACATCTAAGGGATGAGCATGCTGGGACCAAACTGTCTTTAGAAACCACTGGAACTTTCTCATGTGTAGCTTTGCAAAGGGCAGCATGGGAATAGTAGAGGCAATGAACCCCAGCAATCTCAGAAACTCTCTGGCTGTGATGGAAGGTAGAGGAAGAAGAGCTTCCATGAATCTCCTGAGATATGTTGGTTTCTCCACAGGAAGAAAAACCATCATCAAATCTGTGAGGAACCTGCCCCCTGGGAATATAAGATACTGACTTGGTGTGAGGCAGGACTTTTTGAGATTTATTGTGAAACCCAGTGCCTGCAGAAAGGGAATGGCTAGGTACAAATGGTGGGTTAAGAGGTCTGTGCTGCTGGTCAGAAACAGCAGATCATCTAAATATGGATAAACTTGAAGTTATTTTAATTTAAACAGGCAATGGCTTGGGCTAGGCACTTTGTGAATACCCTTGGAGCAGTAGAAAGACCAAAGGGCAAATCAGTAAATTGAAAGTGCAAAGAACCTACCAAGAAATGCAAAAATCTTCTGAAGAGAGGGTGTATAGGGATATGCAGGTATGCATCTTTGAAATCCAGAGAAGCTAAGAAAGCTTGAGGGGGGACCAGGGGCAGGAGAGTAGGTAGGGATAGCATCCTGAAAGAAGGCACACCAGGAAAGTGTTTAATAGGGAGAGATCTAGGATAGGCCTCCAAGGGTCATCTTTCTTGGAACTAGAAACATCCTGGAATAAAATCCCCTTCCCTGCTGGTCTGGAGGGACAGACTGGATGGTGCCTTAGTTGGAAAGTTTTTCCAGTATCAAGGGAAACAGATGCAGTTGGCTGTGTGGGGGGCTGAGGTATTCCCTGAAAAGGAGGTAGGGTCTTCCAAGTCATAAAGTATCTGTTTTGGATAACTAAAATCATCCAGGAGTCCTGAGTGATCTACATCCAAATTGGTAGGGAAAGGGAGAGGCAAAGGGACAAAGCGGTATGACTTGGAAGAGGGTGCAGAACATCACAGAGGACTTTGTCTGGGCTGAAAAGGCAGATGAGAAGGGGCAATGACAACAACTGCAGAAGTAACAGCCTTGGCTTGTGGGTGTCTCCTGGATGACTTGTGGGGTCTAGTTCTAGAAGGAACAGAAGTTGAGGAACAAGCAGGTTTCCTAACAAAAGGAATTTTGGCAGGGAAATTCCTATGAAATTTTGGAAATGGTTAAACCATAAGTTTTTAAAATCTTGGAGCTCCTTACCTTTTTCCTACAGTGATTTAAATAACTCTGCAAATCCTTTTCCAAAAAGGGAGGAATTGTCCAGAGGAACATCCAGCAGTTTTGCCTTGATGTCATCAGGAAGTGCCTGGAGACATAACCAGGAATACCTTCTGAGAACAGAAGCAGAAGCTGCTGCTCTGGCTGAGGCCTCAACAGCATTGTAACTACACTTGATCGAGTGTCTAGCTACCTGGGAGGAGGCTGATAAGAGAGACAGGACCAGACACTTAGCCTCTGAATCAGACAATGGGGAAAGAGTCTGGGTGGCCTGAGTTAGCAAAATCAGCGCATACCTAGACATGTGTGTCTGGTAATTAATAGCCTTGATAGCCAAGGTAGAAGAGGTATATACGTTTTTGCCAAACCTTTCCAAAAATTGCTTTTCTTATCAGAAGGAAGCAACTTGGCAGAGGGAGATAACCGTGATGACTTATCTGTAGTAATGGAAACCACAGCAGGGACAGCTGTGAGACATTTAAAAAGAAACTTGGAATCCTCAGGGACCTTATAGAAATGATCTGGTCTCTTAGGGCAGGGTCTTGGGAGTCAGGGGTCTTAGATGCTGCTTTAAAAACATCTAGAAAGGCTGGCAGTACTGGAGGAACTGCTGAAGGAGCAGGGCCTCCAAATGAAGAAGCTCATAATATCTCTTCTGTTCTTCTGAGATTTGAGAGGAATCCCACTTAAAGAACTCTCTCTTCTTATTAATATTAATAGTTTTCCACTAAGGAAAGCTCTTCCATAGGAGAATCCTCCCATTAGACTCCTCCTCTTGGGAAGCATATTACAGTGGAGAGGGAATTAGAGTGGAGTATGCTAAAGAGTCTTCATCAGATGAAGACATGTTCTCAGAGTCTGTGTCCGGAATATGTATTCTGCAGGCTGTCCTGAAGTAAGCCCTTGAGTCCTCGATGGCTGTAGTAGAAAAGAAGCAAAAGCCATGGCAGTTATGGGAGAAGCCAAAGCAGGAGGCCTGAAAGCCATCAGGGTCTTAATAAGGCTCTGGGAAAAAAAATCCCAATCCAACATAGGGGTAGAAGGAGCGGGAACATGCCTAGTCTTTTGTTTCATTTTTGCATGCTTATCCTGCTGGGGAGAGGTGGTTGATGTAGGCCCAACCTCTGACAGTTCTTTGGACAAAGAAGCTGGAACAGTTCCTGAGTCTTCTGCAATAACGAGCTGCAGTTCCCCCAAGTCGTCCGAACTGGACATTTGATAGCTTCGGACATGCTAGGATCTGCACTTCTGATGGCTTCCATCCTGGTACCTGTAGAGGGAGCAGACCCTATCTCCAGTCGCTTTGCTGGGTTTTCATTAAACCTCAAGGGGTACGTTGGAGGGAGTAGGTGCAGCTAAGGAGGATTTGGGCCTAGCCTTACTGACCTTCCTTTTTACAGATGGCTCATAAGCACTTGCAGAACCTTCCATAACGTCCCTAGCCAGATGTTTGAGTCTTTAGTTTTCTAAGTATAGATTCAAGACTAACAGATGACACCACAATGTTTTGGTAAGAAAGGCCTGACAAATATAGCAGGACCGATGGTCATGACTAGGCCCTAAGCAAAACAAGCACAGCTCATGACTATCTTTATGTGGAATTTCCCTTCCACACCTACACTTGCCCTTCCTTGATGACATTAACAAACCAAAAGGCAGTAGCAATATATTAAATCCCTATGGGGTACTTATCTGAAGCTGTAAGATGAACCAACGGAATCCAGTGGCAGACGAACATATGAGTCAACCTTTCTGAATGGCGGCGAAAAAGTTCTGAAGATAGTAAGGGCGGACGTCTCTTTTATGGCTGACATTTTCTGTGCCTCTGTGTGATGTCCCACATACAGGCAGTGGCTCTAAACTTATGTATACAGGCCGGATGTCAGGTCATTGGGCAGAATTCAACCCATATGTAAAGAATACTGCAACATTGAATAGAAGGACATCTTGTTCTATTGTAGTTAAAAGGGGTAGCAGGGATTGTGGAACCTGTGGCATAGCTGTAACTATGGGTGAAGTAATTGCACTAAATTTTTTATCTCGGACATTAGCTATTTCCTTTGAATCAGAGAGTGTACTATTACTACAGACAAGCACCAAACAATATTCGGTGTTAGTTCTTAACTTCCTGATCAGTTAAATAAAGATCTGTAGTTATTTTTTCGTTTAATGACTAATTTAAGTTCATACTCACCTTTGAGCTTCCTAATGGTTCCCTTAAGCTCTTTGTTACTTTGCTTAAATGTGCTATTAAATTAGGTAGAATAAGACCTCTTATAAGCATTAAACAGTTTCCATCTCTTGCTATATAATTTATTTATGCAGGTATTCCACCACAGGGGTTTGTTTTTAAACTTCTCTTTATATTTGTTGCAGATACAGACTGTCTTATTGATACAACTACATAAGTGGGAGTAGAAATCAGAGGCACAGGAAGCAGCTTTAGCAATAGGATCCTTCAGAGGAAGATTACAGCAGAATGTATTTAGGTCATCAAGTAACTGAAGAAGGTTTGCTTTGGAGAAGCCCTTGAACACAGAGCAATTTATAGGGAAAGTAGCAGCTGTTTTTAAAGGAAAATGTCACTAAATTATGGTCTGATTTAACAAAACATGATGATACATATGGAGCTGTGCAAGAAGTGGCCATATTTGTGAGGACTAAATCCAGGATATTGCCGCCCCTATAAGACAGTTAGCTATTTGTGAAAGAGAGTTAGCATTTATAATGTCAAGGAAGTGTTGGGCATGCTGACCATTGGCAGTGTAGGTCAGTCAGTTTACTGATGGATATTGAAGTCCCCCAGTAGAAAGATCTTGGGTTTAATGGAAATTTTAGGTAATGTGTTAAATTAGCTATTGTGCTGACAAGGAGACTTAGAGGATGTTCTATAACTAGCTATTTAGTGGTAATTAGTCTTGTTTAGGGTGAGTTGGACTTCTAGGAGATCATATGTAGTGTTCCAAGGAAGCTGTCATGAAGTGTTGATATCCTTGATAAATACTGAGACCCCCCCCTCATAATTCCCAGTGGGTCTGAAGATGTGATAGGCATTATACCCAGGAATAGAGGAGGTGCCTTCATTGCTCTGAAACCATGTTTTTATAACTATACATATATGAATGTTCAGGAAAGCTTCAAGTTTGGGAATGTTTGTGCTAAGAGTCCTTTCACTGAGTACAGCCACATTAATGTGGTCCAGATTAGAATTTACTAGGTTGGACAGTCCATCAGATGGGCTCTGCCTAAAAAAGGCACAATGGGGACAGCAAAGGCATTGCCAGAGTATGAAAGCCTTAGTAAGAGAGGTGAAGGCCATCCCTGGCAAAACAGGAAGACTTGTCAGCCATCTCATCCCAAGCTGACACATACTGGATTCCCCTGGAATGACAAAAAATGCATAGCAAATTAATAAGGTCAATTATCTTGACTTTGAAGCTCGGCATTATTCTGGGTGATGGCAAAATGCCACTCAAAACCAGTGTCTTTCCTTCCTCAGACACATGTATAGCAAGTTCAATCATATCGTTTTCCATGTCCGTCTGGGTAGAGTGTCTAAGGCTGCTCACCCCCACATGGACCACTATCAGGTCAAAATCATATTAATCAGAATGAAGGGATGTAAGAGCCCTTGTTACATCCCAGATGCTGGCTGCAAAAAGCAAGCTGTTACTCTATCCTTATCCTACCTGGTAGGCATGGTGTCCATATGCCTTACAATAGATTCACTTATTACTAAAACATTACCATGGTTTGATGCAGTATCAGTGGAGCATAAGGGCTTGGAGTCTGCACCCTTGTGACTCTTAGAGGTATGCATCTTAGGTGTGGATGTGAAGGCTGAAGGCAGGTGTGTTGTTTATACTAGTGCCAGAGATCTCTTAGTATTTAGCCTAGGAAGACTGGGCAATGTTCTCTTTACAACCTCAGCATAAGTGGAAGTGTTCTGTGCTGTAGTTGTACAGGTGTCATGTTTACTAAATGTGTTGTGAGGTGAGAAGGTAGCCTCCAAGTTAAGTAAATACTTATACCCCTCACATACTGAATCATTGCGAGGTAGTAATAAAGAGGGTTTGGTAAGCATGAGTCAGTTACTACACTGCCTCAAAATACCTAATGCTATCAGGCTTGCTACAGAAAGGGAACAGCTGAATGAGATTCCATAATGCCCAGTACAGATGAAGGGGTATAGAATAGGTTAAGAAGAGGATAACTGACTGAGCAAGAGAAAGGTAATAAACTGGGGTATGGTTAAAGCATAAAAGAATGAGCCGTGACTACTCTAGTAGCTGCAATGTGCAAAGATTAATTGTAAAACTAACAGACTTTATAGGGCCAATAAGGAAATCAGTAGCAGTGGCAAATTCAACCACATGGCTTCAGTAGGCTAATGTGGTTTCTATCTAGCCAGTAAAAACAATTTGTCTAACTAATGGATCCAGAAGCAGTGACTGTGATAGCCACAGACAAGGTAAGTGAGTAACTTCAAGTGTAGTAATGATATAGCAGACATTCAAGTAATAAAGGTATATTAAATAATAAGTAATACATAATAAATAAATAATAAAAAATAAATAAATAAGTAATAAAGGTATATTAAATAATAAATAAATAAAAATAAATAAAAAGTAATAAAGGTATGTTATATTATTAAATAAAGGTATATTAAATAAAGGTATTTTTTTTAAGTAAAATTGCTTGGTTACAACACTGACCTTGCAGCATCCTACTAGCTTGCTTGCCTCAAATGTAATCTACAGTCCCTAACCTTGCATGGTGGTATTGGTAACTCTGGTTCAAAGTGTCTCATCTGCAGTTTTTCCCTGAACTCTGGACCTCAGCAAGATGCTTCAGCTCTAAGAACCAGTCCAATCCCAGTAAAAACAACTAGTGTAAGTTTACAGACTACCTGTAATACTGTTTTGCTAATGTTTCTGTTACACCTGAGCCTGGCACACTCTAGGACCTGCTGTCACTTCTTGTGCATTAACTTTGCGAGCACCCTCCTGTATGTAACAATACTTTAGTTTCTGAAGTGTCTTAAGGAGCAGATCTAGTTTACTCATTTCTATCACTCAGCTCGCTGCTCTGATACAGATTAAATTGTGTCTCCTTTTCCTAGAATTTCAATATTCTACTCTACTGATTGTTTTATTTTTCTGCCCTGCTCTGCCTTGAATAGAATATGGCCTGTCTGGTATTGCTTTTTGCTACTCTACTTTAACTGGCTGAGAACAAATGAGCATCACTGCATTACTATTTAAAAAAAAAAAACTCCTTATCTCTGCATTTTTTGTCAGTTCTCTCACTTACAAAATTCTCAGTGAAAGGCACTGCCTGCTTTCCACAGTAAACAATCAGAGAAGAAAGGTATTCGCTCAGAAACGCCATTTGCTTGCAAATGTTGAATCCTTCTTTCACTCTATTGTCTTGTAAATGGGAATTCTCCAAGATCATCCCAGCTACCTGAAATAGCATTCCTGAGACCATCTGAAATTCTGAGAAACTTCAAGAAATCTTTCAAACAATATCTAGAAAACATCTAGATAATAAATGTAACTGCTTAGAGACACCATCTGATTTCTGCCAAATGATTTCCTGTCTGTTGTGGTAAATCATGTCTTAGTCATTCATCTTTATTCTGTCATAGGATATAGGGCTGACACCTAACTTATTCTATTTTTGAGATGTTATTTGTCAGTCTATCACATATCTCAATACATTAATGCAAGAAGCTGAGCAGCACATATTCTCATCTTGCTGCAGCATTTCCATCTCTACAAACTAGGGGGTTGTGTTTGTTACTCACTTATTCTATGTACTTTAGATATCACATTGCCTCTGTAGCTGTTATCTTGTTTGTGTCTGATTATCATTTAGTCTTCTGTCATCATTACTGTATAAAACAGAATGTCATGTAGGAGCACAAGCTCTTGTTGCATTGCTCTCTTGTTATTAGTTTGGATGCTGTTATTCTATTATTTTAGTCTGCTTTAGTGTGTGCTTGTTTTAATTATCTCATGGGATGTTATGTTTCTTGTTTATGTCTACACTGTGCTGGTCATTGCTGAAAAGGGTCCTCAGACTAATTCACTTACCTAGCAAACAAACAAAATTAAGGCTGCTACCATTGGAAGAGGCAAAAAACAGACAAAAGCCACACCTCTTCCACCACTCATTTCACTGTGACTTCACCCTGTACTCTGCTACTACTTTCCATGCCTTCTCCACCCCTCACTGTACCCAATTTGAGGTAAAACACTAATACATTTATCAAACAAAAACAACAACAACAAAATAAACTGCACCCACTGAGCTTTGGTATTAGCCTCTGGCTTCTCTGTAGGTAGTGTTCTGTCCCTCCTTCCTACCCACTGATATCTTCTGTTGCTTTCCTTCTGACTGAGGAGTCTTACTTAAATTGTTTTTTTCCTTTTTCCCTTCCTGGTTGTAAATGTTATTGCTTTCTTCTGGGACACTTCAGTTGTGAGGATTAGGTACTCGTATGTCATATACTTACTTTGCAGTTTGCATGTAGACCATAGCTTGATGTACAGTGCCCAGAAGGTGTAAAGGCTTTGGTACACTGGTCAATTAAGACTACTGCATTTTATTTTAATTTCTCCAAATCTTTAAATTAAGAATACTGCATTTTTTTATTTCTCCAAATCTTTTTGGTTTCTAATACCATGACAGGAATGGACCCCATTTCTAAGTCAAAGTATGATTAAAGCTCATGAAATTAGTATGGTTTCAATCTTTGTCAGCCAAACGTGCTCTTAGCAGCACCAGCAATGTGCCCAGTAATGACTCCTCCTGCAGTTCGTACAGGGTTACATGTACTGGTAACATATCTGAATACGATTGTAGGTTTAGATTCTTCTTTATAAGACTTGTTGTTCCTACTACTATTGGAACTGTCTGGGTATCTTTCTTCCACATTGCTCTCGTTTCTGCCTGCAGATCCTGATATTTTATGACTTTGTGTCTCTGTACGCAAGACACTGTAGTCAGTGGGTGTGGCGATTTTCAATGATCAATTCTACTGTTGTCTTCTTTTCATGGACCATTATATCCAGTTTTCTAGCATCTGTCTTTTGAAATATTGGTAATAGGTGATCCCATGTGTTGTAAACTTCAGCATTTTCTATGATGCTTTGTGGTTCATGTTTCCAATGTTTTTCAGCCACTTCAGTACCATAATGTTTGCACAATCACCAGTGCAACAATCTCGCCACATTATTATGTCTTTCAGTATACAGTCCTTTTGCCATTAGTATGTCACAACCAGCAACGAGGTGTGTGACTGTTTCCAATTTGGTTTTACAAAACCTACATTTCTCTGTTCCTCCCACATGTTCAATTGACTTTGTAAACAAATGAGTGCGTAGCCCACTATGTTGGGCTGCCAATATTAACCTTTCATCTCTTGGTTTGAATTTGCCTCTACTTAACCATTTCTGCATTTGTTCCTGATCAACAAGAGGGTCTTCCAGAAGTTTTCTATACTTGCAACTATATTTATGCATCTTCTACATTTTTTGCCTTCTCATCTGGTCCTTCACTGTATATTCTTTCTTTTGTTTTTTTGGGACATTCATTTCCTGCCTGACTTTTATTTACTTCTGGTTTGATTTCCATTCCTGCTTGACGCCGATAACTTTTCTGCTTAATGTAGCAGAAGCATATCTTTGATTTATCTGCTCATGTTTCAAAACTTTCACCACATTTGGATCTTGTGATGTCAGCAGATATGTGTGGAGTCCCACGATTGCAGATCTGTACATGTAATCAATTTCAAGGAGGCCCATCCCTCCTTTGGAACGGGGAATATATAATCTTGGTATGCACTGATTTTTTTATAAATCATTTGGTGAGCATGAAGCATCCTTCTTGTTTTCCTATCTAATCTATTCATCACCTTTTGGGGCCAGTCAGTCACTCTAAACTGTAAGTTACGACAGGAAGAGCAAATTGGTTTATAGCCTGGATTTTGTTCCTCAATGTCAATTCTGTTTTCAGGATTAATTTAAGTCTTCTAAAGTATTCCTTATAAGCTTTATATGCATTTGTTCATGTTTTAGTTTTGATCCTTCATCAATTCCCAAATATTTATACGCTCCCTCTTGCTCAAGTTCTTTTATATGACATTCTTGTTTCAAACTGATTTCCTGGTGCTGCAGTTTTCCTGCTTTAAAAGTTGCTTTTGCACATTTATCAAGACCAAATTACATTCTTATATCACCTGAAAAAGCTTTGACAACTTGCAGTTGTACTTTCAGTTCCTCATCTGATGAGCTATACAGTTTTAAATCACCAGCAAAGAGAAGATGAGAAGTATTTACATTTTGCTAAGTCAGTTTTCAGTGTAAAACTGTTTTGTTTATCAAATGATACACTGTATTGTAGAATTTGAAAGCAGTGTTAATAGCATAATTGTCTTTGATGCAGAAGGCTATGGATTCTGCTCCCACACCATGCAGATGGAGTATTGATAGTGCAGTGCCCATTTGATTGCTGATTATTTGGTGCATTTTAAGGGTGGATAGGGTTCTACACTCCTAAGTATGTCCTCCTTTGTATGAGATGCCTAGTAACTATGAACTTGTTGTCAGTTTTAGTCATTTCCTATTGCAATATTACCAGTTTACCAATTTTGTAATGTAATATAGGCAATTAATTCTTCAAGGGCAACAGGCACTGAATTTGTAGATGAAACATTGAGATGTAAAGTTGTTTGCCAGTGGCAATCTCTTCATTAGTTACAGATTTCTTTAATGTGGAATTGTTCAGATGATTTCTCTTCTGCAGTGATTGTTTGTATTGAGTGATATTGGTGGATTGCAATGACAGAAGTCTGAGTGGCCTTTTATGGTTGAAATTTTCTGAAATGGGTAGTTTTGTCATTATTGGTTTATACATTTTGTTTCTTTGCTTATTAAAAGAATGTTTAAAACTACACATTTTAAACATTCTAACAAGTGGTGCTATATTACATAACGAATATAATTTAATGCAATCAGGAAGTTAAATCAAAGAACAAATATATGTATGCATGGCTGTAAAAATGTGTGTAAGGAGTCGCTTTTGAAACCAGCCCAAATGTAAACTTAATCCTCCACTGACTGGATGCAGTTTCTATAAATACGGGTTTTCATGCAGTTTCAGTGGCAGAGAATTGTACCGTTCATGCTAAGTCTATTTTCATTGTATTGTTTAGCAAATGGCTATCTGTGTTTGTGCTATTCTAGTTTAAGCTTCTATACACAGGGAGGAGAGAGGTTGCTATTCTACTTTCACTGAGCTGTAAGCTTGCGCGCGTACCCCAGAGTAAATTAAACTGTTTAGATTAACCTAAGCAACCCTTTGAACCAAGGCACATGGGCTTCTATTTACTGAAGACATGACGTTTATAGTAAAGTATGTGTGAAGGAGAAACAGATTAAAGCAGGTTTATTAAAGGAAATTTCCACCTTCACTTGCAGTTTAAACTACATTACAAGGTATCCTTTCTTCTATGCATTTAAATAATTAATGGAAATGACTGGACTGGCTTTCTTGGAGTGAATGACTGGAGTGGCTTTTTTGGGGAGTGACCTACCTGTGGGCATGGCTTGTAGGGGTGTTTCATGAGTATGGTGTCGGTGGAGCTTAAGGGGCGCCGGAGCACTACTTCGCCTAGGGTGCCATATCAGCTAAGGCCGGCTCTGATGTTATGTTATATGTTATGTTACGTTATGTTACGTTATGTCATGATCTGAAGTAGTTAACTTCATTTGGTCATCAACCTCTGTACTTTGGATCCAGACCGGATCCGAGACGGCAGTTTTACCAGCAACAGATCAGAGCTGCAAGCTCCTCCCCTTATCCATAACACCACTGCATCTCCTTCCTTCCCTCAGATCTCATTTGCCGTGGCTTCGCTTACAAAGTGATCCATCTAGCTCCAGGCTGTAGGACAGTTTTTGGGGTATTTTTTTTTCTTGTGTGTGTAGAGTTTTTTGGGTATACTTTGATCCTTTTTCCTTACCTCCCGTTCGCATTCTCCATTAGACAATAAAAAAAAAAAAAAAGTAGATTGTTTTGGGTAGTGTAGTTAGTAATCCCAGGGTCCTGAAAGACCGCAGGACCAAGTTGATTTTGAAGAGGCTTCTCTCCTCTATTGAGGTGGCCACCTCCTTGTCTTCTGTTGTGAATGTGTCTGCCGTCATGGCTGTGACCGCTTCTACCACAGCTATTGTGTTCTCCCCTCCCTCTTAGGCTGGGACTCACCATCCTGACTACAGACCTGGGGAAAGGGAGTCTAGGAAAGACAGACATAAAGAAAGAGAGCAAGAGAGATAGAAAAGGGAAGGAAGAGATCCCCAAAATGCTCGTATTCGGCGGGTCATCCTTCCAAGATACCTGCCATTACCAGTCCGACTTCCCCTCAGTTCCATTCTCCGAGGTTCTCCCCAGAGCTGGAGGAGGTTTGGACTCTGTCTAGGGCCTCCGTTCACGATCCTTCCTGGCCAGCATCAGTGGCTTCTTCAAGGTTGAGTAGGAGTTTATCGGAAGCCAACATGGACAAGATGATGCGAAGGTTTATTCGCACTCAGCTTCAGATGGGGTCCTTGCTGGCACCATCTCCCTCTGGAGGGGGAGAGCTCACTACTTGTTTCCCCCAATTTCTCCTTCTCTGATCCGTCCTCCAGTATCGGAGTCCCTGGATCCGAGAGGTTCTGCAGTCAGGGGGTTGGTCTCGATGGTACTGTCTACCTCAACACTGGCAGTTAAGTTACCTTGAGCATATCGGGTCCGACTAGGTCGAATCCGATCTTTTCAGAGCTGTAGCCTGGGCATCGGATCCAAGAGGTTGGGCTTTTCTCCTTTGGCTCTGACTTTTTCAGGTCACAGCCTACCCCTCGGGGTCTCGGTGCCTTCGGGCTTGGTTCTGATCCCCATGTCAGATCCACGGAGAGCGTCCTCTCTTTCACTGGTTCGGGAGGCTCACTCCCCCTTGGCATACATCGTGGTGGAGAGGGTTCTCTCTAATGGATTGAGGCCCCTAACCATCTCCTTGGAGTCCTCCACATCCTCT
Organism: Protopterus annectens; assembly: GCF_019279795.1. Taxonomy (NCBI): domain Eukaryota; kingdom Metazoa; phylum Chordata; order Ceratodontiformes; family Protopteridae; genus Protopterus; species Protopterus annectens. The sequence continues at coordinate 50,972,018 of NC_056746.1, forward strand.
GGGTGTATCTTCTGCCATCCTGCCCATGCAGGGACAGCCTGTGCTCGACATGCCCCAGACTGTTCCTCTCGAGGAACCACAAGCTGTTCGTAAGTCCTCTCTGGAGAGTCCCACCGAAGAGGTTCCTCACAAAAGCAAGTGCAAGAGGAGGCACTTGGACTCCCCCGAGTCCCTCATTGAGAATACCGACTTGCAGCAAGGGGAAGGCTCCCCCAGATCACCCCCCAAGGATGTCTCCTGTGTCAGCAGCGGGGTTGATCCACCCCAAAGCCTTCCTTGGATGAGTCAGTGTTTCTGGAGGCATTCAACATGGGCCCATCTACTTCTTGGGTGTCCCCCCCATGGACCCCCTAGTGGACCTCATTACCACCAGGGCATGGAAAGAGCCAGATACCATGGATCCAATTCCAAAGCATCCAGATAAAATTTTGATCCCCCTGGTAGATAGACCAAGCTGGAACAAGGGGTCCCCAGTGGATGCCATGGTGGTAGTTGCCACCACAAAGAAGTATCTAGCTCAGGAGAGTTCTACGGACCATCCTCCAGACTGAGAGTCCAGGATGATGGACCATCTGGGAAAGTGGACTTATGCTTCAGCCACCTTTTGTATAAGGGCACTGAATTATATGGCCCACATTACCAGACTTCAGCATGACCTGATAAAAGAGTACACTGAGTCTCCCCCGGAGTCCATGTTGCCAGAGGATAAATGCATATTCTCTATGCAAATGGACACTCTGAAAGCAGTTACCAACACATCCCTGCTCCTCTTTTCTCATGCCACCAAAGGACCGGAATGGGTGGCTGAGTCCAGCGTTGCCATGAGGTGACATATTTGGCTCTGGCTATGTAATTTCGTGAAACCCTTCAAGGCATGTTTTCTGAATGCTCCCTATGATGGCTCTTCCTTGTTTGGGAAGATGGTTCTTGACACACTTGTCCAGAGTGAGAAGGACGGAAAGACACTGTCTGCCATTGGGATCCTTTTCTCTAACCCTCAAAGATCCTTTTCCAGGAATCAGCAGGGGCAAAAGCAGATTTGGTACCAGAAGCCTCAGTATTCCCTAGACAATCAGGACTCCTTTTCCCCTAGAAGCAGAGGGAACAAGACAGATGCCGGCCCAGAGGCTGTGGGGTCCAAAGAACTTCTGGTCTCGAGAACCGTTCTTTTACAGACCCATGCAGCAGCCCTGAGGGGCTGCCTGACTGCTCTGCCCTGGAAGCAGTCAGGGGCTGCTTTTCAATGCACCTGATAGTATGGGAGTCTGTATCAACAGACCGTTGGATGCTCCAAATAATATCCAGAGGTTGCACAATTCCCTTTGTGACACATCCCTTTCCCCCAAAGCACCTCCTGGACATTCCACCCGCGAAAAGGGAGGAAGCAGAACTCAAAGTAGAAAACCTGCTAAGCAAATGGGCTATCCAGCCTGTCCCCCCAGATCAGTCCAGATCAGGCATCTATTCCAGGTTCTTTTTGGTGCCAAAAAAGACGGAGAACTTAAGGCTGATTCTCGACCTTACCACTCTAAACCTGTCAGTTGGCAAAGAAAGTTCCGGATGGTCACTCTGCAATCCATCCTGCCTTATCTGCAGGAAAACAACTGGATGTGCTCAATAGACCTCCAGGATGCATACTACCATATAAAGATGCACAGACGTTCCAAGAGGTTCCTCCACTTTTGGCTAGGGCCAATCACTAGCAGGTCCTGGCCCTACCCTTCGGTCTCACCACAGCCTCCAGGGTGTTCACCAAGGTCATGGCAGCAGTAGTGGCTCACCTGAGGCTTCAGGGCTACAGATCTATCTGTACCTGGATGATTGTTTACTTGCCGCTCCCACCAGGCATTTACTCTGTCAAGCCAGGGATTATTTTTGGAAGTTGTCAGACTTGCTGGGCATCACAATAAATATAGCCAAGTCCTCTCTAGAACTTGTTAAGATCCTGGACTACATAGGAGTGAGAATAGACACCTTGCAATCAAAGTCGTCCTGACTCCAGAGAGGGTTCAGAGCTTAAATCTTCATATTCCCACTATATCTTCAGTATCCCTTTCCCCCAGCTGAAGTGGTGTTAAGAGCCCTATGATCCATGGCAGCCACTATCATTCTTCTTTCTTGCACTCATCTTCACATGCAGGTTTTGCAGTGGATGTTGGCAGAACAGTGGTCCTTATTGGATCGGCCATTGACACATCTGATTTGCATAAGCGAGGCATGCAGGAAGTCCCTTCTCTGGTGGCTACACTCTCTGGAGATAGTAGAAGGATGGTCTCTTGTTGTAGCCCCTCCCCAAGCCATGGTGAACACGGACACCTCCCAACTAGGGTGGGCGGGCATTGCTTGGGCAGGACAGTCCAAGGCACATGGCCCCTGAATGAGACCAATCTGCATATCAATGTTCTGGAGATGAGGGCAGTCATATTAACATTGCAAGCCCTTCATGCCTTTCTTCCTCTGGGAACTATTGCGATTCTGATATACAATATGTCAGTGGTCTGGTACATCAACAAACAGGGAGGAACCAGGTCCTACCCCTTTGTCGAGCTGCCATGAGTGGAAATGGACAATCTCCACCAACTGTTTTCTTATAGCAATGCACATTCCAGGTCGGTCCAACATACTGGCGGACAAATTGAGCAGGTTTATCCTAATGCGTTACGAGTAGTCTCTGAATCCTTATGTAGCGGAGCAGATCTTCCTCAAATGGGGTCGGCCTTGCTGCGATCTCTTCACATCTCATTCCAACGTGAAGTGCAGTGAGTTCTTTGCTCTGATCCCCCCCTCAGGGGAACCCCCCCCCCAGAGATGCTCTGGTCCATGCTTGGCCTCCCAGTCTTCTTTATGCATACCCTCCGTTACCTCTCATGACAAAGTTTTTACAGAAGGCTCATCTGTTGGGGAGCAGAGTTATCCTCATTGCCCCATTCTGGCCTCACCAAATCTGGTTTCCCTGTCTGTGGTCTCATGTGGTAGCTCCTCCTTGCATCTTGGATCCTATCCTGGATCTTATTTCACACCCATCGGGGATTCTCCTTCCAGACCTGGGCAGTCTGAAGCTCACAGCTTGGCTGCTCCAATCCATTGATTGCCAGGACTCCCGAATTCTCTTTCCCTGTTAGCTGTATTCTGGTGGCAGCTCATAAGTCATCTACCAGAAAAGTTTATCATAGTAAATGAAAGCGTTTTTCTATCTGGGCTTCTCAGAGGGATTTAGATCCTTTTACGGCTCCAGTGGCAGCGGTTCTCGAATTTTTAGCACACATTTTCCAGCAGGGTGCCAGCTTTTCTATGGTGAAAGTTCAACTGGCTGCCATTTCTAATTTCCATGTAGGTGAAAACATGTGGTCTTTAGCTTCCTCCAGACTCTGCAAAACCTTTATTAAAGGTACCTTTCTTTTAAGGCCTCTAGTTAAAGACCTTACTCCTCCTTGGGACTTTACCTTAGTTTTACAGGCATTAGTTGCTCCGCCCTTCAAGCCAGCTGCCTCTGTGGACTTGAAATTTTTGTCTTGGAAAACGGCTTTCCTAGTGGCTATCATCTCGGCAAGGAGAGTGTCAGAACTTCAAGCATTATCTGGTAAACCTCCTTATATGATTTTTCATAAAGACAGGGTCTCACTTTGGACTACTCCTTCCTTTTTGCCTAAAGTGGCTTCAGAATCAAATATCAATCAATCAATCAATCAATCAATCAATCAATCAATCAATCAGTCAATCAATCTACCTGTCTTTTTCCCAAATTTTCAGAACAGGGGGCAATATAAACTACATTTGTTAGATGTACATAGGGCAGTTATGTTTCTACTTACACTGGACTAGGCCCTTTCGCAAGTCTGTCCAATTATTTGTGTCCTTCGCCAGACCTTTTTTAGGCAAACCAGTTTCCAAGGTGACAATTGCCAAGTGGATTTCCCTTTGCATTCTGCAAGTTTACAAAGATAAAGTTATGCCTATTCTGGGGAGGGTTCATGTCCATTCTACCAGGTCCATGGCTACGTCCGTTGCTTTTTGGTCCAGAGTATCCTTGGATGATACTTGTTCAGTAGCTACTTAGTCCTCATCTCATACTTTCATTTCTCATTATAAATTGGACATGGTTTCCAGAGGGAGAGCATCCTTTGGCTCCGCGGTACTCCAGAATATCCTTCCATGAGGGCCTCCCAAGGTGATGGTAGCTGGGGACTCTGTCCCACAGGTTGATGACCAAATGAAGTTAACTACTTCAGATAAAGAAGTTATGTACTTACCATAACGTTCTATCTGAGTAGTTAGACTTCATTTGTCATCAACCGTCCCTCCTTCCCCCTGGCCTTGTTATTGGGTTCTTTCACTTGAGTGACTAAGAGATAGTACACTTGTGGCCCTCTTGTCTTTACTTGTGGGTCATATTTTGCTGATTGGCCTCATGTGTTTGGTGGCAGACTCAATCTGAAAGAAGGAAGGAGATGCAGTGGTGATATGGGTAAGGAGAGGAGCTTGGAGCTCGGATCTGATGCTGGTGAAACTGTCGTCTTGGATCTGGTCTGGATCCAAAGCCCACAGGTTGATGACAAATGAAGTCTAACTACTCAGATAGAACATCATGGTAAGTACATAACTTCTTTTTCTATTGTTACATTACATTAAGTTACATTACGTTATGTTATGTTATGTTATGTTATGTTATGTTATGTTATGTTATGTTATGTTATGTTATGTTATGTTATATGGGCACAGGGCACATGGGGAATTTTGGGGCTGGAAGAAGGAAAGTGCTTGGCACAGCAGACTTTGTAAAGCACTGCTTACTTACCATAAATGTTGCTACTTCTAACTCTGTAGCACAATACGACGACAGTGGTGAGAATGAAAAAATGTATAGACAGAGTACCATATAACACCAGCACCTGATTCACAGCTTTTGCATGGAGAGAGACATTATGTGGGTACTAGTTTATATGTCCCACCCACAAATAGGATTGGAAGGAATGTATGGACTTCCTGTACCAGGTGTGTGTAGCTATTATTATACTAGTTACAGGGGATGTTTAAGAGACGGAATACAGGGAGCATGTAAAAGACCTCATTATGTGTATTGACACACTACTTGTACACAGGTTCATAGATACTTACTAGGCTACTGGTTTATGAGGATCTTAAGAAGCCTAGCCTTACATTCCCATGATAGTTTTTAGACCTTTTATTTCATTTACAAATAGCCCAGAGGTGGGCAGAATGAGGAAATGCTGGGGCATTAACTTGTTGTCCCCATCCATGAGGGACACGGGTTTTAAATCAGAAGTATTTGTAGTTTCCCATCCATTTGTCCAAAGTATTTTGCTTTATGTATAGTAAAAGACAGTTTCATAAAAAGGTATTCTCTGTTACACATACCTTTCCCTCCAATAAGTTCTATTTACATTGCAAAAAGATTGAGATCCCATGAGCAGGTGTTCTTGCTACCATTCGACTTGGAAATGTGTAATGCGGCTAACATGGTATGGTCTCATGAGGGGCTATATGTGAGAAGAAGATTGCTTCACGTGAATGAGGGTTTCCCTATATTCAATCCTGCTAACATAATTCAAGTTAGCTTTTCCAAAAATCCAATAACAAAAGGCATAACTGGAAAACCTTAAAAAAAAATCAATAAAAGTTTTAGGGAGCAGGTTTATTAGGGGCAAGCACTCTTGCACCACACATGTGGGGAGCTTCATCCCCACACCCCCTAAATTATATAGACCAACTCCATGGTCACACTACAGTGTATCCCTTTTACAATACAACACATACCAGTTGAAACATATCATTCACCTTTTGATGTGATTGACAGTGGAACCAATGTCAAAGATTTGCAGGTACTTGGTGAAGGAGCACAGATTTTTCCCAGCACACAAGAGGAGACAGCCACCACTGTTTCTAATTTCAGTGATATCTACTGTCTCCCTAAGTAATGTGTGTTGCATACTGCACACGTGACAATTAAGGACCCACCTGTGTACTTTCACATAAAAGGAAGGGTGGAGTGAGTAAAGGTTATCATCATGTTTACAGGTACCATACGATGCAATGACACATGACTGCCAACATACCCTGGGTTGGGGGAAGTATGTCACTGCAGGCAGAGATAGGATCTGATGGTAAGGAGGTGCTCTATATCAGAGAATGTCTACATATGGCTAGGACGAGTTTCAACTACATGACTGGAATCTGTGGCTACTGTGCTGGACTGATATGGTAGGACTAGAGGCCTTTGCAACAGGGATAGTATGGTCCTGCAGGAACAACCTGAATGGAGTCCAGTGGTGAAGTATCCTGCCCTTAAAAGCTAGCAGTTATCACCACCCAAAATATGGAGTGGTGAAGTGTCACACTCCTAGAATCTCAGGTGCTGAGTACATATCCTGAGATGACCTCCGTGTATAACTCTCCAGTGTACACACCTAACCCTGACCATGGGTAACAATGCTGAACAAGGCAGCAATGAAAGTACCTGCAATCCCCCACATGGACATGCATAAAGCAGTGGTGCATCACCACAAACTTCACGAGACTTATTGTGTCATAGTGTCTTGACTCTGTGGCACACAGACCAATACAAATTTGTACTGTTATGTAAGCAATATTAAGACAAGTCAGAAAAAATTGCAGAAATATCCTCTTCTCTTACTGCAGTGAACCAGCTAGACTAGTTTCAGATGCAAAATTACCATAGCTGAAAACACAGCTTTTTAAATCACCACTAGTGCTCTCGGGTGTATACATTAAGTGCAGAAAGGGTTACAGCTCAGATATTGTTGCAGTGTTTTTATAGTCGCATCCAATTGCAGAATTCAAAGCAGGTTGGTTATGTTATAGTCTAGCATTGTAGAATGACAGTGTCTACAAACAGAACAAAGACCAAAAGAGGAGAGAGGCCAAAACAAAGTTTGCCTGCAGGCAATGCCATTTAGCAATATCAGGGATTGCCTGCAATAGTGTGCAGAAGTACTAGTAAATGTCTGCAGTAATGCACAGTAATATCAGGGACTCATACATTAGTGCACAGTAATGTCAGTGACTGCCTGTAGCAATATACAGTAATACCAGTGACTGCAGTAGTGTACAGTAATATCATGGATTGTCTGCAGTACTGTACAGTAATATCAGTGACTGTCTGCAGTAATGTACAGTAGTATCAGCAAATGCTTGCATTAACATACAGTAATATCAGTGACTGCCTGTAGTAATGTACAGTAATACCAGTGACTGTCTGCAGTAGTGTACTGTAATATCAGGGATTGCCTGCAGTACTGTACAGTAATATCATGGATTGTCTGCAGTACTGTACAGTAATATCAGTGACTGCCTGCAGTAATGTACAGTAATACCAGTGACTGTCTGCAGTAGTGTATTGTAATATCAGGGCTTGCCTGCAGTACTGTACAGTAATATCAGGGATTGCCTGCAGTACTGTACAGTAATATCAGGGATTGCCTGCAGTACTGTACAGTAACATCAGTGACTACCTGCAGAAATGTACAATAGTATCAGCAACTGCTTGCATTAGCATATAGTAATATCAGTGACTGCCTGTAGTAATGTACAGTAATATCAGTGACTGTCTGCAATACTGTTCAGTAATACCAGTGACTGTCTGCAGTAATTTAGTGTAATATCAGGGATTGCCTGTTGTAATGTGCAGTGATATCAGTGACTGCCTGCAGTAATGTACAGTAGTATCACCGACTGCTTGCATTAACATACAGTAATATCAGTGACTGACTGCCTGTAGTAATGTACAGTAATACCAGTGACTGTCTGCAGTAATGTACAGTAGTATCACTGACTGCTTGCATTAACATACAGTAATATCAGTGACTGCCTGTAGTAATGTACAGTAATACCAGTGACTGCCTAAAGTAACGTACAATGACATCAGTGACTGCCTGCAGTAATGTACAGTAATACCAGTGACCATCGTCAGTAATGTACAGTAATATCAGGGATTGCCTGTAGTAATGTACAGTAATACCAGTGACTTCAATAATGTACAGTAATGTCAAGGATTGCCTGTAGTAATGTAATGTAATACCAGTGACTGTCTGCAGTAATGTAATGCAACATCAGGGATTGCCTTTTGTAATGTGCAGTAATATCAGTGATTTCCTGCAGTAATGTACAGTAGTATCAGTGACTGCTTGCATTAACATACAGTAGTATTAGTGACTGCCTGTAGTAATGCACAGTAATACCAGTGACTGTCTGCAGTAATGTACAGTAATACCAGTGACTGTCTGAGGTAGTGTACAGTAATATCAGGGGCTGCTTGTAGCAATATACAGTAATATCATGGATTGGCTGCAGTACTGTACAGTAATATCAGGGATTGTCTGCACTACTGTACAGTAATATCAGTGACTGCCTGTAGTAATGTACAGTAATACCAGTAACTGCAGTAATGTACTGTAATATCCGTGACTGTCTGCAGTAATGTACTGTAATATCAGGGATTGCCTATAGTAATGTACAGTAATACCAGTGACTGGCTGCAGTAATGCACTGTAATATCAGGGATTGCCTGTAGTAATGTACAGTAATACCAGTGCCTGTCTGCAGTTTAGTTTGTCTTTTCAGCTTGACTGCCTGCAGTAATGCACTGTAATACCAGTGACTGTCTGCAGTAATATACAGTAATACCAGTGACTGACAGCAGTAATGTACAGCAATACCAGTGACTGCCTGCAGTAATGTACAGTAATACCAGTGACTGTCTGCAGTACTGTGCAGTAATACCAGTGACTGTCTGCAGTAATGTACAGTAACATCAGTGACTGCCTACAGTAATGTACAATGACACCAGTGACTGCCTGTAGTAATGTACGGGAATACCATTGACTGCCTGCAGTAATGTACTGTAATACAAGTGACTGTCTGCAGCAATGTACAGTAATATCAGGGATTGCCTGTAGTAATGTACTGTAATATCAGTGACTGCCTGCAGTAATGTACTGTAATACCAGTGACTGCCTGTAGTAATGTACAGTATTACCAGTGACTGCCTGCAGTAATGTACTGTAATACCAGTGACTGCCTGTAGTAATATACAGTAATACCAGTGATTGCCTGTAGTAATGTACAGCAATACCAGTGACTGCTTGCAGCAATGTACAGTAATACCAGTGACTGTCTGCCGTAATGTACAGTAACATCAATGACCGCCTACAGTAATGTACAAAGACTGTGGTGGTGGTGCTGTGGTAGCGTTGTCGCCTCACAGTAAGATGTTGTCCTGTTCGATTCTCAGCTAAAATGTCTTCTGTGTGGAGACATGCGTGAATGGGCGTACCTTCTTTGAAGGTTGTGCGTCAGAGCTGGCAACTCGGCACGTAAAAATCTACTGCCAATCATTAGCAGACCGGAGTTCCGCTGTGGCGACCCCTAACCGGGAAAAGCCAAAAGACTCAACATCAGTGACTGTCTGTAGTAATGTACAGGAATACCGGTGACTGCCTGCAGTAATGTACTGTAATACCAGTGACTGTCTGCAGCAATGTACAGTAATATCAGCGATTGCCTGTAGTAATGTGCTGTAATACCAGTGACTGCCTGCAGTAATGTACTGTAATACCAGTGACTGCCTGCAGTGATGTACTGTAATATCAGGTAAAATCTGTAGTTGTGATAAACACAAGAAAAACTGCAGCACAGGAACCACAAACACCACAGGATCCAAACCAGTATAAACTTTATTCTGGTACCTCGGCCTTTCGCCTTCTTGGAATAATTAATCTTAACAAATGCTGTGCAATTTATACACCCAGTACTTCAATCAGCCAATGAAACACCCTCAATTAAATAATTTAGACTGTTTAAACACTTAAATCTATAATAACAGAAAATGATCATAAATTAAAAACATAAACATCGCATACAAATTCACAATGAATACACATGCTAATTATATACCTCTCTATTATAATTAAGTAATTATTCCAAGAAGATGAAAAGCCGAGGTACCAGAATAAAGTTTATGCTGGTTTGGATCCTGTGGTGTTTGTGGTTCCTGTGCTAAAGTTTTTCTCATGTTTATGACAGGTTTTTTTGGAAGTAAAGAATGTTTGTCATGTCTACAAAATCTGTAGTTGTGTACAGAAATATCATGGACAGCCTACAGAAATGTACAGTAATACTAGGGATTACCTGCAGTAGTGTACAGAAAGATTAGAGACTGCTTACAGCAATGTACAGTAACAAATAATGACTGCCTGCAGTAATGTACAGTAATATCAGGGACTGCTTGTATTAACATATAGTAATTATCAGTGACTGCCTGTAGTAGTGTACAGTAATACTAGTGACTGTCTGCAGTATTTGACACTAATATCCCTGGTTACCTGTAGTAATGTACAGTAATCAGGGACAATCTGCAATAATGTGCAGTAATACCAGCAACTGTCTGCAGTGATGTGCAGTAATATCAGTGACTGCCTGCAGTAGTGTACAGTAATATCAGCGACTGCCTGCAGTAGTGTACAGTAATATCAGCGACTGCCTGCAGTAGAGTTTGAAGAAAAATACAGGCAAAGGCATCCAGATATGGAAAATTTCACAATACAAAAAATAAGATCACAAAGAGGGAATGTAGAACAGAAGATTAGCAAAGTAGAAGTTAAATAAGTAGAAGCTGAAGTTATGCAATATCTGCAAAGTGAACAATTTAGTGAAGAAAGCCTAACAGAGGATATGTCACGGCATGATGGAACAATGAGCCCCCAAAGTAAGGAGAAACAGGAGAAGTGGGAGACATATGAAGAAGAAACATTGACAAGGGAAAAAAAGTGATTTAACAAGGTGCAATATGTATGCAAATGAGAAAGCAAAACTAATCAATACAAAAAAAAGCACAGCCAAAGATATTGAACTGAAATACAGAGAAAGGCATCCAGATATGAAAAATTTTGCATTACAAAAATTAAGAAAATAAAGGGGGGAAGTAGAAAAGAGGATTAGTAACTGAGAAGTTAAAGAAATAGAAACTAAAGTTATGGATTACCTACAAAGTGAAGGATTTAGTGTAGAAAATCCAACTCCGGTAACATCACAGCATGATGGAACAGTGAGTCCTGAAATTAAGGAGAAACAGGTGGAATTGGAAGAATCTGATCAGTTGCCATATGAAGATGTCCTGGAGCCTTCAGCAGGAAACCAGTGCAAAAGTTCAGTTGAAGTTGCACAGTGAGGGAAGGAACCAGAAAGAGTGGCAACTCTGACTCAGTCAATGTTGTGGAGTGATAGGCCAGTGAGTTCCGATATGAAAGAATAATGGATGATGCAGTCTATACCAAGCAACACAACTTAGTGCTACAACATATACAGCATGGGGGGCACCAGGCAGATTAGAAGCACCATAGGTTCATGCGTTCATAGGTGTTTACTAGGCTAATGACCACGAGGGCCTTTTAAAGCCTAGCCATGCATCCCAAAATCTGACAAGTTCTGATACCCTTGATAAGTGTAAGCATGGGCTAGGGAGATGAACCATTTACAGGTTACCTGTGTCCATTAGAGACATAGGTGCCAAACCAGGGATGAATTTCTGGTTTCCAGTAGGTGATAAACCAGATATGGAGACACTGGAGGAATTGACTACAGCAATATTCCATAAAAGGCTAAAGCAGACATAATATATTGCTGTACTGGCAAAGGGGTTGCATCTGTGTCACAAATGTGAGTCATGACAATTGACAAAGAGAGCAGTGAAGAAAACTAACGTATACAATAATACAATCAGTTTATGCAGTACAGTGCAGTGACAGGCCATGCTGTGCATCGGACATTACCTAACCCATGCAACTCTGAGGTATGAGCAGGGCCCTGTCATACTTGTGGTGGGGCACAGTGACAGGGAAAAAATACATGTTGGAATAGTTATGGGTAGTGGACCCATTAGCCACACAGGCAGATGGGATGTAGGGGGGATTTAGGGATCACATCATCTATGAATGTGGTGTACTTTCCAGGAGATGAATGCTGGCCAGCTGTTCATGGTGGTACTGCAGTACCAGAATGGGATGCATCCTGTCCAAAAGAGGTATAGAACATCAGAAGCATGCACAAGAACCCCATGGTAGGCCACCCCATGTGGGTAGGCAGAAGATTGTTGGTATCCATGACCAATGGATGAGTAGTTCATGACATTGTACTCTATATACCAACTGAGGATTTGAATGGCATGGAACTGTGGGACATACAGAGACTGTTTGAGTGGAGTGTACCCACAGTGAAGGCAGAAGAATATTGGCCATATCTGTGGGATTTTTCCATGCCTAGTGGTGGGCGTAGCCCATGTCAATGTGGATAGTTACAAAGTTTGCAGAGCAGTGTGTTACAGCTGTGTAAGTATGGTCAGTGACTGTACACCAACCATCTATCCCCTGGTATGGCCGCTGTAGGCACTATCAGTACCTTCAGGTCATGTTAGCCAACACTGCCCATAGTGGCATGTTTTCTCTAATATCCTATGTGCTATGTCACTCTGCATGTGTTGCAGGTTATTATACAGTTCCTCATGCTTGTCACACAACACACTCACTATCTATAACACAGCATGGGTGGCATCTGTCTGTTAATGGGTCACTGATATGCACATCGACTAACTGAGCCAAAGGTGATATTCAGGAGAAAGAAATGCTCTGAAGTTATAGCAGTGATAACCAGCAGCATCCACCTCCTCAATACTTTCAGCGTTGTGTGTGTGTGTGTGTGTGTGTGTGTGTGTGTGTGTGTGTGTGTGTGTGTGTGTGTGTGTGTGTGTGTGTGTGTGTGTGTGAAAACCACCTGTACTTAGGTAGGCTAACATGTAGGGTTCATTCAGCAGTAAACATAGTGGATGACAGAGACGCATTTTGCCCCTCTACAACTGTACATTGTATCAGCAATGGTTGCTGGGTAGGTACCGTACAATATTAGCATTGCTAATAATGCACTTGTGACATCAGATAGTGCCATGTGCATGTTGACATCACTGTTGGTCAGTAGTGGCTCTCTACCATCAGGCATGTCCTGTCCTCTTGCATTGGGCCCTCCACCGGTATAATCTCTGAATACAGAGATAGAATATATCTTTAGCAGTTAAAGAACAAAGAAGACGGTCCCACCACCTTGTGGCACACACTCACTACTCCATGCCAATTGTGTACATAGCCTAAAGGCACACAGGCTGTCACTGTTGCATTCCTGATGTATCTTGAGGGTAAATATTCAGATGTTTTACTATAATTAGAGCAGTCACATCAGTGAGGTAGTGTCCTACAGTACAGGCACATGTGATTTGCAGAATAACCTGGTGCATCCCTTAGAGACATGCATATGTTCATCACAGCTCAGCCACCATATCCAAGCCACCAGTAGGTATGAATGTTTTGTCATTTTCCCCAGACAAAGATAAAAGGAAATTGTCCATATCAATGAGACTCCTCTGTGTTGGTGGTCCTCCACATTAGCCAACCTGTTGCAATTTCCTGTGCCTTGATTTTTGCTTGCAGTATCATATTGGTCACACTGCGATACATCTGTAGTAATGTTCAATTATGTCTGCCCACAGCATTCATGTCCTATACAAGTCCCTGCCACACATGGTCAAAGAAGGTGTTGTCATCCTTGCCCTTCTCAAGGATATGCCTGTTATATGTGTATAAGGCTTGTAGGGCTATCTCCATCTCTGATCCAGTGAACTTTCCAGCCACTGCCACTCCTTTGTTTTACATAACAGCATTTATACACTTTTGATATACATGTGTATCAGTGTGTTTTCAAAAATTGCCACTGCCCAACCTGCACTAGTGGCATAGAGGGTTACAGCCCAGAATTTGCCCTAGGTGACTCATGTTTAAGTAGCAGTTCAAATAGTTGACACTGTAGCTGGAGAAATGGGTGTGCCCACACTCAGGGGAAGTGGGGCACATGTGCACAAGTTGATTTCCCCTAATGGAAACCGGATGAAACAACATATAGTATGCACTGTGAGTGGGTGAAACAGTTCTACTGTTATCACTCCCCACGCAGAAGTGGAGGGTGGGGCAAAGCTGATATCTAATGCATGTCCCACCAATGTGCACTTACTTGGTGGGGCAAGGGTAGAATAAAGATAGAGAAAAAATCTCAAACCACCCCCAATGGCTACCTACATGAATGTCTTTCTATGCCCCAAGCCATACCTAACCTCATCTGGTGTATCACGTTTAGTTCTGCAAGTATTGCTGCTATTTTTTGTCTCTAGTACTTTCCAAGGCATTTTATTATTTCTTCTAATTCCCTGTAACTAGGTTCACTTGTCTCTCTTTGTCCTTACGTAATCAACAGTCAATCAATTAATTAATTAACTTGTCATATATTACTCATACTTTTCTCAAAAGGATTTGATAACTACTGATGACACATCATAAACTCATGCAGGAAAAATACATTTTACTCCACCCAGCAATGTCACTGGTTAGCAGCTGCATAACTGCCTTTGGTGCAGAAGGCTGTGGGTTTTATTCCCATGCCAGGTAGATTAATTACTGACACTACAGTGCAGGATAAAGAAGAGAGGGGTTGGATGCTGTGCTCTTGAGACTCCTGACTTTCTGATGAGATGTTAAATTAAGACCTCCTCTGCCTCAGTTAGCTAAAGCTCAGATGGATGTAAAAGATCCCATGGCATCTATCAAAAAGAGTAAGGGAAATGCCCTGGTGAGCTTTCCTCTAGTAATATAAATACCATGCTCGGTCACCCTGAAAGGAGGCTACTAGCTTAGTGAGACTATCCCAGTCAACAAATAATTAATAAAATTAAAGCATGCAGAGATCAGTGAAACTTTTCCTATATTTTGCATGTCATTATCTTACGCTTGGTTTTGGAGACATGCATGTCTTGTCTTTACCTCTCCACTCCCTGAAACCATAGCCAAAGACAGTGGTATTTGATACCTCCTCACACACACATATACATACATAAACAAATTTGTTCTTCTTGTAATAAAATCTACTATTACTTTCAAGAATATTCATCTTATGACAATTAAGAAAAAAGGTGAATTTAAACAAAATTTTCAAAAGAAAATCTTTTGAATCTGGGAATGGAAATAGATCACAAATATATTTTTTCCGGCCTAGCTTACATAAAAGTAATATAGCTCTATTTTTTTCATTCACTTAATGCTATCCTTCTGGAAACTTCCTCAAATGCTTCCTGCACCATCACATCTGGTAAATTTCCTTATGCTGACGATGCTGTATTGCACAGAAATTGATCATACTACAAGGTGACAGTATAACAAAAACAAAATTATTTACATAGATCTTTACAATGTTTCTGTCTTGTTCAAATCACAGCCTGACAAAACAAAGCACTGTTACACTCTTCTTATCTCAACTTGCACACGAGTTGTAGCATGATGGCTGAATTCATTTTACAAAATGCAGTTATATTTTCTATCTTAGCTTGCACAGAAGCAATGCCTGAAATAATTGCACTTGAAATCCATCCTAACACTTCTGTCTAGAAGTCCCTATTAATACTCCTCTAAAATTACAGGAAGAGGTCTGTAAACTCCTTCATTCAGCTCTCAATGACACTCACATGCTCTATGTTTATAAAACAGAAAACATTGTAATAAAAGTATATCTGGGTTATTCCTGAGGCAGAAGGTAATTAACCAGGTCAGAGTAGCACACAGAAGTTCTGGTTTGTTTTTCCTGCACTCCTTGTAGTGGTGATAAAAAGGACTGAAACAAAGATTTTCTTCTGCTCATGCAGCAAAGGCTTTTACCCTGGACTTGCAGTCCAACTGATTCAAAATGTTCATAGGTTCATAGGTAGGTACTAGGCTATTGGCCCTAGGGCCTATATAAGCCTAGCCAAAAAGGTACCCTGGCTTTCACCACCCAAGAAAATTATTTTCCTGTGCCCCTGTCAAGCAGAGCTCCAGAAGTGATCCCTGGGGTGAATTTCCTATCTCCCATCCAATCACCAAGATTTTTCTTGAAGAGTGCTAATGAGGAGCTTTGTTTGATATAGATAGGTAGTTTGTTCCAGAGTATGGGAAGTCTCTGGGACAGGAATCTATCCCTCCAGCATGTTTTGTTTATTGTTGTGACAAGGTTTAGGTCCCTAGAGTGTGTAACTTGGAGGGATTGGGATTTCTTTAAGTGGAGCATGTCCAACAGCTCTGGGTTTGACATAGCTTTGTTGTTAGGCAGAGATCGCCTCTGAGTAGGCGATATGCGATGGAGTAAAGCTGGAGTTTTTTTAAATAGTCTGCATAGGGCATCTGTTTGAGGGCGGTAATCCTCTTTGTGAGGTATTTTTGTGGCCTTTCTAGTTGTTGTAGATGTCTTGTGAGGTACATACCAAAAGGGGCGCTGTATTCTATAATGGGTCTAATGATTGATGAGTAGAGGGGAACAATAACCTCTTTTTTCCTGGATGAGAAACCTTTTGTGATGAGTTGTGCCATGTAGAAGGATTTTCTGGGTCTATATCACTTCGTCGAAATGACAGAAGTTCGAACACCATATGTTCGAACTTCTAACCTCGAAGTGCAAAACCATTGAAGGCTTAGAACAGCACTTTTTTTCCCAGGGGAAAAAAATCGCTGTTCCAAGAAACACACACAACACAGGCACACCAAAAAAACAGCAATCCACACACATACACTTAAAATCCTACATCTAAACCTACACTAAACTGTACATACACTACTATCTACCACTTACCTTAACCCAAACCCTAAGTCTAAGGTCCATCACTATCTCACACTCACCTGACCCGCGCCCTAACCCTAACTCACCTATCCCGCCCTAACCCTAAAGTCTGTCACTATCGCACACCCACCTCACCTGCGCCCTAACCCTAACTCACCTAACCCATGCCCTAATCCTAACGTCCACACAATCGCACACTTACCTGAACCCGACCTGTAACTTTCCACCACAGTGCTGAAAATCACGAAGCCACAGAAATGGCCCACAGAATTCTTTCCCTGGGAAAGACTTCAGCGTTCTGCGGCTTCGCGATAATCAGTATTCGAACTTCACAGTTCGAACATATGGTGTTCGAACTGCTGAAGTTTCAACGAACTGATAGGAACCTGGATTTCCTGACTACTGTGGCGATGTGATTATCAAAGGAGAGACTACTGTCCACCTGTGTCCCAAAGTCTCCTATTACACTTTCGATGTTAAGTAGACTACCGCCTATGTGGTAGTTCATGGGTACAGAGTTTTTACCAAAAGGGATGACAATGCACATTTTGGCATTGAGCTTGAAGCCATGGCTTTGACACAAGGCATCTGTCTCAGTAAGGCCCTTTTGTAGGATGTCCACATCATTAGGAGTTTTGCTTATGGCTCCCAGTTTGCAGTCATCTGCAAACTTCATTTGCAAAAGACCTTCTGTGTTAGCCTGTACTTCAGAGAAGTAAATATCAAACAGGAGAGGACCCAGGACTGAACCCTGTGGCACTCCACTTGTCACTGGTCTGAAGTTGGATTTGGAGTCTGCTACTTTCACAGTGTGGGGTCTGTCAGTGAGCCAGTTGGCAACCCATCTTGTTACATAAGGATTTATACCTAGTTTAGTGAGTTTACCTAGAATTCCAGAATGGGGGATGGTGTTGAAAGCCTTGGCAAGATCTAGATAGGCTGTGTGAACCACCTTACCCTCATCTATTGCTTTGGTGACCGCTTGAAAGCTTCAAAGAAGTCTATCAGGTTTAAAAGACATGATCTGCCTTTTACAAACCTGAACTGGATGGGGTCCAGAGCTTGGGGATTACCAATGTCATTGTTTATAAGTTTCATGATGATACGTTCCATAGCCTTGCAGACCAGGCTCGTCAGGCTAATTGGGCAGTAGTTCCCGGGGTCACTGGTGGCTCCTCCTTTGTGGAGTGGGATGACAGTTGCTGTGTGCCATTCAGTGGGCACAAAGCCTGAGGTAAGGCTATGAGTGAACATGGTACTTAGGTGGGGTGCCAGTTCATTCTGTAGTTCATGTAGAATGCAGCCTGGGATATTGTCAGGTCCCATGGATGCTGTGTTCTTGGCTTTGGAGAGTCTGGTTATTACCTGTGCAGCTGTGATTACAAGAACTTTGCATTCTTCCGGTATAGTGATGGGCCCTTTAGGGGGTGAGAGGGGGTTAAAGTTAGCACTGAACGTATTTTATGAGAGATCTCAGCTTCTTGCTGAGGCTGACCAGGGAGTTCCTCCAATTTTGGGATTTTACTCTTTTTGCAGCAGTTTCTTCCTTCTGTTGTAGAGTTATTTTATGGAAAAGGACCGCCAGATTGGCTTCCTTTTTTGGAGGATAGCATCTTGTTTCTGTTAGGGATAGCATAATCCATGTACTCGTGTAAGTGCTTATAAAGTGCATTTGTGTAGGATTCAGCAGTCGTACCTCTATTGTCTGTCTGCATGGGTGTCATGAAGTTTGCCACTTCTGTCTTAAGAAGCATGAAGTTGGCTTTGGAGAATTTTTTTATGGTGGTATCCCTAATGGGGGTGGGGGCATGATGTGGATGTCTAGGGTGATTAGCTTGTGGTCGGATCTGACCAATGAGGAACTGACCTCTGGTGTGGAACACCGGTTGCCCATGTTGGTAATGACCAGTTCTAGGATATTGCTGCCCCTGGTGGGGGTGTGGATAAGTTGATCCAAGGAGTTGGAATTTATGAATTCCAGAAAACGTTGAGCAAAAGAGTTGGTACATGAGTAGTTTTCCCAGTTAATGGAGGGGTAGTTGAAATTGCCCATTATTAGGGTGTTAGGTTGTACCCTAATATTTTCCGGTGTATCAAAAAATGAGGAGTGGGAATCCTGGGGCATGGTGGGGGATCTGTAGCAAGCTACAATTTGGATTGCGGTCTTGCCCAGAGTTAGTTGCACTTGGATAATCTCGGATGCATTATGCTGAGCAACTAGCCTGGAGGTGTGGATATCCTTAATGAATATGGACACGCCTCCGCCTTTAGTGTTTTGGTCCAGGTTAGGTGGCCGAAAGGCGTGGTATGCATTATAGCCTGGTAATGCAGGGGTGCTCTCTGGATTCTTGAACCAGGTTGTTAAATAAAATCAAGAATTCAATACACATGAGGTTCAGATTCAAAGGTTTACTAGTGTACACCAGGAGGCAAAAAACGTACAAGAACAGAATTTTGTCTAACATGAAACAGGAAGCACACAATTTTATACAGGTTTAACATTCAAGCTGTGCCCACCTTACTGACGTGGTATGTCACAGGGCACCTACATCACTTTAGCTTACAGTCCTCTATTCATAAAAACTGCTGATGCTGTATATTTTAAAAAAGTTTTCCTCTGGTAACAATACGGCCTTGCTATCCACCTGGTCAGACATAATGTCTTTCTGTAAAGTTACTTCTTCAAGGTTTCATATCAGTTCGAATACAATAGCAGATTCAGTCTTTTAATACACATCTTTGTTCACTGTTACACTTTCCCACCAGCTGCATGCTATCTCAGTAACACATATACAAGGCCAAATCATCCCAGCAGGAAAGAGCAGAAGATTTCATTATTTCACACATTTAATTTCCTGACGCAGTAGATAATCACTTGTAAAAAGCATAAACACTAAAACTTGCTAAGCTAGCATCTGCCAGGGTCGAAGGTCAGCTTGCTTCAAGCCACACTGCAGTTTCAAAACTACTTACATTTACACACAAATTAATCCTTTCTGTTATATGATTAATAGAATAAAATGCATTATATACTACTTTGCTTTTAAACTAGCATTTCTCATATATTCAAATACACATTTTTCTAACATTTTCCCCCCTATTAATACTTTTTGTTCTATTTTGAAGTATGCATAGTGTCATTTCATCTCCTAACCTTTTCCACTTAGGATTTTCAGCTAGGTGAGTCATTCAATCTATACTTCAGAAAAAATGTCATCTGAGATCAATTTTTCAATCTCAATATCTTGATACAAAGTTTCAGTAACAGATACATCAATAAAATCTTTGATTAATCTTTTCATGCAGGGAATTCCACAGCAAACACATGCTCCTATTAGGAGTATACCCACACAGATGGCAATCAGAATATTCATTAGGATGGAACCCCACCCCCCCCAAATAGATTCTGGAAAAAGTCCATCAGTGGGTTTGGGCCTGGTTCAGTCATGGCTGATACTTGCTGAATTACCTCTAGGTGATTATTAATTTCATGCCTGTTATCTGGTATATACGCACAGCATTCTTTTTTGATAAGCACGCACGTACCACCTCTCGCCGCTAGGGTGAAGTCAAGAGCCATTTGATTTTGTAGCACAACAGTTCTCATTGCATTCAGTTCATCAGTCACTAGTTCTAGGGCAGAAAAAGTTGCATTACTCATTACTTTGAGAAGTTTCGACAACTTCCTCAGCTCCCAGATCGATTTGACTGCTCCATAGGCTGGGAATATTCCTGCCCAGGATATAACACTGTCACTCAAGTCCATATGAGTCAATTTGCTTTTGTCTTTCACAGCATTGTGGTCTTTCCAGCCAGCTTCGATCTTTCCAACTGGATTCACAAGTTTTTCAACTGGACCTTCGGGTTTTCGGGCTGCTTCTCTCACGTTTCGTATCTTACCCAAAGGTAATTCTGCAGTATGTCTTATTGCCGGAACCAAATAACCCAAAAAACAACTGCCGGACCAATTCTCAGGTAACCATTTATATGCCTTTTTCCCACAAATAAAATAACAGTTTTCTACTTTAGTACTAATACGCATTAGCCCTGCATGAAACATTTTCTGATCTATAACTGACAATTGTTTAAACAAAACTGGATTCTTGCGAATGTCATTCATGGTTGTTTTCAATGAGTTCAAATATGAGTCATAATTAGTATTGCAAAAAGTATTGCCATTACTATTCTTAATATAACATCGGTAAGATATGGTTATATTACAATTGCTCCAGCCCACCTGGAGAGTATCATTTTTATAAAAACATACAATTCCTTTTTGTGTGACAGGTAAAAATAAAGCTATTTTGTCCTGTGATCTCATAGGTTCCTGTATCGAAGAGTAAATTCTCCCAAGTCTCATTTATCCCCAAAGGGACAGCAGACATTATCAGTCCTCCATATGCTGTTGGTATAGCTGTACAAACCCAGCAATTTGAAATGTTCATAGTCTCTGCATATACATGCTTCATGGCTAGGTATGTGTTAAAATTTGGATGCCAGTCTATAGACGTTTCGTCACGCCTTCCCACTTTCACTTGTGTGGTTGTGTGTAGGATAAACCACAACAAGAGGAAAAGTGTCACAATTACAGTCAATAAATGTATACTCAACAAAATGATTATGTAACATCTCTGGGGTTGATCTAAATTTCTATTTGCTTTGTTTTTGGCCATCTTGGTCTGGTTGTGTATCAGTCACAAAGTTTTTATCAAGTTGAAAGTTCTTTACCGGTTTGCAGTGTGTCAAATGAACCCAGGACGTCCTCTCGGCCACTCTAACTGCAGTAGGCATTGCCAACAGAACCTGGTACGGTCCTTCCCACTTTGGACTCGCCCAATTCTTCCTTTTCGTCACTTTCAGCCAAACCCACGACCCTGGGGCCAAGACTGCTTCTACCGGTCTGGTCTGTTCCTTATCTGAAAAAGAGTTAAACTGCAAAACAGATTTATTTGTTAACAGTTTCCTCATATAACTAGCTAATGAACTGTCAGCCTCTTGCTCTGCAGGCATGAGAGCTTTCCACTGAGGCACATAATATGCTCTCCCAAAACCATTTCAAAGGGAGTCAAACCCTTTACATTTGGAACCGTTCTCATACTCAGCAGTGCTAAAGGCAGACAGTGTATCCAATTCTTTTGGGTTTCCTCAACTAGCTTCCTAAGTTTATTTTTGAGGGTACCATTGTACCTTTCCACCAGTCCTGCTGACTGTGGGTGGTAGGCACAATGGTTCTTTAAGGAGATACCAAAAAATCTCCCAAGTTGCTGAATTGTCTGGTTCACGAAATGTGTGCCGTTGTCACTATAAATCCTTTCCGGAATGCCAAATCTAGGGATTACTTCTTTTATCAGGGCTTTCGCCACTGTTGCTGCATCCGGGTTTTTGGTTGGAAAAGCTTCTACCCATTTGGAAAACATATCTACAATAACTAAATAGTATTTCTTCCCTTCACACTTACTCAATTCTATGAAATCCATACAAATAGTATGGAACGGATATGGTGGTATAGGAAAACTTCCTTGCTTGGTTTTAAATGCCCCTTGTGCATGGTGCTTGTTACAAGTATGACAAGCTGCACAAATTTTTTTTGTGTAATTTGTGTATCCATATGTTTGGAATATTCGGTTTACTAACTGTACCATCCCCCCTGTTGAGACATGGCACTGCCCATGGCTCAACAAAGCTGCATATCTAAATAAATTAGACGGCAATATCGGTTTTCTCTCCTTGGAAATGTACAGTCCATTCTCAAGAATTGCACCTCGTTTTACCCATTTTTGTTTTTCTGCTTTTGTAGTAAGCGTCTGCATTGTTTTCAACATGTCTAAATCTAAAATCTCAAAGGGTTGTAATTCCTCATTCAAAAGTAAAGTTTCTGAGTCTGAGGCTGCTTGCTTCACAGCTGCATCAGCTCGTGCATTGCCTTTCAAAATCTTATCCTGTTGTTTTGTATGAGCTACACATTTACAAATAGCTACTTTGGTAGGTAACTGAATAGATTCTAATAACTCCGAAATAAATTGCGCATGATTAATAGGTTTTCCACTAGATGTTATCATTCCTCTATTTTTCCATTGTTGCGCAAATACATGTACTGTAGAAAAAGCATACTGACTATCAGTATATATGTTTACACACTTGTTTTTTCTAAAGTACATGCCCGCGTCAAAGCTATCAATTCTGCTGCTTGTGCAGATAAGTTATGTGGTAAGGATTGGGCTTCTAGAATTTCAATGTCTGTAACTACTGCATACCCCACCAGATTCTTTTCTGTAGGACCCCTTCTGCATGAGCCGTCCACGTAATATGTCACCTCGGCATTATCCAAGGGCATATCTGTGAGATCTTGTCTAGGCAAAGCTAACTGTTCAATTTCCTGCAGGCAGCTGTGTGGTGTGCCATCCGCAGGAGTTGGAAGTAATGTTGATGGATTTAATGTCGTACATCATTCAATTGTCATATGAGGTTGGCTCAGCAGTATAGTCATACATGAAAGGTGTCTAGCAGGAGAAAGGTATGCCACTTTTTCTTGCAGTAAAATTATTGCAACTGCATGAGGCACTCTCAATGTGAGAGGATGGAATAACACCACTGAGGCTGAAGCCTGTACTGCCATTGCAGCTGCAACTACTGCTTGTACACAGTGAGGCAAAGATCGCACCACTGGGTCTAACTGCGATGAATAGTAGGCTATGGGGCGTTGCTTGTCCCCATGTTGTTGCGTCAATACTGACGTCATATATCCTTGCTTGCAATCTACTGTTTGAAAGAACCGTTTGTGATAGTTCGGAAGTCCTAAAACTAATGTAGAAGCTATCAACTGCTTCAACCTGCAGAAAGCCGTTTCTGCTTCGGGTGTCCATTGTAAGATATCTTGTGCTGCCATTGGTGTCTTATATATCAAGTCAGTCAGTGGAGCAGATTCCAAAGCATAATTTGGTATCCAGCTCCGACAGAAATTAGTTGTACCCAAGAAAGACATCATTTCCTTCTTGGTTGTTGGTTTGGGTGCTGGCAAGATTGCTGTTTTTCTTTCCTCATCTAATATTCTACCTTCATTGGATATTACATATCCTAGGTATCTAACTTGTTTTCTCCAAAGTTGTAACTTACTTTTGTTTACTTTGTGTCCTTGTGTTGCTAAAAATTTCAATAATGCTACAGTATCCTCCCTGCATTGTTGCTGGGTGGGGGCTGCTAGCAAGATGTCATCTACATAAAGTAGAATTTGACTACCTCCTGGTGGGGTAAACCCTGCCAGGTTGCTAGCCATTTCTTGTGCAAATATTGTTGGACTTTCACAATATCCCTGTGGTAGTCGAGAATATGTATACCTTTTACCCTGAAATGTAAATGCAAACCAATATTGACTATCAGGATGTATAGGTATCGAGAAGAAAGCATTGCTGATATCTACCACAGAGAAATACTTCTGTTGTGGTTTTAAATCATTTAACAAAGTATGTGGGTCTGGCACCGTAGGTGCTCTAGGTATTACTGCATTATTTACAGCTTGTAAATCTTGTACCATCCGCCATTCCCCGTTTGCTTTTTTAACAGGAAATAGGGGTGTATTACATGGTGAATCAGGAGATTCTACCAGTACTCCTTCTTTGAGTAATGCTGCTATTATAGGCTTAATTCCTATTTCTGCATCCTTTCTCAAAGGGTATTGTCTTTTCTGTGGTCTAAAAGCTGACTTTGGGGTAATTGTAACTGGTCCTGCTGTTCAAATAAGTCCTACATCTGACTTGCCTGTTGACCAAAGAGTTGTTGGAATTTCACATAAGGCCTTTTCTTCTTCTTCTAATAAAAGTGCTAATCAGCTGTCCTCGCCAGATTGCAAGTGAACAGTTGGATGTGTCTGTGTCAACCAATTCAGTTTTTGTTTTTGTATCCCTTGTTCTGATAGTTCTAAATCAGTCTGTTTCTCCCATCTTGTTACTTTTTCTCCTAAGTCTGCCCATTTTACACTTTTGTTCTTTATCAAGCTGACATGTGGTAATCGATTTGATCTATATAATGCAAGGAATTCTTGAGGTAATGAACAGCTAACTACACTGTTCCCCTCAGTATCCCAGTACAAAGTACGCAATACTAGTCTAGTTGCACGATTTCTGAACAATTCTTGCTCATACTCTCTATTAGGTCCTGGTGTAGTACAGTAGTATAGAGTACAGTGTAACAAATGCTGTCGATCAGTGTCGAGGGAGGGGGCTTTACTGATGGCTACGTTCATCAGTTCCTCGGTTAATGCCCCTGGACCAGTCGTGACTAGGGCCTGGCTGTACCAGTTAAACGTTTCACCCTCCGATCGCACTACAAAGGTATCCATTTGTCTCTGTGCCTCCATACCTTGTACAGTTGGAACTACTGCTATGCCAAATATCTGCATAAGGTCCCTGCCCAATAGGTTTACTGGACACTTTGCAGAAACAACAATTTTACTTCTCTGGGTCATACCTGAAACAGGGTCAGTTATTGCTATATCATGGGAAAGTGGTTCCCTGTATAGCTGTCCATTTGCTGCTTTTACTAGTATATAATCAGGTGATTCGGAATGTTCTGGTAACTTGGAGGGGTGTATCAAAGTCCGTGACGCTCCTGTGTCACATAGGAATTTGACTTCCCTTCCCTCCACCAGAAGTGTAACTTCCGGTTTCGTATCTGCTAAGTAGAGCTCTAAGCTCAATAATGCTAAATCCAAAATTTCACTTTCTTCATCCTCCATATCTACTTGCACTTCCTCTACTCCTTCTATCACATTTACATTTGTTTTCTGTTTATTAACTTTTCCTGATGATTTCTGACTTTCACATGATGTATCTTCACTATCATATAGTCAGTTCTCATCTCCCTTATCTTCTGTAATTACCTTTTTATTTTGCTTACAATCCCTTGCTAGATGTCCCTTTTTACTGCACTTGAAGCATTCACCTCTCTTTTTCCTCTCTTCAAAATCTTCTGATCGTTTGTCAGACTGTTTGTTTCCCTAGGCATTCTTCTTGCCCTTTTTACCTGACTGTAATACAAATACTTCAGCTCTGTCTTCAGCAGTGAAGACTTGTGCCTTCTTTTTCTTTTTACTATTAAAATGTCTTTCAGCATGTCTAGTGTATTCAAGTAAGGCATGTAGCCTCCCTGTTCGATGATCTATCATATGCTTCATAATGAAGCTACTAATAGGTGCAATGCAACCTTTCAAAAATGCATTTTTCAATTGTTGTTCATACGGGGAATCATTTGTTTGGTTCTCAGGAACCGACATACCGCTATGATTATTAAAACATTCCAATAATCTAGCATAGTACCCATCTATTGTCTCATTTTCCTGTTGTATGCATTGATTAATGCAAGTCCAGTCTGCTCTAGGTTTCCATTTCTCAGAGATTCGGTCTGTTAGACCTTTCACTCTGTTGTCTAACTCTGCGTCACTATGTGGGAGTGGTTTAAGCTCTGCATTATGAGGATTCCAGGTGCCACAAATCATGTGCCAATCTGGACCTATAATTTGTCTTACTACTTTTTCTACTTCTTCCCCATTCAAGTGGTAACTCAACCTCATGCCTTGTAAATCTTCTAAAAATTTCGTAAAATTAACTTTCGGATGGGGGATTCCCTCAGTAGCTTTCCGGATATCCTCCGGTGTCCATGGTCTATATACTAAGAGTGTTGGGTTTTGCCCTTCCTGTCCTGCCTGAGGATTTGGAACTTCTATAAGTGGGCATATTTCTTCTTCACTCTCATCCTGTAGGTTTCTCTCTATTTGATATGATTCTGTGTCCCTATGTGTTTTACGTGTTCGGGACCTAGTTTCAATAGGATCTCTAACAAATGGTTGTGGTCTTGCTGAAACTTCAGGATAACGCGGAGGCGGACCAGCCTGTCCACTCGCTTCATATCCTGAAAAGGGTAAGGGAGGGGGCAAGGGAGGAGGAGGAGGCGGAGGAGGAGCTGTTGCTATTACCAAGTTATTATCTTCTTTGTCTAAAAATAATGTTTTTGAATTTTTCAGCTTCTGTTCTCTACGATTTGCTTCCTCAATCCACCTGTGTGCCTGAGGAATGCCTAATTGGCGTTGCTTTTTTGCCTGACCTCCCGCATCAGATTTAAGCTGTTTAAGGAGTTTAACTAGTGAAGTTTTATCTAGTTTACCATCAAATTCATATTTGTTAACCGATTTCGTATAATACCTAACGTTATTAGAACGTTGTGATTGCATGTATTTTGCGTCTTTGGTTAGGGGCGGATCTCGTGATGTTTTAGTGCACTGATTTCCCATAGTAAAGAAAATGTTATGTAACCCTTTTTTTTTTAATCACGTGATATCAAGTTCTTAATTCCTTTTCACAGTTTATCTAGAATAACTGCCTACCTTATTCTGTTACCCTGATCTATGACCAAATACACAGTACTTCATTTTGTCCCTGATCTGCAAAACAAACCTTGACAACAATATACTGTAACCTAGTCCTGATCTAAAACAGAAAAAAGGCAAATACTTCCTACCTGAGCCTCCGGTATTGAATCGTCCAATATCCGCTCTTCGGCCACAGATCAGAAAGTGGACAGCCTCTTTAAACGACAATTCAGTCAGAGGTCTTTTCACCCAAGAAAAAACGTTTCGGTAACTTCTCCTGCGCAGTATTCGACCACCGGTAGACTCTGATCTGCAGCTGTCCGAGGGAATTCCGGCTAAGAAGGACCAAACTGTTAAATAAAATCAAGAATTCAATACACAGGAGGTTCAGATTCAAAAGTTTACTAGTGTACACCAGGAGGCAAAAAACGTACAAGTACAGAATTTTGTCTAACATGAAACAGGAAGCACACAATTTTATATAGGTTTAACATTCAAGCTGTGCCCACCTTACTGACGTGGTATGTCACAGGGCACCTACATCACTTTAGCTTACAGTCCTCTATTCATAAAAACTGCTGATGCTGTATATTTTAAAAACGTTTTCCTCTGGTAACAATACGGCCTTGCTATCCACTTGGTCAGACATAATGTCTTTCTGTAAAGTTACTTCTTCAAGGTTTCATATCAGTTCGAATACAATAGCAGATTCAGTCTTTTAATACACATCTTTGTTCACTGTTACACTTTCCCACCAGCTGCATGCTATCTCAGTAACACATATACAAGGCCAAATCATCCCAGCAGGAAAGAGCAGAAGATTTCATTATTTCACACATTTAATTTCCTGACCCAGTAGATAATCACTTGTAAAAAGCATAAACACTAAAACTTTCTAAGCTAGCATCTGCCAGGGTCGAAGGTCAGCTTGCTTCAAGCCACACTGCAGTTTCAAAACTACTTACATTTACACACAAATTAACCCTTTCTGTTATATGATTAATAGAATAAAATGCATTATATACTACTTTGCTTTTAAACTAGCATTTCTCATATATTCAAATACACATTTTTCTAACACAGGTCTCTGTCACTGCACAGATGACGATGTTCTCCATTTTAAGGAGTGCCTCAAGTGAGTGCATTTTGAGGTTTAGACTTCTAGCATTGAGTAGCATTGCCCTCAGATTTTGCTTGCTTGTACTTGTTATGGTGGTGAATTTGTCATTTGAACATTGCCTAAAAAGGCACTATAGGGGTGTCAAGAGCCTTAGCCAGTATCCGGAATCCCAAAGACAAAAGGGCAGGCCAACTCTGGCAAAGCATCGTGGTCTGTCGATCATGTCATCTCAGGCAGACAGATACTGGATCCCCTTAGAATGACACCAGAAGCTTAGACAATTGTTGAAGTCAATCATTTTGTCCTTGTACTGTGGTATCATTCTGGGTGATAGCAGGATGCTACTCAGGGTTAGGGTCATACTTGCCTGGCCTACAACATCAGGCTCCATGTCTCTTTTCATGTAGTCCAGAGAGGTACTTCTCAGGTCATTCACACCAACATGGACAATGACAAAGTCATATCTGTACTTGTTGTGGAGTGACCTGAGTGCGTGCATTATGTGGCGGATCCTGGCACCCAAAAGGCAGCTGACAGTAACTTTCTCCTTGTTTAGCCTGGTGAGTGGAACATCAGTGTGCCTGACTATAGAATCACCTATGACTAGAGTGTTGGGTACATTGTTATGCCTTATTGGTTGTGGTTGAGTGGCACACTGAGTTTGTGGGCTATGTGTCATTTGGGTTGTGTTGGGGGGATGGAGGTTGCTTGCATTTCTGCTTTGGAGGTCCCTGTTGCTTGGACAGATTTTTATTGAGAGCCTCCGCAGATGTAGGTGTGTGTTTTGTGATTCTATGTGTGTGTTTTGGTGGTGTAGGTTTTGAGGGACTATGTGATGAGTGTGGTGTGGTGCAAGTATTTATCTTCTCCTCTTGACTGTCTAATCCAGTCTTGGGTGAAGAGAGCTTTGCTTCCAGTTTGGCTATATAAGTGCACCTCTCACAGGTTGTAGTGTTGGATGGTAGGAGAAGAGGGTTGTTTGTGTACATGAGGCAATTGCTGCATTACCCCAATATGCCCAGATTCATCTGGTAGACAGGAGAAAACACTGGGAGCTGACCCTTAGACATGCCTGGGTAGGTGCTTATTTATTAAGTACTAAAAACTGTTTTCCACTAGACTAGTGAGGAACGTTGAGTGCTGTAGTAATTTGCAGCTTATTTAGTGCTTACAATGAGTTCTGAACAAGTGCTGAGCTCAAAGAAATAGATTTGTTTGCTAAAACTAAAAACTGGTTAGTTCTAAGGGAAAATTTGAAGAGCAGACTTTATCGCGCCAGGAATAGTTTAACCCTGGCTAAGTGCCGATGCATAAAGTGTCTTTTTTTTTTTTTTAGATATGCTACCTAGTGCTTACCACTCCCACTGATAAGCTAGAATGCTTCCCTCCAACACAGAAAGGCTTGGGGTCTCAGAAACTTACAAACAGTCCTGGATACAGCAAACCTGAATTTGGACTAGACTACTTACAGGAAAGGCAGGAAACAAGCTTAGACTTTTTTTTTGTAAAGTGGAAAGTGAGAAAGAAGGAGCAGAAGATAATTCAAGGTTAAGAAACTAAGTGGGTTGGCCTTCTCAAATGTTCTCCCTGTATTAGGTAGACTGAGGTAATGACACTAGACTGGGAGGAGTGTCCCAGATCAAATTTACAGTAGGGGTGGGCAACTGCAAAGTCACCAAGTATAAGAACAGGATACCAATAGGGATGGAGGGTGGGAAACAAAAATCAGAACAAACAAACCCAAACAGATGCTTAACAATTGTAGAAAATTTCCAGTTAATACCTCACACACATGTGGATGCCTTGTGGCATAGATTTTGTGGGGTATAACTTTGGCATTGAGTAGAAGAAGTTGATAACAAAAAACGGACTAACCAGTTAATCAGTGATGTAGATGGGAAGAAGAGGTACAAGCAAGCTAAGGCTGGAGCCTGAAGACCCATCCCAGAAGCAGGGACCAAGACTTTCACTAGCTAGCCAGGACAGATGGATAGCAGACTTTATAGTGTAGGCACAATTTCACAAAAAAGACACCCATTAAGAATGAATGCTGTCCTCAGAGATGGGCTAATCATGTTTTCAACACTTCTGGTAGTAGCAGTAATCTGCAGAAAGATCAGAGAGGGCAGACGGAGTGCCCTTCAATCAGCACGTATGTTGAGAATGACTCTGACTGGGCAGGCCTGTTAACTGACTCTAGAATGAGGTTATTTACTATGTGGGGTGATTGAATAAAATTATCATAAGAGAGAAAGCTGTACCACACTTAACTGTCATAAAATATTGCTCATCCTCTTCTGGATTATGGTTTGTGAGTGAATAATAACAGTTATACATAATAAAGATGTAAGAGAAGCAATTGATGCCACCACACTACTTATTCAACAGTACTCTACAGTTTCATTATTTCCTACTGCATTATTCAAAAAGTTCACTATCCACTGTGCACGTAATTAACTAGTGAAAGTAGTTTGTTATAGTGCATTATTTAATAGCTGGAAAACACAAGAGTAGAACTAGGTTAAAATTATACTGTAAGATTTGAAATGGTTGTTGGAACTCTGCAATGTGACTTTCATAACCTAGACATAAAAAATACTAAGTGTTGCTAAACTGTTTAATGTACTTATTAAATGCTTGGGAACACAATGTGTTATGAGCATGTTAATAAAATATTTGGTGTTTTTTCTCAAACGCAGAGTAAGTGCAATGGTTTAAGTCAATGGTTTAGCTGTTACTACAGATTTGTGGTGTTTTTTAAATGCAGAGGGACATCAGGTGTTAAGTTTATATACCAAATATTACTACAGGTATATTTAAAGACAGCATATACCAGCTTAGTGAAATATTTAGGGCATGTCAAATTATTTATTATGTAAGCTAATCTGGGCTTTACCATGAGGGAAGAAGGTACAGTCCATAACTGTATCATGTCAGTGATCACTCCAACAACCACCCAAGATTTGGGCATCAGGGATAAACCTGTGTATAATGGTCTAAGAGCATGTGATGGCCTAACCCAGGAACTGGAGGGAGAGAGGCTTGGCGGAAAGGAGCATTCCCTTTGGAGGAAGCAGATAAAGGGGTCTTACCTCTTACCTTGTTGATGCAGAATGTGGGAGGATGTGTCACCTGATGAAGAGAAGCAGGTTCATCAGAAAATTAACAAGGAAAAAAGATATATTATTTTCCTTTAAAAGATTAAATTAAAAAAAGATGAAATGCTGAAATTTGGGAGGTATCAATGGATTACTGTGGGCAGAAGTTCAATGAAAGAATGTAAATAGAATTAGCTCCTTATTTTGGTTAAAAAGGGACTACGTTTTGCTGTTGTGTTTATTAAGGAAAAAATGCAGTTAGGTGGGTAATAGTGGTTTTGGTGATCAAGGAAAAAGTGGTAAGTTAGGAAATATGCACAGGACGAATACTGATGGTTCACAATTTCTGAAATATTTCAGTATCGTGTGGGTGTTTTGTACCCCATTTGTGGATCACAAAGTTTTTGCTGTAGAATTCAGTGTAATGCCAAATGCAGTGATGGACCACAAATACAGGAAGGCAGAGTTTCACAGTAAGTCTTGGGATATATTGCTGGAATGGAAATAGGATGAGTGATGGTTAGATATCTGGAGGCAACAAAAAACAGCCAGGCAGAAGTATATATTTTTAAACACCTTTATTAAATTATCACTTAAGATATAAACAAGCAGACATACACACAAAAGAAAACAAACATCATCAACACTTTGTCCATTTACATACATTATACATCACATATTGTTTCTTTCCTTACAAATACCATCAGTCTAGTATTACTTAAATTGCTGAATTCCTGCCATGCCATAAATCTCACGCCTTCTCCTCTTGATCGTTATTGTGCATGTATTGTTCCAACAATTTCCATTTACTTCTATGTAACCTGCTCCTTCCCTTTTCTAACAATCCCTCTTCTAGATTTGTATCTCTTTTACACTGTTCAATACTTCAGACAGAGTTGTTTAAGATTTTCTTATTTCTAGTAATTACTTCTTCTTCAGGCAAAGTACACTTAAAAGACCTTACTGTGTCTAGGCAGTTCAGATCCTGTCTCTCACCTCAAAAGAATATTTTCCTTAGTTACTGCCATTCGCTCATCCAGAATTTCTGACAGAGTACACTACAGGGAATTTTTTAAAATCTGCTAAATCATTACACTCCTAAAACATATGTTCCCAGTTACCTCTTTCGTCCCCATCACACCTCCAACATTTGTTATCTATCTGAAGAAAAATTCTTTGAAGTCGGCTTGGGGTGTAAAATACCCATACAAACACTTCCAAGCACAGATCCTAAACTTTATTCACTTTGTTACATATGTGGGAGCCATACATATGTTATGTCATTGTCCTGTTATAAATTGCTTTTCCAATCTCTCTGCCCAATCTTTTCTAACCCCCCGTAATTGATTCTTATAGTTATCATGCAATATTCTGTGTGTCCTGCTAATTATCCCCTTTTTGCAGCAGTTTCTGTTCTAGATCCAACTAAAAACTGTACCAGAACAGGTCATTCACTTAAGGTTCCCCTAGCCCTTTCATTTTCACTATACTCTGATATCAGTCTCTGGTATGGAAGGCAGTCTCCAGCCTGCAGGCCAAATGTCTTTTTGACTTCATTTCACTCTATTACCTTTCCATCTCTAATTATTTGGGTCCAATACCTTGATTCATTTGCCAGTTTTCTCCAATACACTCCAGTTCCTATTGTCTATTTTTTGTTTCCCTAGTTGTAGTCATCCATATTGCCAAAACCTTCTTTCTCTATTTTCATGTTTGCTTAGTTCTTAGAATGCTTTCTGCTACTTTCTGAATATTATGTATGGTTATTATCATTTCCTCAAGGATCTGCATCACAAATCCCACTCTCTCTTTACTTCTTGAACTTCTCCCCTGCCTCATCACCCTCCCTTCTCAATTGGTAATATAACCTGCTGCGTTATGTAAATAAGCCTTAACTCTAAGCTCATATCCCTTTAAATCAGGTAATCTTAAACCACCTTGTGCTATTGGAAGGATCAACTTATTCCACTTAACTCTTGCCCTCTTTCCCTCCTAGATAAATTCCTTCAACTCTTTATTAATTACTGTTCTCAATTTCTCCTCTGGTTGATAAAATTTTGCCTGATCCACATATAAAATTAAAGGGACTAAAACATATTCACTGCTTGTATCTCAGTATCCATGTCCATAAACAAGAGTTTTCAGTTTTTCAGTGTTTGTATTATCTCTTGTTTTGCCTCTTCCCACATATCCTTATTTGCCATTACAGGAGCCTTTTTAAACACCTTTATAAAATTATCACTTAAGACATAGGTGAGCATACATTAACAGAAAAGAAAACAAACCATATTAACATTTTTTCAGTTACATCATTAGACATCACATATAATTTTCTTTTTTGTAATTACTGTATCATCTTTCCAACATTACATACACTGTTGAATTATTGCCTTTCCTTAAACCTCACTCCTCCTCCCCTTGAACATTCTTTGTGCATACATTGTTCCCATAATTTCCATTTCTTTATAACAGAAGCCTATACTCCTAAATATTCATGTCCCCTTAAGTGTGGGTATTACTGAACCAATTCATGTGAGGGTATATAATTTATAGCTCTAGCCTATGTTTTATATTCATTAATGGTATATACCTAAATGAACTGAAACTGTTTCAAAATATCCCACAACACTGAGATATCCTTTTCTGGATTAATCTGGTGCAAAATAAGATCATCTGCAAATAAAGCCATCTTTTGTTGATTACCATACCAATTATATTCTTGAATTTCTAAGTCCCTTATTTACTTTGCCAAAGGCTCAAAATATAAAACAAATAAAGTAGAAAGAGGACACCTTTGTCTGGTTCCTGTTTTGTATGGTCTGATGAAGCAGCAACCCTGTGAAAGCGCTAACCTTTTGTTTTAATAAAAGTTTTATTTTATTGTTCTTTTTTGTTGTATACCGTGGTGGTTGGCTCACATTCTGTTTTTAACTATTACACATTTGATTTGTGGGTCACCTTTGGCAGTTGGCTTGCTTTGTATTTACTCTTTGCTAATTCTTGTTGAGAAAACCACTGCACATGGCTGAATCTCCTGATGTGAGCCTGGGAGCCTCCAATGTCTTGGCACCATCAACTGACAATTTGGCTGGCTGTACCATGGATAGATATGCTAAATTAGCATGGAATCAACCAAATCCACTATTGAGACTTGTACATTCTGCACAGGAAGTGATTGACACTAAGTACTCAGATGGTATGTGTGCTTTTTTGGAACATTGAAAATCATATGTATAAGCTAAAGAAATATGAATGGCAAAGATTTCACTTTGAAGTGTGTATTGAGCACAAAGTCATTCCCAGGGGCTTACGGGTGTGGAAAATGCTGACCCAAGCTGCCAGTGAACCTGATTTACTTACTCGCTGGCAACGGCTCAATCTTGAGTTAAGTTTTAATTATTTAAAACTTCTGATTGAGCACTATATGCCCCTAGAGATGTCTTTACAAGTTGAGGTTGAATGCCTGGTATGTGATCTAAAAAATAGATTTGTTGGCGATGAATATATGCTCAAATTGGATGACTTATGTGCTGAAATCTTAGCTTATGAATCTAAGTTACGGCAACAAAAGCAAAGAAAATTGCAAAGAGATTTTGCCGATTTCTCCAAAGGGCACATATTTGTATGGCCAAGGGGTGAGGCCAGTGATTCAGGTGATAGGAAACGAGTTCCAATGCAACCTTTACTGGCTGATACCTCCACTTTGCCAACTAACTGTTCCATCCAAGGAGAACACTTATTTAACTGTGATGAACACTTCTACTGCTGCTGCATCTATGCTGACTGTAGCTTTAAATTTGGATGTTGTTGAACGGCTTGAAAGTCAATCTTGCATTGTGGCAGACACACCCCTTTTACTTGATGCCAGAGCACAGTCAGGAGCAAGCTCTGACTTAATTTCTCGGAATGTATCTACTGCAGCTACTTTGGTTTCGGCTGTATCTTGAGCCTGTATACAGGAAGACCCAAATAAATTGGGAGTGCATAGTAAAATCAAGGATTCATGTAGCATTAATGGTCCTAATGATCTTTCACTGAATCCTTTTTGGCTCTACAAAGTTAGACTCCTTGACCAAAAGAGGGCGCTCGTTACACAGGGACAGCCAGAAGAGAAAGGCTTCCATGGAGGATCGCTCTATGACGAGACGCAAACCACAGATGTTCAGAACCAGGAAGAGTTAGTGTACAACCTCTCTGACTTTGCTTTATCAACTGCACATTTCAATGTGCTGAATAAAGGTTTGACCTTTGTTCCTGTGACTAAATCAGAGTATACTGATATTGTTATTAACTTAAGACTATTTCTAGGAAGGTTATGTAGCAATCCATTTTTGGTAAACAGAATTTGTCTTCTTCTAATTGCAATGTTCGTAAACCTAGTGTTTTTAATCCTCCTTTGGTTTCCTCATTGGAAACTTTTGTTAAACTATGTGAGAGTGAAATGTTTGATTTGGACCAGTCTTCTGGACATTGTTTCCATAATCTAACACAACCAGAAAAACAAGCTTTATATGAGTTACATTCTGACCCCTCCATTAGTATAAGACCTGCGGACAAGGGAAGGGCTGTGGTTATTTTGAATAGGATTCAGTACTTAACTAGCATGAATGCTATGCTGAATGACCCAAATGTTTACATGAAAACTGGGCGTAATGATGTGGATAAATGTTTAAGAACTGTGCAGAATGACTTTTATGACTTGATGTGTGGTCTTATTGACATGAGTGTTTACAACTTTCTTCTGGTTGAGCATCCCTTGATACCAGTAGTACATGGTCTGCCTAAAATTCACAAAAGTATTAGTGACCCACCCTTGCATCCTATTTTTTCAGGATGTGGCTGGGTTACAGAGTCCCTCTCAGTATTTGTAGAAAATAAACTTAAACCTCTGCTGCCCAATGTTTCATCTGTACTTAAAGACACCCAACACTTTCTCGCTATGGTATTTGCAGCAGCATCTAGGCTTGATGTCTCTGGTTATCTTTTGGTGACATTAGATATCCAGGCGCTATTCACTGTCATACCCAACCAAGCTGGTGTTGATTCTATTAGATTGTTTTTGATGTATAATAGTACATATTCGCAAAGTATGGTCACAGTTTTGTGTACTTTATTGGATTTAATATTAGACAACACTATTTTTTTGTTTGAAAATCAGCATTATTTGCAAAGATTGGGGTAGCCATGGGCACAGCGTGTGCTAATAGCTATGCAAACTTGGTGCTAGAACAATGGGAGAATGAAAGTGTCCATGCTAATAATCCGTTTGGTAATGTTATCAAATATTATGCACGATTTGTGGACAATGTCTTTGTCTTATGGGCAGGTAGTGTTAGTGAACTTTTTGAATTTGTGAATTACCTTGAGAGTACGTCTGTTTTTTAAAATTCACGGCTTGTCATTCATTGACATCTATTGATTTTTTATATGTCACAGTTTTTAAAAATGATTTTGGGTCATTGGTAACTAAAATGTATAGGAAACCCTGCTGGAGGAATGGGGTTTTGCATAGATCTAGCATGTACCCCCCTCATATTTTTCCAAACATACTTAAAGGTCAATTTATGAGGGTTTCAAGATTATCTACCAATGACAATGTCTTTTATTTATTTATTTTATTTTATTTTACATTTGTTAACCCGGCTAGTCCAACTGGATATATTTCCATTTTCAGAAGAGGCCCAGAGAGAAAAGCTCCACAGTAACATTTAAAAGTTTATAATGCACAAATATGAGAGAAAAAATGTATGATAAAAATAAATGAGAGGACAGTAGTTACAAAGTCATACTATTTAAGCAAACACATTATTCAAAAAGAATTATTTACACAAATATAAAGAAAAATTAGTTAAAAATAATTAGAGAGCCTTAACTAAAGAGAAGTATGCTAATTATGAAACACAAAAGTTTGAAAGGAATAAGATACTCTTACATTAAGATATGTGAGGTTGTTTATAGTATGTTCACAGTTTAATTCATCTCCTATTTGTAACAATAATTTAAGACAGTTACCACTACCCAGTGGTAAGTGGTGTTAAAAGGTGAGGGGAGGCAGGATAGAGAAAATGGCAAAAGAGAATGCAGTTAGTTAGGGTAACAGCAAGGGCATAACCAGTGTGTTGTAAGATGTTGCTTCAGCCTTTGCTTGAAGAGTGGGAAGGAGGGAAGTACCGTTAGATCTGATGGCAACATGTTCCAATATTTTCCAGCGGTATTAGAAAAAAGGAGTCACCTGCCAAGTTATTAGACTTGCTAATGCTAGCCAGTAGTTTAATGGAAGAGCATAAGGAATTGAGGTTTGTATAGAGGACAATAAGGTTAGAATGTATCGGTGTGTTGTTAGGTTGGTAAAATATCCTATGAACAATGATAAGTTGGGAAAGTATCAAAATGTTTTTTAGTTCAAGCCAGTCTAGCTGCTGTAGGTTCAGACAGTGGTGAGTTCTAAATGGGTGGCTGACCATGTCAAAGGCTTTTGACAGATCAATAAAGAGTGCTGATGAGAGGATGTTGTTATTACGGTTTTTATTGATGGAGTTGGTGAAAGATAGGAGGGCTGTGGTGGTACTATGAAATGGTCTAAAGCCATGCTGACAGTTAGCTATTATATTATGTTGGGTTAGGTGGTTAATTAGTTG
Organism: Protopterus annectens; assembly: GCF_019279795.1. NCBI lineage: Eukaryota > Metazoa > Chordata > Ceratodontiformes > Protopteridae > Protopterus > Protopterus annectens. Next base: position 51,009,944 of record NC_056746.1, read on the forward strand.
ATGGTGAATGCATTTTTCCATAACTTTTGCTAAGGGTGATAAGAGAGCTATAGGCCTGTAGTTGGAATACTCATTGAAGTTTCCGCCTTTATGTAGAAGGATAATGTGGGAGATTTTCCAGATATCTGGGATTGTTCCTTCATTTATGGTTCTGTTTATAAGGATGGATACAGGATAAGCAACTGCTTTAGCTGCTTTTTGCAGGTATTCAGATGGTATTAGGTCCAGAGAGGGGTACATGGCTTACGTTTATGTATACGTTTTTGGATGTACGAGGTAGCGATGGGTTGTATTTGGAATGTTGGGAGAGTATTAGGTAAAGAGGTTTGGAGATTAGAGTTGTTTCTGGACAGTTGACAGGCTAGAGATTTTATGGTGTCTGTGAAGAAGGTATTGAAGGCATTGGCAGTTTGAAGGGAGGTATTGTTATCAGACCCTAGAGGGGGTGATGTATTGGAGTGCTCTGGGTGCAGGAGTCTATTAACGCTAGACCAGAATTTTTGTGGATTGTTATGGTGAGATTGCTGTAGTTTACAATAGTATTTTTTTTTTGTCAGTAAGTATAGCTTTTTTGTAGTATTCCTTAGCTGTCTAAATGTTTGTTGTTCTGAGATATTTTTGGATACTCTCCACTTGGCCCTAGATTTATTCCTAAGCAATATGAGTTGTCTAGTTTCTTTTGAAAGCAGGGGGCAGGTTTGGACTTCATTCTGATAGATCGTTTAGGAGCATGCTTATCAAGTATAGTTAAGAATTTAGAGTTCAAATATTTAATAGCCTCCTCAAGAGGGAGAGTTTTTAGTGGGTACCAGTTACAGGCACTAAGTTCATTTTGGAATAATACAGGATTAAAATGTTTGCTGGTTCAAGAGATCTTGTAAGTAGGGGTGTTAGGGATGTCATTTTTTTGTCTTATAATGTAAGTTAACATATTATCACTTAAGTCATCTGGTAGAGTTCCTACCTTGTAAATTTGTTGTTGTTTATTAATGAGTATCCAATCTAAGATACACTCTTTGTTGTTAGGTTTGTTAAGTCTAGTGATGATGGTAATAGTTTGATTAAAGCCATGAAGATTAATATGTAATGAAGTATTATCTGTGTTTACACATTTCCAGTCAGTATTAAAATCACCTAGTATAATGGTTTATTGTGGGTAAGAAGTTGATACCCAGCTTAGAATGTCTTCTATTGTAGTGATATTATTACCAGGGGGTAAGTAGATGCAGATAATATATAGGGCTTTGGAAGCTTTTAGTTGAAGTCGGGAGATAAGAACTTCAGCCTTACTATCCTGAAGTGGGTTATAAGAAATGGAGGAGATCTGTAGTGTGGATTTATACAGTAGTGCTACTCCTCCACCCCTACGTTTTATGCGGTCGCGTCTCAATATGTTGTAACCTGGGGGGATTATTTCATTATCTTTAGTTACAGGTTTTAACCAGGTTTCTGTGAGGCAGAGAATATGAAAGGAATGAATATCAAGGAGGGCGTGGAAATGGGCAATTTTATTATTTATACTGCTTATATTGAGATGACCTAAAAGTAATGAATTTGAGAGACAGGTTTGGGTAGTTAGTGTGGGGGGAGTAGTAGAAGGAGTTGTAAAAGTTGGGATGTTTGTTGGGCCTGGGTTATGGTGGATGTCACCATCTTTTAATGTGGGAGTTTTTAGGGCAGAAAATGGGTAGTTGAGGAAGCTGGTTAGGTATTTTAGTCTTGATACTTTGAATGATGTTTTTTTTATGTAGAGGTTACAACCATTGTTCTATAGCCAGTACACACATGGCAACTATTAGTAGCAGAAAGGGTGCAGCTGCCCCTTATTTTTCATCTAGATCTATTAATTATAAGACTAAACAGTCTAAAGGTATGAAGGATGGTTCCAGTTTGTTCTTTACATACTCCAGTAATGTTCAGCAATACTGTAATGTTATAACTGGCCCATTTTACTAGATGACTGTAACATAGGGCAGTAGTTGGGGCACACCCCTCTTTTATTTTTAGGAATAATATGTCCATCAAGAGGCTTTTGTGTTATGGGCCTAGAAGCACAGAATCAGAGACAACTTGGTAATAAAGGCATGTTTCCATGCCATAGTTGTAAGGGTTGGTCCTCCATTTCTCCTGATGTTTGTTTCACTCATCCAGTTACAGGGTACCTTTTTTCCCCTAGATTTACAGCCACTTGCAGGAGTAGCAACTTGGTGTATTTGGCAACTTGCAGCTTCTGCTCTGGCTTTTATGTTGGGAAAACAACAAGACAGCTTAGGGAGTGTATACTTGAGCACTTGGGTCATATCCACAGGAATGTATCAACTTATGCCTTAGCTAATCTTTCCATGTCCCATCCAGGGCATAATGTTTTTAGGTTTAGGGTGTTACAGATACTTAAACCTAGTATTAGAAGGGGTGATTTAACACTTTTATTGAAATGTGTGAGCTAAAGTGGATTATCTCCTTACAGCCTCACAGGTTACCTGGTCTTAATTCTGGGGTTTCACTCCTACCCAGCTTGATTAGGAGGCGGTGATTTTTATTGGCTCTTTTTGATTGTCTTGAATAATGTAGCTTAAGGATTGGTTAGTAAATGTATTAAATTAAATGTTTCTTCCTGTTTTGTATGGTCTGATGAAGCGGCAACCCCATGAAAGTACTAACCTTTTGTTTTAATAAAAGTTTTATTTTGTTGTTCTTTCTTTTATTGTATGCCGTGGTGGTTGGGTCACATTCTGTTTTTTACTATTACACATTTGATTTGTGGGTCACCTTTGGCAGTTGGCTTGCTTTGTATTTACTCTTTACTATTCTGATATATGCTGAAGGTAGATTATCCAGAGCTAAGTATGATTTTAGTTTGAGAAGTCATTTTCTGACTGAAACTGTGGGCACTGGGTGGAAGGAGAAGGTTAGGTCTGTGGTTGTGTGAGTTGTGGGTATAGATGCTGTTGTGATATTCAGGTTGGTTTTATGTAGGAAGTGAAATCTGAATTAAGTAAGACTTGAACTGGTTAGTTAAACTTTCTGTTTTTACAGATATTGTAGGGGGTAGGCTGGATGGCAGGGACAGGGTGTAGAAGGTAGGTTATAGAGGACCATTTAAGTTTTGGAGGTTAAAATAGTATGGTTTCTTATCATGTTTGATTTTGTATTTTGTTTGGTTGCTTAGAAACTTAAAGATTCGGAGGCTGGGTTTCATTTTATTGGATTGCCAGGGTTTTCATGCTCTGTTTAAGAAAGTTAAATTGAACAGTGACAGTGCTTTGTCCAGTAGAATAGTATACGATGGTTACCACTTAACTGCTTTTAGAGCTATGATTAAAGTAGTGATGTTAAAGTTAGATAGGTTTCTTGCATTATACATATTGGTTTGTTTCCTAATGACAAAAGTTGGACTATGATTAATTAAGGTATCTGGGACAGGGCCACTGAGGCTAATCTTATTTGAAGAGTTAATTAAAATACAGCGAAGTCTTGGGATGTGATGATTTTTTGTTATATCGTCTAGCAGTAGATAGAACATGAATGAAGCCAAACAGGTTTATAGTTTGGTTTGTGGTGTTGCTGTTTAAGATTTCTAGTCTAGAAGGTCTTCATTTGAATAGGTCAAACGTGTATCTAGTATGGACTATACTTGCAATTTAAAGGAAGTGTATAACAAGAAGATGGAATTAAAACACAATACCAAATTTGGAAGATTTCTACAACCTACTGAAGACCACAGCATTATTGGAAATTAAAATTAAAGAACTAAGAATTTATCTAAAGCCGTTTATCAACAACCCTTAGGGAAAAGTCTTATCATTGATTGACACTATACAATAATTGATCAGACACTCTGATAATGGATTGGACATACTTATAAAGTAACTGTATACATTAAGATCTGTTATGGTGGGGGCGTGGCTTGGATGGAAGCCTGATAGCAGCATAAAATCTCTGCTCTGCAGCTTTTCAACTTTCCTGACATGATTTATTACTAAAAATCACCACAAATAATTTCAAATTAATAGTTCTATAAAGTAGAACTCGAAAGCTTTCTGTTGGTGTATTTTTCATCTAAGAATCTCCAGATTTTCCTGTCAAACTAACAAGAAGAAAGAAGGAAGGGAAAACTGTACTTAAAGAAAAGATGAGTCTTTTAAAATCTACACAGCAAGACAGCTCTCCGAAGAAAGAGATACACTCCATTCTGACAAATATCCAAGACCTAATAACAAAAATGGACAAACTAGATACAAAAGTGGATAAAATAAAAGAAGATTCCAATAAACAAATTGAAACACTGAGTGACATTCTAAAACAACAGAAAATACAAATTTCAGCAATAGAAGAATCTGTCTCGGATATTGACAGCAGACTGATAGACGCAGAGAAAAATATGGAAACTCTCCTATTACAAAACAACAAACTCTTCAATAAAGTAGATGATTTAGAAAACCGAACCAGAAGAAATAACATCAGGATATACGATATACCAGAAGGAATGGAAGGAGACAATATGATTAATTTTTTGACAACATGGATCCCTAAAACACTAAATTTAACAGAGGCTCTTTCTTTTGGCTTTGAAAGAGCCCATAGATCACTAGCTACAATCCCATCAAACAATAAGAAGACATATCCTAAATCAATAATAGCAAAACTAATGACTAGCCAGGACAAAGATCTGATCTTAAAATCAACTTGGGCTCTCTCTCCTATAAAAATAAATGATCAGATAGTCAGATTTGACAACGACTACTCTACTACTGTTTTTACAAAAAGAAAAACTTTCATTCCTCTCATCAAATCTCTCAAGCAAGCTGGTATTAAGACACAATTAACATACCCTGCCAAAATTAAACTTTGTCTTCCTGAGGGGAAAAGAACCTTGGAAACTTTAGAAGAAGCAAACACTTTTATAAAGAAGAAGAATCTGGTAACTACAGAAGATCAAATGGATACTACTTCAACATTAAAGAGACAAGCAGCAATGAAGTCTGACTGGACTTTGAAAGACAAGAAGAAACTCAAAGACAAATGAACAAAATGTACTTTTTGCCTTTTTTGTCTCTTCTATCTTAAATGTTTTGAATAGTCAACTAACATTCTGATATCACAGATTGCTACAAAGATAAACAAGGTAAAATAATATTTTTATTTTCAATAATATCTGTATTACTATTTTAATTCAATAATATAGATATATGAAGTAACATAACTTCATCCATCACATTTAGTATAAGCTGCAAGGTACTTAAGAAATGCCTAGCTGTTATTCTTAATAACCTTTAGTAATTAAAATGTATCCATTACATTTAGCATAGGCTGCAAGGTACCTAAGAAATGCCTAGCTGTTATTCTTAATAACTTCCATGAATTAAACTACATCTTGGATAAAGTATATATTATTATTTTATTTATTCATTTATTTATTTTCTCTATTAATACCTAAAAAGTAAACACACATAAAAAAAAAGTTAATAAAATATAGCCAATGTGACATGTTGGGATTTACATAAGTGCAATGTCTCACTTGCAATGTGGTTATAGTATTCTATGTCTTGATTTTATGAAAACTATAGCGCCTCCTAAAAGGTTCTGTTTATGTTGTTTAACAAAGTACTGGAGATGTGTTCATTTCATATTAGTTATAAATAACCTTTAAGATAGAGCTTATATTTTATGCCTGTTTTTAAACAGTATGGAAGCAAATGTGCTTAAACTGCCGTTTTTCTACAGTACATTAGATTTGCAACACAAATAAACTTGCAGCATTTCGCGAACATTTTTTTTAATCATTTGATACATGTTAAATATAATTCCCGCCTTCTTACCTAAATGGTTTTGAAATTACAGTTTTTGAAAGCAGCTTGAGCCTTGTAATCCATCCACGAGCTTCATTTCTTCACAGAAATAACTGAGATGCCTAGCAAGAACTGAACAATTGACCTCTGAACCTGTAGTTCCTCTTTGAGACCAATGGACCAATCGGAACGCTGGAAAAATGGCAAAGTAACTCAAAACATAAAGTGAGCTTTATTTCAATATACCTGACAAATAAAAATAACTATATGTTTTACAAGGTTTATAATGGTGCCTGAATAAGAAGGTGCTTTTTTGTTGTCAGGACAACAGTTCCAACATAATGATCACACTGCTGTTAATTTGTAGAGTGGGCCTCCTGATTTTGCCTCATACTGTCATGCTGTTCCTTCTAAAATGCTTAATTTCCTGGTAAAGCACTACATTGCATTCAGGCAGTAACGCAAGAAATACATAGCTATTGTTGTTTAGAAAATGAAAGTTAATACAACACATGTATTAACAGGAATTCAGATAAAGTAAGGTTTTAAAGCCATTATTTTTCATCTTCGCTGCTGATTGTTCAATAAAGAAGTTAAAAGCTTTGTTATGACTGAGCAGCCACTGTTGTATGTATAATCTATATATGAAGAATAATCAGGAAATAGACACAATTATTATGTCTTCCTATAAAAATGCTACACACATTCATATTAATCTTTGGTCTGTAAAACTATCCTTTTGCTGCACTCATTGCTAAGAAAGCAATTCCACTAAAATAAAAATGAGTTGTGAAGTTCCCCCTTTTTGTGCAACAGAACTGCTACTAAATCTTGTGCTAGAATCAAGGGGTCTTGCTCGCAATAACTCATAAGCAATGGACTACCTAATCTACTCATAGTATTCATCAGCAGTGCCAAACAGCAGTAGAAAGAGATGTACTACCTACAAGAAATAAAATGTCATAACATTTTGAAAATGTCATGACATAATTAGACGTTATTAAGTTAAGGTACTGTCCCTCTTACAAACACATACCTTGAAAAAGTAATACAAGATATTCCATCAGCTCATTGGGGATGTTGTCCTGATAACGGAAAAGTACCAATAAAAATATAATAAAAAAAGCAGTACAGCCACTTAATACAATACATTTTTTTGAACATTGGTTATGTGTAGAGATGGTATACAAATGCATTACATACTAAAGAAGTATTGGTTAAAATGTCAATACTAAAATATTTCACCCTTAGTTTTTGTAATAATTTTAAGGGATATGGTGTTATCCTGTTGCCATAACTTGCTAACTTTATGATGTGATGAGTTTTTTTTTTCTCTAAGTCTTGTTAGTACCTTACAAGACACATTATGAGAAAATATAGAGATTAACCAAATATTAAATGTTAAAATATTGTGGATGAAGGTCAAAAAATATATGTACTATTGCATATTCCTTTTCTTTTTCTTTTTTTTTTTATACTGTTTTCCCAACTTGACACCCCATGAAATATAACATTTGTAGTAACGTACTGAAATTTTCCTTTTTCTTAAATTTTGTATGCTCTAGTTTATTCAAACAAACTTCTGTTTTTTGGGGAGGAGAAATCTAGGTTATAATAGAATAAGCACTTTATTTAATAGATAGTTTATGCACACACAAATTTAAAAGTTTGTTGTTACCATTCTCTGAATGATTGATTGTAAGAATAGTACGGTATTATATATTACTTACATTTAACCTTAATCAAAATATTAGTTCATATAGACTCTACAATATATAACCCTATCTTCTTTTTGGTTATTAATGAAGCATGCAGTTGCAGTGACCCAATGTTATTGAATATGTGTTGGCAGACCTGTGGCTTGTATGTAACACATATTAAGCCAGGAACACTAGGTTCCATGAAGAAGGATGTTATTGTAAATACTATTTTACCTTATTTAGTTGTTACAGAAACTCAGTCCATAACAAATTGTGTTATAACCTACAAGGTTAATCCCCTAGGAAATCATTATAGCTATTTTGAACTATTATACATTTTAAATGGTCTTAACGTATAATTGTCTATCATTGAATGTTAATGGGCTAAATAGCCATATTAAAAGAGCAAGCATTAATACATACCTTTCTTTACATAAGGCTGATATAGTATTTCTTCAGGAGACACATTTAATATCCCAAGACTTAAATAAGCTAACACTAAAAGACTATAAAATATTGACTAGTTCCCAATTTAATTACAAAAGAAGAGGTGTACTAATTCTTTGGAAAAAAAGTCTAAGGCTTCCTGAAATTGTAAACTCATATATAGACAAAGAGGGCATGTTAACTTTAGTAGTAATTAAGCGTGAAAGGAAATACTATCCACTCATAAACTCTTACTGGATCCCTGGAATTGGTACAAAGTCAGTAAGGAAATACTTAGACATTATAACTTTACATTCTAGAGGAGAAATGATAGTCACAGGGGATTTTAATTGTATTCTTTCATCTGATGAAACTACGAGTTCTAAAACCTTCAAGACCTCCCCTGTAGCAAAACACCTACATAATTATATCAATACAAGACATTTAAAAGACATATACCATATAAAGCTTCCCTCTTCCCTAAAGTTCTCTCACTATTCATATAGGTTTGGGACACAAACTAATATAGATAAAGTCTTAGTGTCAAATTCTTTACAATCAAAAATAGATAATGTATTATTAATATCTTGTCCCCTTTCTGGTCATAATGTCATTACTTTTAGTATATCTTTTCAAACTGAACCCTTAATACATTGCCAAAGAATACCAGCTTATATTGTGAAAATAAAAGGCTATCAAGAATGGATGTTATCAGAAATTAATCAGTTTTTAGAAACAAATAACAATGGAGAAGTATCGGATACAATTCTATGGGACACCCTCAAAGTTGTATTATATGGAAAAGTTAAAATGTGGTATATGCAAAAAAGAAAGGAATGGGATAAAAGACTACAAGATATTCAAACTGAATTAGATAACTTAAAAGGTAATCTAACACCAAATGATAAGAAAGTCTTAGATAATATAAATAAATTTAAAAAAAGATATCAAAATGTATTGCAACACAAAATATCTATAAATCTAGAGAAAATTAAATTATGTTCATACTCTCTCAGTCCTAAAAGTCTACATAGAATTGCAGTATGCTCAAAGTACTTGAAAGAAAGAAATCACATAAAAGAAATTACATATGTTTAAAACATGAAAAAAATAAAAGCTACAAATTTAAATTCCACACTACAAGGTTTCAAAAAACATTATGAGAATATAAATACTCTCAAACCAATAAATAAAAATATAAATCTAGACAAATTCTTATCTGATAATATTCTAAAGACCTTATCCCCTGGGAATATTGCTAAAATTGATAGACCTTTCACATTTACAGAACTAAAAAATCAAATAAACAACTTAAAAACTAATAAAGCACCAGGGTTAGATGGTTTAATTCCTGAAATATACAAATTACTTCCTGATAATACCTTAAAAATACTACTAAACACATTTTGGGAAATCAAAACTACTTATAATATCCCACCATCATGGAGATATTCATTAATCTCTCCCATATTTAAACCTGATAAAGATCCTACTTCCTGTTCCTCCTATAGGCCCATCTCACTATTAAATATAGATTATAAGATTTTCATGAGCATAATATCAAACAGAATCAATTCCATTATACCTAGCCTAATAGAGGAAGATCAGACGGGTTTTATTAAACACAGAAAAGTCCAAGATAATATAATAAGACTTCTGACTCTTATAGATTTAGCTAATAAAAATAAAAACAAATTAACAATAATGAGTCTAGACATAAACAAAGCCTTTGATTCACTGAGTTGGTCCTATCTATTTAAAGCTTTACAACACTATCAGCTTTCTCTAAATTTTATAAAATTAATTAGAAACCTTTATGAAGACTCTGTTTCTTTTGTAAAGATAAGCTCTTTCTTATCCCCCTCATTTAAACTTACAAAAGGAACAAAACAAGGTTGCCCTTTTTCCCTTTTAATTTTTGCTCTAGCTGTTGAACCACTAGCCAACTATATTAGAAATAATGTTCACATTAAAGGCTATAATTTAAATAGTAACATATTTCCAAAGATTCAGCTATTTGCGGATGATTTGTTACTAACTAGTGGAGACATTGATACATCTTTAGATCAGCTACTTAACACTTTAGATTTATTTGAAGGTTTATCTGGACTAAAATTTAATCATAACAAGACCCAGACTTTGTTAATAAATAAAAAAAGACTATGAAAATTAAATGTTATAAATGCTTTAACTGGGACAATACACAAATTAAATACCTGGATGTTCAAATTAATTCCACTCTTAAGAATACAATTACTTCAAACTATAATATCTTAACAAATCTAATTATTAATCTCACAGATAATTGGAACAAACTTTATTTTACTTTTGAGGACAGACTAATGCTAATTAAAATGATAGCGTTACCTATAATTCTTTATATAAGTCAGTCTTTAATCATTCCCCCAACCAAGAAAATATTTTAAAAAAATTAGTAATAACTTATTAAAATTTCTGTGGTATCCTCAAAAACCCAGAATATCTTTACAAAGACATGTGGCAAGCTGGGAAGAAGGAGGTATTAGTTTTCCTAATATTGAATATCATGTAAATGCTTCTAATTTTAATATAATCCTTTTATGGTTAAACCCCTCATATAATTCATATTAGAAACTATTACATGAAAAAAATGTATTAAACAATAACAGAACGTTAATTGACCCTCTAACTATACTACACCAAAATACCTTCATTTGGTCTTTAAAAATATACATACAAGATAAGCAGAAGTTAAAATCTTGCTCCTTTATCAGTCTAATAATAGCAAATTTCATGAAAATCACCCAATCTAACCAGTCAATTAAAAGCTTATTAATATTCATTTTTCCTATTGCTTATACTAATGAATGTTTAATATCTTTTGATAAAAATAAAATGCTTGAATTTAAAAATAATGACTTAATATACTGGAACCAATTCTTATCCACTAATGGAATTTATTCAGCTAACCATCTAATTACTAGATACAGCCTACATAATAATAACTGGATAGACATACAAACCTGCAGAGAATTTATATATAACAAAACTATATTTTCCTTACAAACCCATGGAAACAACATACCTAAAACACTAGAACTTTTGACTAATATAATTGATGGTTCTTTGAAAAGCACCTCATTTATATCCCTAATATATAAAGTCATTAGATCTGATAATAATTCCATGAATGATTCTTTTTGGGAATACTCCACCAAAATAAATAATGGAGAATTTATTACTAAAAACAAGAAATTACTTCTAAAATCAGTACAAAAAAACAACAATTTCTCCTTATTGGTAAATATACACGTGGAAACTCCTCCACAGAAGTTATTATACACCTCAAAGAATTGCAAATATGTACAAAACAAATGATATGAAATGTTGGAGGTGTAAAGCTACAGAAGCTGACTGGTTTCATAGGATTGTTGCATGTAATATGTTATCCCAATTTTGGAAGGAATTTGAATGTTTCTGTAAGGCCTTATGGAATGATAATTGTGAAATTTCAAGTTCACTCATTTTATTTAATGCACCAGTACCAGAAATCGTACCCAGATCTCAAACACACCTTTTTTAGTCAATACTTGCAGTAGCAAGAAAGATTGTGACAAAAAATTGGAAAACTAACTCTCCTATATCTTTCAGAAATTAATTTATTTATTTAGCCAGGACCTTATGTGGAATAGAAATATCTAATTTAAAAATGAATACAAAGAATTTAACACACAAATTAACTGCTTGGGAAACGTTACAATATTTACTAAAAAGTATTAGATGATTTTCTGAATGTATATAGAAGTATTTCCTTGTTATGGACTTTGTAAATAACGTGTTTCAGTTTTGAGTGTAAACATGTTATTACTGTTATTATTCTTGCTATAAAAAAAAAAAAAAACATTTTTGAAAAAAAAAAGATCTGTTATAGTGTCAGGCTAATGTAAATAGTGTATATAGTTATTTAAGATGCTATGTATAAATACTATGGAATTCATTCAAATGTATTTGAAAAATAAAAAAGAAATTTTGAGAAAAAAAAGATTTTTAGTCTATTTTAAAATCTTCTGGTATAATAGTTTCTTGTTTTATTTTCGAAAGAAGTCCAACGAAGGACCTCTTCAGCAGTTGGGATGCTGTTTCCTGATTCAGTTTCTTCAATCTTTTGGGTTTTTGATATCATGACAGGAATGGACCCCATTCTGAAGTCACAGTATGATTATATTAATGAAATTAGTATTGTTTCAGTCTGTGATGTTAGCCAAAGTGCTCTTTGCAGCATCAGCAATGTGCCCAGTTCTGACTCCTTCTGCAATGCATACTGATACATGTGTTGGTAACTTATCTAAATAAAACTGTAATGTTTTTTCATTAGACTTGTTGCCCCTACTACTGTTGGAACGGTCTGTGTATCTTTCTTCCACATTGCTGTCATTTCTGTCTGCAAATCCTGGCATTTTATGACTTTTGTTTCTCTGTAAATAAGACAATATTGTAACTGGATGTAGCAATTTTAATAATCAATGCTACTTTTGTCTTCTTTCCTGGACTACTATATCTGGTTTTCTTGCATCTATTTTTTTTGAACTGTTGGTAATGGCTGATCCCATGTAATATAAACCTCATTATTCTTTATAATTCTTTGTGGCTAATGTTTCCAATGCTTCTCAGCTACTTCAATATTGTTATGTTTGCACAATCCCCAAAGCAACAGTCTTGCCACATTATTGTACCTTTCAGTAAACAGACCCTCTGCATGAGTGTATCAAAGCCAGCAACAGGATGTTTCCTGTTCTTTTTTACAGAACCTTCATTTGTCTGTTTCTCCTACATGTTCCATGGACTTTGTAAGTCAACAAGCACATAGCCCACTCTATTAACCTTTTGTCTTTTGGTTTCAGTTCACCTCTGCTTAACCATTCCTGTGTCAAATCCTGATTGTCATGAGGTTGTTCATGAGATCTCTGTACTTGACACAACATTTATGTTTCTTTCCACATTTCTTTTCTCCTCATTTGATTTCTGTACTTACATTCTTTTGTTTTGGCACATTCTATTGCTATCTGATTTTTGTCTATTTCTGGTTTGATTTACATTTCCACTGGATACCGATATGTTTCTGCTAAACTGAGCAGAGAAGTCATTTTAGATTTCTTCTCCTCGTGTTTTAAAACTTTCACTATGTTCAGATCTGGTGAGTTCACCAGCTTTGCATACAGTCCCATGACTGCAAATATATATGTAATCAATTTTGAAGGTGGCCCTTAACTCCTTCAGAATGAGGAATATATAATCTTGATATACACTGATTTTTTATATATATCATTTGATAAGCATGAATCATTTTCTTGCTTTTCTGTACAGCTAATCCAATACCTTTTGGGGCCAGTCAATCACCTCAAAACTGTAGGTTAGAACAGGAAGGCCAAATTGGTTTATAGCATGGACTTTGTTCCTAGGTGTCAAGGCAGTTTTCACATTAATTTCAATCTTCCAAAGTATTCCTGAGTTTTATTTGTATTTGTTCATGTTTTATTGATGATCCTTCATTGGTTCCCATATATTTATACATTCACCCCTGCTCAGATTCCTTTATATCACATTCCTGTTCCTAATTGATATTTTCTAGGTGCTGCAGCTCCTGCTCTAAACATTGCTTCTCCACATTTATCAATACCAATTGGCATTCTTACATCATCTGAGAAAATGTTAATTACTTGTAGTTGTGCTTTCAACTCCTTGTCTGATTAACTATACAATTTGAAGTTGTCCACAAAAAGTAAACGAGAAGTCTTTAAAACAAGGTTGCTTTCTAGCATCCAAATTGTAACAATGGCCTATTCTGTTATGTAAACAACTTAATAGGTGAAGGGTAAGACCAAAAGCAGGAGTGGCAAAGAATCACACTGGAATATCCTCCTTTGAATTTTTAAACCTTGGATGATAATTTGTCCTTTGTCATTGCTTAGCTGCAAAGTGGATTGCCACTCTTTCATGGTTGCTATGATATAATTAATCACTGTAGGGTGTATCTTATACATCTCTAAGCATTCCTATATTCAGGAAGGTTGGATGCTGTGAAATGCTTTTTTGTAATCTATCCATGCCATATTTAGGTTCTTCCCCTTTTTATAATTCTGTATTGTGGTTTTATTTAGTAGCAAATGATCCTTTGTTCCGTATGACTTTCTTTTCTTACCCTTTTATTCTATTGCCATAATTGAGTTTTTTTTCCAAATGACTATAAACTCTTTCAGCATCGGTTGCAGTATATGATTTGTATAACACTGGAAGGCAAGCCATTGGTCTATAATTTTTTGTATGGCTTCCAGGTTCACTCTTAAAGAGGAGTATTGTTTTTCCTGTTGTTAGCCAGGATGGCATTTGTTCAGGGTTCGCATATACTTAATTCTTTTAATTTTTCTCTCTATTCAGCATCTTTATTATGTGACTCAGGGTCTTCATAAATATTTCTCCAAAATACGCCCATTTCTTCTTTTTTAGTGGTGTTTCTATTCCTTTTGCTTTGTTTCCAAGTTTTCTATAAAACTTTTAGGAGTCAGCAATGATTTGCTTTTTTATTCTTTTCCTTTATATTTATCTGCTTATCTTCTATGTTTTCTGCCTGTGCTGATGCTTTTAGTTTAATTGCAGTGGTGTATGACAGAAATTGGTCTGTTTTTCTACTCTGCATTGTTTTTACTGCATCTGTCTTTCTGTTTTAATGATTTGTTCCCTCTTCTATATTCTTGCAATAGTGATATTTCTTGTCTTAATTGTTTAGAGTAGTTCTCTATTTGATGCTTCCACTGTGGCATTTTATTTCCTCCCTTATTGTTCTATGTTTTTTTGTGGTAAGACTTTATCTGTTACTAATTTAGCTGCACAGTAATATCTCCTCTTTATTTCTGTTATATCACAAGAATTACTGTTAATATTCCTCATTACTGTGTTCATCTGTTTTACCAAACTTCTAGTATTTTAGATCTTATTTACTTTCTGTTATCCACTTCTTTCATCAGTCTTAATATGTCTATTTATCTCTATTAAATCAATCAGCTCTTCCCTTAGAAAATTTTCTTCTTGACTAAGAGCACTTTTTTGCTCTCCATTTCCTGTGAGTATTCTACAAAAAGTTTCACAATCTTCTTGTAGTGTATCATCTTCAGCTGCACCCTCTTTCATTGCTGCTCCTTCATATGGGAACTTATTGGTCCATCACTTTGCAATATTGTCTGCATCAGAGGTGCCACTGTTTCCTGCTCCTTCACTTGCTGTGTAACCTGGTGGTATATAGGCAACAATGATGCATGTGCTTTTACTGTGATTAGTTTGAGTGAGTACAAGGGGCTTTCAGCGTTACTGTTTTGGGAAGGTGTAGTTTGGTGGAGAGAAATTTACAGCGTATTTTGAAACAGTATAGCTACCCCAGTCCCTTTTCTCTTTTTTTCCTTCCATTCTAAGAATATTATATCCTGGAGGGTGAATTTATTCATCCTTTGTTTTTTCTTCTGTTACAACCCCAATTTCTAGTGTATTAGTGTGTATACATGCATGAAATTCAGGATCTTTATTATGTATGCTGTGGTGGTTTATATTATAATGATGTAGGTCAGGTGGTTTTGTTTGGGTGTATAGTTGAGAGAGGGTTGTTGGGAAATGTGTAAGAGTTTTGGCCTTGATACTTTGGTCCGAGGTTAGAGTAGATGTCCCCACTAAGAGATAATTTATGAAATAGGCAAAGGTAGAAAAATGAAGCTTGTTTTCAATGTTAGGATTTAGACTTTGTTTGTGGGTAGTTTGCTTTATGTCTAGATATTTTTTAAACATGTGGATGTAGGTTGTATTAACTAGAGTTGACAGTATGAGAAAATGGAAGTGTGAGCTGATATGACAAGCTGAGTTACAGAGGATGGTGTGTGGGGGATTTGAGGGGGTACATGAGTGATGCAGAGTAAGTTATCAGCCATAGGGACAACAGTATGAGTAGGTGGGAGCAGTGCATATTGGTAGGTAGAACTGGGCAGGTAGCTAGAGAGAAAGAAGAGGGGTTCAGGCAGGATAAGGTGTCAGAGGGTGTGTCTGGTTTAGGAGAGGAGAATATGGTAGTGTGTAATTATGTGCAGCTAGATTGTGGTATAAGAAAGAGATGATTCTGAGAGAGGAGGAAATAGAGAGGTTAGATGAGGTTGTCTGTGTTGAGAGAGAGAGAAAAGGAATATGTTGCATACAAAGTAGGTATATGTTATGGTATCATAAAGTATGGACTCTTATGGGGACAGGTAGGGACAGTGCTGACTGAGAAAGGAGGGGAACTAAAGTAAGAGAGCAGTTATGAAAGAAAGGTTATACATGATATAGAGCTAAAGACGTGTGAAAATATAAGAAGATTTCTAGATGAGTAGTAAAAGGATGTGTGGGAAGTGTTGGTGTGAGAGGGAAAGTATAGCTTAGAAATTAGATAAGGGAAGGTGTAGCTAGAAAGGTTTACTAATTACATAAGGGAAAGGTGTGGCTAGAGAAAAGTGTTCTGCTTGGGTGTAAGTTGGAGTAGGAGGTGTTAGCCTATGTATTTGTATAGGGTATGGGGGTTGGAGGGAATTAGGGGTAGGATACGGGAGTGGAGTTGAGTGAGCCTGAGTATAGTGAACATGAACAGAGTGGGGATACACCCACGAGTCAGCAGGCAGCCTGCAGAAAACAATCTCCCAATGGAGAAAGTGTAAGTGCATCTGTTATTTAACAACATATGACTTTCTTTTATTGCCCTTTTGTTCTACTGCCATAATTGAGTTTTCTTCTAAATGACTATAAACTTTGTCGGCATCAATCCCAGTGTATAATGTATACATCGTCAGAAGGCAAGTTATTGGTCTATAGTTTTTGGGTAGCTTGCAGGTTCACTCTTAAGTAGTAGCATTGTCTTTCCTGTTGTTAGCTAGTTGGTGTCTGTTCAGGGTGTGCGTATAAATAGTTCTTACTCATAGCTAAATCTTCGTGCAAAAATGTTAATACTTTTATCCAGAATTTAGGTACTGCATCTGGGCCTGGGGTTTTCCAGTTGGAGGCTTTTCTTAACTTTGTTTCAATCATGCTGGCTGTTAGTTTATCCCATTTCATATCCTGTATCTTTAAACTTCTTATTCTTTATTTTACTTCTTCTATCCATTTAGCATTGTTGTTATGTTCCACAGGATCTTCATAGATACTTCTCCAAAATGTACCTATTTCTTCTTTTTCTGGTGGTCTTTAATTCCTTTTACCTTATTTCCCAATTCTCTATAAAACATTTTTGGGTCATCAATAAATTGCTTATTTTGTACTTTTCCTTTATAGTTATCTGTGTATCTTCTAATTTTTCTGCCTATGCTGAAATTTTTCACTTGTTATTTGCGATAGTGCATAATAGAGCCTGGTCTGCTCTAATACTGTGCATTGTTTTTATTATGTCTGTCTGTCTTATTATCTTTGTTGATCTGTTCCCTCTTCTATATTCTATATTCCTCTAACAGTGACACTTCTTGTCTTAACTGCTTTATAGTTTTCTCTATTTGATACTTCCATGATGCTATTCAATGTTTCCCTCATTACCCTGTGTTCTTGCAGTAGGACTTTATCAGTTATTAATTTAGCTGCACAGTAATATATCCTGTTTACTTCTGTTATATCGCATGGATCTCTATGGACAATCCTAATTACTGTGTTCATAGTGTTCATTTGCTTTATCAAACTTCTAACTTTTGGGGTTTTACTGACCTTCTGCAGTCTATTTCTTTCATTGATCTTAATATATCTATCTATCTCTATTAAATTAAGCAATTCTTCTCTTAGCTCATTTTCTTCTAAACTGATGGCACATTTTTTATTTTCCATTTCCAACGGGCATTCTATAGAGAGTTCTGTAGCATCTTCCTGTGACACATTCTCTTCAGTTTCATCCTGTGCCACCTGTTGCTCTGTCATATGGGAACTTACTGGCCTATTACTCCTCAACATTGACTGCATCAGAGTTTCCACAGTCTCCTGTTCCTTCCCTTGCTGTCCAGCTTCAAGTGAATGTTTATACTGGTTTCCTGTCGAAGGCTCCAAAATATCTTCATATGGCACCTGACCAATTCCTTCGTGTTCCACTGGTTTCCCCTTAATTTGGATATCCATTGCTCTATCCTGTTGTGGTGCTTTCTGAATTAGAGTTTCTATACTGAATCCTTCACTTTGCAAATACTCCATAACCTCAGTTTCTATTTCTTTAACTTCTCCATTACTAATCTCCTTTTCTACTTCTCCTCTTTGTCTTCTTATTTTTTGTATTGCAATGTTTTCCATTTCTGGATTTCTTTGCCTGTATTTCTCTTTTAATATTTTTGGTGCTGCTCTTTTTATATTGGCTAGCTTTGCTTTCTTCTTTGCATAAATATCACACCATATTAAATCTCTTTTCTTTCCCATGTCCATATTTCTTCTTCAGATGTCTCCTGATCTTCCTGCTTCTCTTTACTTTGTGGACTCACTCCATCTTGCAGTGATGTAGCCTGTGTTAGACTTTCTACACCAAATACCTTCACTTTACAGGCATAACTTCATATCTATTTTTTTAACTTCTAATTTACTAATCTTCTTTTCTGCATTACCTCTTTGTGATATTATTTTCTTTATTGCGAAAATTTCCATGTCTGGATGCCTTTGCCTGTATTTTTCTTTGAATATCTTTGGGGCTCTCTTCATTATATTGATTAATCTGCCTTTCTCCTTTGCAAAAATATTGCACCATATCAAATCTATCTTTCTTTCCCATGTCCATAGTTCTTTTTTATACTTTTCAAAAATCCCTAGGTTTTGTTGTTTATATTTTTGTACTTCCTCAGATGTTTTTTTTTTCCAAACAGATCGATGTTTCTTGATCTATATACTGTTTTTCACAAATCTGTTTTATTAATGAATACAAATTTTTATTTGAAGCTTCTGACAGTTTTTCTTGTGGAAGTATTTTTCTTTCCTCTAATTTCGTTCTTAATTGTTTTGTATATCTTCTGTCTGAAAATCTGGGTTTTTTGCACAATAGTAACAATACATAATTTCTTTCTTATCCTTGATAGTCCACTTTATCGTCTTTATGGATCTTCTTTGGCCTATCAGTTTTTTGTGACTTTTGTGGACTACTACTTCCTTCTACAACAGAGGGGCCATCCTTCCCCCCTGGGCCTGGCCTAGCCCCATTGTAGGAATGTTACCATATTTTGAGGATTCTACATGTCATCTTTTCCAGTCCTGGCACCAGTGTGCCTACCAGGATTGGGCACTTTTTTATCCTGGGTCTTGTGCAGCCAGCTATCTTTTTAATTTTGAACCTACTTCTGTCCATGATATATGCTATATAAATACAGTCTACATATCAGTGTCACCTTGGTGAGATTTTGTGAAAAACAGGGTCCACCTCGTGAAGGTACTCATCAAGACTTGAGGATGAATTACATTTCAGCGCTACTACCTTCTTTTGCTTGCTGACTTTTCATCTCTTCATTCAGACCCCTATATTAGTGTTACTCTATATTAATTTTCTGATGAGATTTGAGTACAGTACCATAATATAATCCTCAGATATAAATACAATGGCGTGACTTATGATGTGCACAACATAAGCTTTCAAAACCAGTGTGGACACTTGGTGGTTGAAGTTCAGATTACTATGTACATGTGTCCCCAGTGCTTGCAACACTAGTTTTCAGCATAGTGGGCCAGTTGTCAATGCTGTAATTAGCAGGAAATTCCACTTTACAGAAGGACAAAATAAAGACACATTTTTGCATTTATCTGTAGACATTGTGGCTTTGTCACCAGTCATTTGTCTGTGTTAGCCTCTATTGTAGTAGGTTATTATGATAGGTGGACTCAGTGATACACCCAGTATGCCAGAATCAGCAAATGTGGTAAACCAAAGGCTGTATACTTTAGCCTGAACTGTCAAGAAATAGTTTCCAAACAGTAAAGGGCCAAGCACACATCCCTGGGGTATGCCAATGGTGACAGCTCTACTGGTACAGGTTGATTCACCAGCTTTCACTGTATGTGTTCTCTTAGTAAGACAATTGGTTACCCATGTAGTGATGTAACATTATTCCCCAGCTGGGAGAGTTTCTCAATAATACCTGTGCGGAGGAATGTCTTCAAACCCTAGGCCAGATCAGCATAGCCAATATTTACTGCCTTAACTTTACTCAGGCCTGTCACACAGAATCAATGGGCTGTGACAACACATACACCTTCCCAACATGGTTGACTACACACGTCAACACACCTTCCACACAGACTATGTTCCTGTAGAAGGGTGTACATCAGCATGCATCCATCTGAGTTGGGAGAACAGCAACTGATGCATGTATATATATATATATATATATATATATACACACACACACACACACACACACATCCTGACTCTCCTCATCTGTGAGGTAGATCAACATGCCATCATGGACCTTTTCTAAATGGACACTAGTAATATCCCCACTGTTTGCAACAGACCTGCATGAGTTGTTAATGTTACATCATGTCTTTTTACATATGTTAGATGTCCTCAAAGAGGTCATTGAGGGCATGCATGATGACAACACTGTCATCTTTTTGAACTTGACAAGCCCAGGCCTTTGACACAAATCCACACTGAGGTATGTACTCAGCACTGTCAGATGTGTCCATAAACACCTATATCACCAAGTGGGTAGACCACTTTATCACATATGTGGCATTTAAAAGTGTTGAAATGTGTGAGGTGACCTATATCTCATGTCCAGTGATCAGGTCCACACATCAGGTCTGTCTGCTAGACCCTTTCCTGTTCATTATTTAAGTGGCAGACATCACAGATGACATACCCATCCTGTGTCCAAACAGCTGTCTGAAGGACTACAGATTGTGGGCAATCATTGACTCCAACTGTGATATTAGTATAATACAGAGAGTATCAACACACACCAAAGATTGCTGCCACAGACATGACAATACCTGCAATGACACAAAAACATGGGGGAGATTTTCTTATGTCAGGAAAACAAGCACACAACCCAAGTATAATGTAGACATCACACCCTATACTCTGATGAATAGGTACGTGACCTGTGTCCTGGGGTAGATGGTAAGTGGAACGTCCACCAGCATGTGCTCACAGTGCTGACTACTTTGTTGTGTGTAACAAAACTACTGAGTATGTTACACCAGATGCATTTGTGCTACCTGTTCCGGTGATGCACACAGTATGTACATAGCTGGTTGACAACATTACTGGTATGGGTAACATTTGTGACAGTGTGGATTGTGCCATATATATCTTCCATGGATACCAATCAACTAGCCTGTATTTATCGTAATGTCACATGCAGATATAGCATTGTCCCTTGTAACACCTCCAGCAGATGTTACAGTGCCCAGACAGTGTGCATGTTTACCCTGATAGAGTGCGGACATGCCATAATAGTTGTACAAGTCTGTTTGTGCAGAATCATCTCTGATCTCTCTAAATCACATATGTTATGTCAGAGATATGGGATTACTGGTGGTATTATTCTGATATTGTCCGTGATTGTGCTTGTTTCTTTTAATGTTGTCCATGACAACATTCTCTGTCTCGTATCGTTTACTTAGAGGCGATCTCTGCTTGACTTACAAAGCCATGTCTGACCCAGCTCTGTTAGAAATGCTACATCTGAAGAAATCCCAATCCCTCCACACCACATGCTCCAGAGACCCCAACCTTATTACCACAATCAGCAGAACATGCTGGAGGGACAGGTTCATAACCCAGAGACCGCCCATGCTATGGAATGGACTTCCCATACATGTCAAGTAGAGCACCTCACTGGCCCTATTCAAGAGAAATTTTGATGAGTGGATGGGAGATACAAAATTCACCCAAGGGATCACTCCATTGGATTTACTCGACAGAGGCACTGGGAACTAAGGTCTGGTGGCACAATGTCAGGGTAATCCTATGGGCTAGGCTTGTAAAGGCTACAGGGCCATTAGCCTAGTACACACATATGAACCTATGAGCCTTTACCTGTGTCCCACTTGCTAGAGACCTCTGCTGAGTTTATACTCATATTCAGGCAAATCAGTTTGCACAGGTTTACAATATGCACCATACCCCAAATGTATATTACATCCCTGATATATGTCCTTTACATTATTCATGTAAGGATGCTTATCTCACACAGACATCTTCCCCATTGTTGTGTTGTCTTGTGTGACAGTCACATAATGCACATTTTCACTGTGCGGTCTGTACTGTACCATATTGATATGTGATTGGTGTTGCTGGTACAACTGTCTTCCATTGACGTGCCCTCATCTGCTGTACATTAGGTTGTTTCACCTGTCCTGTTTCCCTGTGTTCATTCCTACAATTTATCTGTGTGTTCCTATTCAATATACACACTTCCCCTGAGAGTTTATTTTACATGGCAGTCCATCTGCCCTTAGAGATCATTTACATAACTTCGGTACAGAATACCAGGAATGGAATTTCAAAATACTCTGCACTGTATACACTGTCCTGTACTGTGTTTGGACCATATACATAGCCATCATACCTCTCAATTGTCCAGATTTTCACAGAATTTCCAGATATTTGCCTTACATATCTGTTCATGTGTTCCTTGTAAAACCTGTGGTTTTCTGCCATATCACTGGGATGATCTCAGGACTGATGTCAACCAATAATTACATATATTTCAGTTTCAGACTTCAAATTCTTCAGAAAATGCATCTTCACACAAACCCCTTGTTATTCTAGCACATTTCCAAGTTTAAAAGAGCAAATATGTAAAACCTGTCCCTATTTCTAGGTCATTGTCCCCCATTCTATTGTGCTTTGTCCAGATTTCTTGCACTAAGAGTTTGACAGCTATGACAAATGTATGTTAAACCCTGGTGATCATTCTGGCATTCCAGGCAAACCTGCTAACTTATGTGCTCTGAGTTAAACAGGTTTGCTTTCCTTGCTGCATTACACGGCTTCCTGGCCAGCAACACTGTTGACAGCCACAAAACTATGCTTATTTCCATTTAAATGTGGAGCACAGCATGAATATGCAGTTAGAGCTGCTGCTCACAGAGCATCACCATGCACACATGTAATCTGCATGTAGGCTTTGTGCAAAGCCTACACAGAGCTTAATGAATCCCAGTTAGTAAGATCACCAAAATGTTATTTAAGTACCTTAAATTACCGGGTACGGTAACCACAATTGTTTGTAATTATACACTAAAACGCAGGGGTTGTCTTTTGATAAAAAAGTGAAAAAGTGGGAAATAGGCTATGGGTACTAAAATATGCTGATGACAGCAAACTAGGTAAAAGATGCTGAATATTCTTGAAAAAGGTGTGCATAAAATACATACCTAGTGTATACCTTCTACAAAAATAACGACTTTGCCTTTAGCATTAATAAATGTGGCATTATGAAACTTAGTAAAAGAAAGATATTTATCTCTATTTTCCTCCTACTGTGTGAGTCTAAACAATATTATAAAATAAATAGTCATAAAAGGCAACAAACTGTGGTATGGTGACACATCAGGTATGTTGTCCCCTCACAGTAAAAGGTTCCCTGGTTCAGTATTCAGCTGGGGTACCTTCTGTGTGGACTCTGTATGCCCTACTTGTGCTCATGTGGATTTTCTCTAGATGCTCTGAATTCCTCCCACATTCCAAAAACATGCAGCAGGTGGATTATAAATTAATTTGATCACAGGTATGAGTGCACGTGCGAGTTTGTGCTAAGGAAGAACAACTGTAGCAGTACTAGTTACCAGAAAGTGTGATCATTGGCTCTAGATGATGTTCAGTGTGAATGTGACACCCCGACTCTATGTGAAAAATTGGAAAATTATGGTGATGGATAGAGGGATCATAAAAATCAACAAAATCATTAAAGTTCTAGAAACAATAAGATACTGCAGTGTAATCTCTAACCAATGTACATGCACCAAAATCAGATAAGCCTATTCTATCGCTAATCTAATTCTGAAGTGCATATTCAATGACTCCAGATGGAAACACTATAATATGTTACACCTCACTGACCTGGCTCATTATTGGTTCTAGTTGTGATGTCCCTTCTCTGGGCCAGTGATCAAAGGCCTCAATCCTCACCACAGACACTGGTAGGGGGAACATTCACTTTGCGAGAAATAGACACACAAAGTATTTTCAGATGCAGCTCTCTGCAACAAGCACAGTTTCCCTTAAGAGCACACAGGGAGCACACTCATTTCCTGGGGCTGCACTCTCTCTGTCTCTCCAGGCCCCAAATGAGAATCCACACTGACCACTAAGGAGCTCTGTGTTCCTGTTCCAAGTAACTGACACGCACATACTTTAAGACTTGATTTTCACATACACGCACTATTCCACCACCTCTGCCCAGGCTATAACGAAGTTCCACTGCCACCAGCCAGCTACTCTAAGGCTCTTAACAGGGTATCCAATTATACTGAGTGAAATTAATCCTAATATCAATGGTAATGTTGATTGAACAGCAAGACTTTCAGGAGTGTGATGGCACAGCATCACTAAATAAATATAAGTACTCTCAAAGGTTAAATATTTCCTAAAAAGACCAGCCTCAATGAAAAGTTTAAATATATTTAATACTAAATAATAAAACATGAAAATACTGAATATTTATTTACAATAAACAGAGTTTCAGCCACAGGAAATAATAAAAATAATACAGATGGAAAGATTCACACAGATAGAGAAAAATAATACTTAACTAATCTCACTACATTTTCCTGACTGATCTAAAGAATTACTGTTTGCTTACTTAATAGAGCAAGGCAAGGTGATGTGGGTAAGTGGTCTTTCTTGTCAGGTTTCACAAACAGACTACCCTGAGACTTCTGTCTCAGCTAGTATTAAAGCATCATTTCAGTGCTGGATTGCAGAATGACATCACATCTGGTCACCTGACTGTGGTTCCCACACTACCCCCTTTATTAGAAGCTGAGCCAGGATCTTGCACATGTGTCACAATACACACAAACATAGAGTTTTGCTAAGACATGTTACAGCATCTGGAAGTTATAAAACCATTTCAGCATTTCCACCCTTCCAGGGTAGCAATTAGTTCACTACTAAGGACAATATAGCAGGATTTCTAGTCCTTCTTTTTACAAATATTGTGTCTCTGACTGCATTCAGACCTGTGAGATGCAATCTTTGAGGCTTATTCCAAGTAATTTAATTTCAGGTTATTTTTGAAACATAGCTGGACTGAGATTAACCTCTTCTTTTCCAGTATCCTCCATTGCAATATATTCATTTCAACAGCTACAATACAGACTGACATACAGGTTTATTTTTTTTCTATCCAACAGGACCCACTGTTGATACAATTTTTATACAAGCAGTTTTACAAATACATTCTTAACACAAACATCTGTGCAAATCAATTTAATATGCAAATGACATAAAATTCTTTACAAAACTCCAACTAGCTATGCTGACTTATGTTATACATGCACTGCTCTATCTCTCCTGGCATAGTTGGCACTACCTCACATCATCACACTAGTGAACACAGTGTTATATTCTTTAGCCTTTGAACAAATCCACTAAAGCAATGGGAAATGTTACAGCAATATTTTTTTACCAGAAAGACATAGTGTTAAAAAACTTGAACTGACAAGTGCTTCCAGCAATTACATTCTGCTAGCCGGTAAGCCATTAGACCTCAGGAATTTGTTTTAAAAGTGTTCAGATTTGTAAAGTAATACTTACTTTTTTCTCTTGCCTTGGTTGGCTCTGGCTCTGCCCCGCTCCGTTCGCCCTCGCTAACGCTCGGGCTCTCTCCGCTCCCCTGCCCTGCCCCCTATTCCCTCCCACCCCCACTACCTCTACATTTATAGTAATCATAGCCACACCCACAGCTCACCCTCACATCACCTCCACCAATCACAGCTCCTCAAGTCATATCACATTAAACCACACCAACTTGCTCCACACAAAATACTCCCAATCACTCTCATTCCCACTAGGCATTTTTTGCATCACCCACACTACTTCCCCATCCACATATAGTGCAACCCTATAATTCCTATTCAGACCCCCCCACCTAGAAACAACATAAACTTTATAACCATGACTATCACACAACTAAATCTAGTCTGTCTTCTCATAATTCTTTACAACACCACAAGTTATCACTCTAGCAATATCCCTAAACTTAGTAGCACAACACTACATTATGCACTCTCATACACAGACACCACACATTATAATAATATCTGCCCACACTTATTCAAGAACTACATAACGGACCAATTCAGAACTAAACACATATGCTCTCATTCCTACTCCAAAAAAACACAATACTTTCTCACACTCCTCACCAAACTCCAACATCTGTATAACCATTTTAACTCCAGGCTCACCATAAGTGGGGATATCCACCCCAACCCAGGCCCAAATCCATCCTGTCCAACACAAACTGCTCAAACACAAATGTCAGAACATAACACCCCCACTTTCTTCATCCCTGGGCAAATTAACAACAGCAGCAAAACCAACCATCTTTTAATGCTAAATATTAATATTAGAAGTATCAAAAATAAAATACCTGAACTCCAGGCCACAATAGCACACTACTCCCCAGACATAGTTGCTTTAACAGAAACCTGGCTAAATAAAAACATAGCTAACTCAGAAGTTCTCCCTACCGGCTACAATATCATTAGACAAGACAGACCACTTCGTAAAGGGGGTGAAACTGCCTTACTCTACAAGTCCAACTTAACTGTCCGTCAATTACCAAACTCCTACCCCTCCCCCAATAATTGGGACATACTTATCTCACAACTTCAACTTCACCCTAAAAAGGTCATCACCACAATTGTGATCTATATTCCACCTGGTAATACACCTGCTAGCCTTGAAGACTTCTTATCCTGGTGTTCTTCCACATACTCACAAGAAACCCTTATTCTGGGGGACTTCAACCTAGATTGGTTCACCTGTATATCAGAACCATCAAGTAATCTAATAAATCTCCATGGCTACCAGCAGCTAGTCCAAATTCCAACTAGGTGTGATAAAAAAATCTAAAAGGGAATCCATCCTTGACTGGGTCCTAACTAGCAACCCCACATTGTACCCTCACACAGGCAGTCTCCCAGACACCTTAAGTGACCACAACATAATATACTTTATAATGTAGTAGAACAAGCATATGCAAAACCACTAACTATATATCCACTAGAAACACAAAAAAATTCTCTCCTGAGGTCCTCAACACTTTACTGTGTAACTGTGACTGGAACCCCTAAAAACCCTCCCACTTGACCAGGCTGTAGCATATTTCAACAAAACATTTCTACAACACCTAGACACTGTCGCTCCATTGCGCAAAATCAAGGTTAGAACCTCTATAAACCCCTGTCTCAGTAAAGAAACCAAACAAATCCTCAAGTCCAGAGACACTGCCTGGTGTTACTATCAAAAAAACAAAGAAACACAAAGCCTAACTAAGTACCAAGAACTGCGCAACTGTGCAAAAAAATGCATTAGGCTGGACAAAAAATCCTACTATACAACATTACAAACTAAATACCAACACAACCCGCAAAATTTTTGGCAAAATGTAAACCAGCTACTAAAATCCACCCAAAAGGCTACCCCCAAACCAACCACCCCTGACACTAAAGTTCCCATCGAAACACAATTCAACTCCCACTTTGTGAACTCAATTCTATCCTTAGTATCACAGGACAGTTCCTTCCTCACTATCCCCCCCAACACAAATAACAATAATACAAGCTTTACCCTCAAAACAGTTTCCACCACTTCAATCAAAAGCATGCTCTCCAAACTAAAAACCTCATCAACAGCAGCCGACCTACTCCCCAGCTATTTCTTGAAACTTACAGCAGATGCTATTGCTATCCCAGTCTCCACTCTCATAAACAGATCAATTGTTGAAAACTATGTGCCCAAACTCTGGAAAATATCCTATGTTACACCCATACATAAAGGCGGGACCTCCACTGAACTTAATAACTACAGACCCATTGCTTTACTCTCCCCTGGCCAAAATCCTAGAAAATGCATCCATACCCAGATGCTAAACTATCTCCTAGACTGCAACATCCTGTCACCTACTCAGCATGGTTTCAGACCTGCCCATAGTACCACTACAGCTCTCCTCTGCTTCACAGACACAGTAAACCGTCTCAAAAATGAAGGCCTGCAAGTGTCAACTCTTTTTTTGGATATGTCCAAAGCATTTGACACAGTCTCATACCAAATCCTGCTAAACAAACTAAACCAATATCATCTATCTAATTCCACTCTTACCTGGTTCCAAAGCTACTTAACTGACAGGTACCAAGCTGTGAAATGGGAAAATTCTCTCTCTCCTCAGCTGCCCATAACTATAGGAGTCCCACAGGGTTCTATCTTAGGACCACTACTATTCACAGTCTTCACAAATGACCTCCACACCTCCACACAGCATGCATCTATAATTCAGTATGCAGATGACACTACCTTAATCTGTGCTGCACAAAACATTCCCACCCTCCTGCAAACAACTCAACTAGCATTCTCTGACGTTGAAAACTACCTTACCAAAGCCCAACTTATCCTCAATCCAAAGAAAACTCAGCTTATGATTATAACCAGTTCTAACAAAACACTAACAGTCAATTCACTATCTACTCCACAAATGCTACTCCAATTGCTCCAGTGGCACAGGCTAAGCTATTGGGAATAACCATAGACTCCCACCTAAAATTTGATAGTCATCTGAACTTAACTATTAAAAAAGTACATGCCAAACTGGGGTCACTCTACCGTATCAAACCATTTCTTACCAACAACACAAGATCAGCCATTGTTCGCTCCCAACTTCTATCCACCCTACTCTATGCATCTCCCATTCTGACTAATCTCAACAAAACTGAACTAAGCAAAATGGAAGCTTGCTATAACAGAATTGCCCGCTTTGCTGCAAATTGCTCATATAGAACTCATCACTGTACTGCTTTGAGACAGCTCCACTGGCTTGAACTGCCCAACCTCCTAACCTACAATCAGATCTGCCTCTGTCATTCTATCTATTACCTCCCCAATAAGTGTCCTGCCCTCAAAAACCTAGTACAACATCACTCAGCCAAAAGGCCTCTTAGATCATCAAGCAAACTACTACTAGAAGTCACCAACAGCTACAATAGCTTTGGAGATGCACTATATAGTAGTTCGGTGGCTAAAAAAATGGAACTCTGTCCCTACTAGCATTCAAAACACATCATCCAAAGCCTCCTTTAAAGACCTCATCAGGCAACATCTCAAGCAAAGTTGGCAGTGCCATGATTGCTCCCCAGGCTAGTGAAAGCGGATAACATATGCATACTAAATCTAGAGCAATTTATAATAGTTTTTCAATCTTGCTCACAAACACTGGCTAATCTACAATGTATGTACTGTACCTGTGTACTATGTATGTATTCTACCTACATTCCAAAGTTCAGCTGTACACCACAAATCTATTACTTACCTTTATTTTTAAAATTAATATCTTTTTTGATTGTTCTCTCCACTGTAACTGTTTGTGCCGCATACCACTGTAAAAACATGTCTCTTGTAATTTGTGTGTATACTGATTATGTCTAAATAACTAAATGTGTCTGTAATTTTTCTTTGTGGAGCTTTTCTCCCCGGGCCTCTGCTGAAAAAGGGCCTTTTCGGCTCAGTCAGACACCCCCGGTTAACAAATGTAAAATAAAATAAAATAAACTGTTCAGAAAGGCTCCCAAAACTTAGCAATAGTCTACAACTGAGTATGTGCATTGTAGGACTCACTGATTGTTGGTGTAACTTGATCGTGAGGGCAAAACTTATACTTCTTGCTTGAACTGTTTTCAGCTAACCTTGCTTTAAAACTTCGGTTAATGGTTTATGTGGCTCTTACAGTCCAACCCAGTATTTCATTACAAAATAATACCTGACACAATGGGCATTACAGAGAAAGACGAGACATCTCAGTGCTGTTGTGAAGCCTGACACTGGATTGGTAGTTCCTATTATTGCCCACCCTGGATGATATTCTTGCACCTAGAAAATAATGAGTGTTGGTCTTTGTTTCTGTTTTTAGTAGGCTGTTTTTACAGGACATTTTTGCTTGTTTCTTGTGTGTGAGTGTTTTTAGAAAAAGTGGTCTATTTCCTTGTTTACTTACAATGGAATATTTTACATACTAAACGTCCAAAAATGTATAGATAATGGTCAGTGAATATGTGTAGCTTATACAGAACAGGGTTCCATCCTTCAGTCCTTCAGACACTCCTCTTTGGCATTTACTTCTTGTAGGTCAAAGCAAATGTTAAGGGTTTATGGCAGCTGACTGTAAATTTGGTGCCATCATGAACTCCCCAGATGACATCAAAATCCTCCAAGAAAGACTTTCTCAAACAAGAAGCTGCTGTCAAAACCATGGAAGAAAGCCAAATGTCAAGAAATGCAGAACTGTATCCTTCAGCAAGCATGACATCCCTTTTATCTGTGACATTGACAAAACACCCCTGAAAGTGGTTCCCATAGTCATGAATCTGGGAGACTATGTTGACAACAAACTGTTCTTTGATCATCACATATCCACAATTGTAAGGACATCTTTCTTAATTGCCCAGCTTATATCTAATGTTATGGTGTCCAGGTCCAGGGATTTAATCATTCCACTATACTCAGCTCTGATCAGGCTGATTATTAAATATGCCACTCCATTTTGTATATAAATGTCCAAACATTTGTCACAACTGGAGCAAACACAATGTTTTCTAACAAAAATGGCCTATATCACAAAAATTATGCAGACCATCTCTTAGCCCTGTTCCTCTTGGTATCACACAGACTATAAAGAGGTGACCCCTGCCTCACATATAAAGCCTCAACAGAACCATCGCACATTTGCAAAACCAATGGTAGCATGAGCATCCACTCAAGGGATCTCAATTTCTTTAGCAACATAAACAGAACAAGTTGGAGGGATAGGTCTGTATCACAGAGAATACCTCTTCTGTGGAACAATCTTACACTCTACATAAAGTGAAGTACTTCTCTCACTCGATTCAAATGTAATTTGGATGAATGTATCAAAAACAACTTCACCCCAGTTTAGCACCCATGTCTGCCCACCCCTGGGTTATTTGCAGGCAAAATATAAGGGCTAAAAATTACCATGGGATTGTAAGGCTAGGCTTCATAAGATCCTCACAGATCAATAGTCTATTAAGTACCTATGGACCTATATTGCACGTTATAGCTATGGACAAATAACATACAATATTTTAAAATAACTCCAGAAAGCATTATTTGGCATTGTAGCACTTTTCTTTCTGGTTTGAAATGTGACTTCTTTCTTTCCATTTTATAAACAAGAACAGAGAGTCTAGCACATTCTATGAGAGTATGTGGTATACTCAGTCTGTATATCTTTGACAAGAGATGTCACTTGGGGAGTTACACCAGAGTTATGGCATTTTGAATTGCATTTTATAGCAATGAGAAGGCCCACTACATACACATACACACACACACACACACACACACACACACACACACACACACACACACACACACACACACACACAAAACTGAAATGGACATTTAATAGTATTCCTGTCTCAAGTAGACTGAAAAGAGCAGGGGAAATTGAAAATATTCAACCTGCTAGTTTGCTGACATGATTACAGAGATAGTAAAGAGCTTCATCACAACATGATCTGACTCCATAAAAAATCTCTATTGACTACTTTTTATTTTTTTTCCTGAGCTTTGTGCAGAAATATTAGCCTGATGTTTGTGAGATTTGACTAGTTCTATTAAGCTTAGCATTCTGGGCTGCCATTTGCTAACTAGCATTAATGTACTTGTAGTTTTAAAGAGTAGATAAGCTAATAACACGTTCTCTTTGCACAGGATTACTATTTACTGTGGTGATTTACATTATTGTCTACTTTCTTTCGCTATGTAGCTGCCAATCACCTTTATTGTAATGGGTGACATTTTGACATATTAACAATGAATACCATATAGAGGACAAAGAGGGTGGTGGAATTTATTTATTACTATTTGTTCACTGGGTAAGTGGAGTGGGGTACTTTCCGTTATCGGGGCAACAGCTGTAATCAGTATTTGGAATGTTAGTCTGCAGTCGCAAAGATCACACTGCTGCCGCTGATTTGTATACAAAAAGTTCTACTTAACAGGAAATGAACATTCTCAAGAATACGGGGAGAGTGGCCGAGGGATTGTGACAGAAAACTTAATACATTTTAGGTGTCATACATTATACGAAGACCAGAACCTTGAGAGACCAAAATCGGGGGAAAATTATGGTTACTACTGTTAGACCATGCGTACGAATTCAGGAAATTAGGTGACTACCCACCCGTTCACCTTAGTGGAAAGATAGTTTATGAAAAGTCAGTCTCAGTTACGTGATAACATTCCAACTGCTCATGACATGTGTTGCCCCGATAACGAGTTTTGTAAAGAATTTTATGTCATTTGCATATTAAATTGATTTGCACAGATGTTTGTGTTAAGAATGTATTTGTAAAGCTGCTTGTTTTAAAAGTGTATCAACAGTGGGTCCTGTTGGATAGAAAAAAAAATAAACCTGTATGTCAGACTATATTGTAGCTGTTGAAATGAATATATCGCAACTGAGAATACTGGAAAAGAAGAAGTTAATCTCAGTCCAGCTATCTTTGAAAAATAACCTGAAATTAAATTACTTGGTATAAGCCATAAAGATTGCATCTCACAGGTCTGAATGCAGCCAGCGATGCAATATTTGTAAAAAGAAGGACTAGAAATCCTGCTACATTGCCCTTAGTGGTGAACTAATTGCTACCCTGGAAGGGTAGAAGTGCTGAAATGGTTTTATAGCTTCCAGATGCTGTAACACATCTTAGCAAAGCTCTATGTTTGCGTGTATTGTAACACATGTGCAAGACCCTGACTCAGCTTCTAATAAAGGGGGTAGTGTGGGAACCACGGTCAGGTGACCAGATGTGATGCCATTCTGTAATCCAGCACTGAAATGAGGCTTTAATACTAGATAAGACAGAAGTCTCAGGGCAGTCTGTTTGTGAAACCTGACAAGAAAGACCACTTACCCACATCACTTTGCCTTGCTCTATTAAGTAAGTAAAGAGTAATTCTTTAGATCAGTCAGGAAAATGTAGTGAAATTAGTTAAGTATTATTCTCTGCATCTGTGTGAATCTTTACATCTGTATTATTTTTATTTCCTGTGGCTGAAACTCTGGTGTTTATTGTAAATAAATATTCAGTATTTTCATGTTTTATTATTTATTATTAAATATATTTAAACTTTTCATTGCAGCTGGTCTTTTTAGGAAATATTTAACCTTTGAGAGTACTTATATTTATTTAGTGACGCTGTTCCGCCGGCAGCTTTGATACCTCACTTTCAAAGAGCTCTGTTAATGTGACCTCCTAGCTGTCCATATGTAATAAACTTGTTTTTACGGTGTAATTATCATTTTTGTCTTAGAAGCCTTAGAGCTTTAGCCCCCCCCCATTAAAAAGTTTGTGTGTGTGTGTGTGTGTGTGTGTGTGTGTGTGTGTGTGTGTGTGTGTGTGTGTGTGTGTGTGTGTGTGTGGTATATATTAAAAACAGAATTAAAGAAACGTGAAGAATACATAAAAATGAACACATTTTCTGTAAAGGACTTAAGAACTGTGATGCATACACATTGCTGTTTAAATAAAGAATACATTCAGTGACAGTCTGCAAGGGAAGTAGAACTTTTTGTATACACATCAGCGGCAGCAGTGTGATCTTTGTGATCGCGGACTAACATTCCAAATGCTGATTACAGCTGTTGCCCCGATAATGAAAAAGTACCCACATTTATGGAGACCTGGGAGGTCACATTAACACACAGTTTTCAAGAATATGTCACTTAGAAAACATTGTGGCTAAAGATGTTTTTAACACATTTATAGACAGCTGGGAGTTCACATTAACAGAGCTCTTTGAAAGTGAGGTATCAAATTTGCCGGTGGAAAAACCTCCACAGCTCCTGAAAACAAAATGTATAAAATACCTGAGTAACACATTCATGTGCAGTCAACAGTGAAATGAAGAAGTCAGAACTTTACGAAAGTGAACTTAACAGGAAATGAACATTCTCAATAATACGGGGAGAGTGGCCGAGGGATTGTGAGAGAAAACTTAATACATTTTAAGCGTCATACATTATAGGAAGACCAGGACCTTGAGAGACCAAAATCAGGGGAAAATGATGGTTACTACTGTTAGAGCATGCATACAAATTCAGGAAATTAGGTGACAACCCACTCGTTCACCTTAGTGGAAAGATAGTTTATGAAAAGTCAATCTCAGTTATGTGGTAACATTCCAACCGCTCATATGTGTTGCCCCAATAACGGAAAAGTACCTGGACTGGTATATTGACCCTTTTCAGCCACAACCCAAGCTCAAAGAGCAGAAAATATATCACAGTCTTTCAAATCAACAATATTATATATAAAGTCAGTACACAGCAAAATTCAGAACAAATGGTAATATTGCATGTAGATACAGTAAGATTAAAAGATCCAGTCAGATTTGAGAAAAAAAATGCAAGCTAAGATATGCATAAAATATTGTGTAGTCATACATATAATATAAACTCCTATATACGTGTGAAATATTTGTGTATAAGGTGCCACATTAAGAGGCTATGAAAAATGTATTAAATATATTCTATCATTCGTAATATGGAATGGTAAGCTATCTAACAACTGTCATGTTAGCAATTGCAGGTAGATTCAGTAAAGAGATGTTCTTTAACTGCATCTTGAAGCTTTTAATGGTTTCTAGATTTTGATGTCTATGGTCAGGTGATTCCAGATTGCAGGTCACAATCAAGAGAAGGATCTCTCATCTACAGCATTTTTAAATGGAGGGCATAATGGAATGAAACTGTTGTCCTGTGTACTTCTGTACTTCTGAGTACATAAGGGTTGTCTTGTAAAGGTAGGCTCACTCTTAAAGGTGGACAGTGACTGTGGTTTAGCACCTTTTTAATTATAACACTTAGCAGAAAAGTGATCTTAAGGGGCACTGAAAGCCATTTGGAATGTTTTAGCAAGTTACAATGGTGCATCTTGTGGTCTGCTAATTGAATGAATCTGCAGGTTTTATATTCAGCAGTCTGTATTCTCTGGATTTTGCAGGCTGAATGCAGAATAAATAAAGGGTATTAAAAAAAAATTAGCAATGACCCTGCAGTCAGTGGATGAAAGGATGTGACTCATCTTGCAATATAGTTTTAATCGAGCAAGGACTTTATTAGTTACAAAATCTGTAGGTAAAGGAAAAGGTAGCATTTTCATCATAACTAATCCAAGTTTATTTTAGCCTTTTCACTATTCACATTATAATTGTCTTATGTTCAGTAGTATGACAGAGAGTGGATGGGAAATAGGAAATACACCTCGTGGATCACTTCTGTGGCTCTGCTCGACAGGGGCACAGGAAATTAACTTTCTTGGGTGGCGTAAGCCAGGGAACCTTGTTGGCTAGGCTTACTTAGGCCCTTGGGCCGATAGCCTAGTACCAACCTATGAACCTATGAACGTATTTAAAATTAGCCCCTGATAACATCACAGCCTTGTCTTTCTGTGTGGTGGGGATTGAACCAAAAAGCATCATTACAATTTCAGTGGACATTCAAGAATAACCCTTGGTTGAGTTTATTAGCCCTCACTGAAATATTCCCATCTTAATTTTAACTAATAGTTTTTCTTATCATCTTTTTTTACATATCTTGTGTCATTCCTCAGTAATCTGATCTCAGATATTTTGCACATAATGCAAATAGTTGTTTGTTAATTTACTTTTGAAATAATATATTTTACACTTTGTATGCAATTAAAAATTTTGAATAAAAAATTTTTAAGGGGAAAAAAAGCTATTTCAGTGGACATAGACTTAACATGATGCCTGCCACTTTTCTGCCTATGCTGATGCTACTAGACAGAATCAGCAATCTTTATGCAGTCATACTAATTTTAGTATCACATGCCTTTAAGGACAGATGCTGTCTTGGTGTTTAAATGTACTTTACCAGTATTGCAGGTGTTGCCTGCTGCTATTGAAATATAATCATTTTTCACAGCATTGACCTGTAATTATCCTGGTGCTCTCTCAGGTGGTCCAAGTGCTCTCTATGCACCTCATGATTCCTTTCTATCTATTCAGGATCTTGCCAAAAAGACAGAACATGATAAAAATGCATATGATGAAATTCATTGGCAGCCTGTATGGATAGGTACTTAATGTTATATTTACAGTACTGGGGTGGGGACCTGTCCCGAATCTCTTTCTTCCATCTGCCAAGGAGATCAGGCTTTCTACAACTTGTGTCATTACAATGGTAACAATGTTGTTCTTCCATGTGTTGGACAGCAGTAGCATAGGTGATAGCAATGGCCAATGTATTCCAGGTGTCAGCCTTGTACTGAGAAGCCCTCCTGTAAGAGCCTTTGGCTGTAATGCTTATGGAGGAGATGTAGAAAGATCTTTGTCTCATCCTGTCATCACCTCTGTGCTCTAAAACAAGTACTCCCCTTCATCAGCCATGAGCTTCTCCTTCAAAGATGTCAGGGATATTGGCACTGATTTAGCAACCAAGGCAAATCTTGTGTTTCACCTTCCATGCGCAATGACAGGAATTGCTGACAATCGCAGTTATGAGATGAATGCCTAAAAATATCTTATATATGTATTAAACCGTTAAGGCTCCATTGACACTTTAAGGTATGAAACATGGCAGCAGTCCTATTTCAAGTTTTTGTGATGAGATTACATGAGCAACAACAACTCCAGATTGACAAGGTTAATCATGGAATATATATTACATTCACCTTGAAAGTTGCAAGTTCCAGTGCATGTGCTCATGCCAAGATTTGTAAAACAAATGGCTTTTTATAGTCATCATAAGCCCTGTTTACTTTGTCACAACTTATGCATTAAGGAATTTGATTTCCTGAATGCCTCATTCATGCTCTCTTGATCTGTCTACTACCTAGACATGCCAAATAAAAGCTTTCATTGAAGTTGTCAGGCAGCACAAATTTGCAGGATTTTTTGCCAGCTGGGCAAAATGCAGACTGAACAATGTTCCACAGACATAGGGCATCATGTGATACAAACCCTCAACATTACTTAATTCAAAATTAAATATCACAACTGCAGTACAATCGGACACAGATGATCTTAGAGTGCATATCAGAAGAAGATGGTAAATGTCACTTATCCTCACCAAACTATGTCAGTCACTGTTGCTTTATGCCAGGCTTCAAAGTTTGAGGAGCATAGAAGTTTTCTATTGTAATCTGTCAGTCCTTTGTCTGTGTGTTGTGCTTACTGTGTTTGTAACATGGTAAACATCACTAAGCAAAGCATTAATTATGTCTGACATGTATCTGTCATAGGACAGGTATCAGTAACACACTTCTCAGGCTATCACAGTAGTGGAAATCACTGTAAAATTGAGTCACGTGACATGATTCAAATCCATGTATTGTTCAATCACAGTGTAACAAATACAGCTTTGCATGGATATGTCGTGGAGGCTATCAGACCTACAGGTATGATGAGCTGGTTATTGTAATGGCGTACAAATAAACACTGGAAACAATATTATGCAAAGGTATCCCACCATCGATAGATTAGAGCTGTGAATGCACTGCCCTGAAATGAAGATTTCACACTATTAGTACATTGAGCTATAGAAAGTGTTGCAGAGAATATAATCATGTTCATTACTTTGATCACATCTGATGTACAAGTAATGGCAAGTGTTAGCCTTTAAAAGCTTAGTAGTAAAACTGTATGGAGATAATATTATTGCTTCCTGTTGCATTTTGAGTTTAAGCTCACTCCTGCGATGGTCAGCAAATTATTAGCATGGCAGAAGAATTTTTTCTCAGTTTTTGCCATAACATATGAAGTGTCAATTATCATTACCCACCTATATGTACTACTGCTACTCTTTGCCAAGCATTGTGCACCATGTCAGCACTAAAGGATTGGTTATTTAAATATCTCAGTCCTTTATGTATGTGCGTGTTCTGCTTATGTCACTTAGGAGCATGTTAAAGATCACTTACAGGAGCATTAGGTTCATAGGTTCTTAGGCTGGTACTAGGCTATCAGCCCTAGGGCCTATACAAGCCTAGCCATAACAATTTCCTGGATATTTCTTTCCACAATATTTACTTCCCTGGACCCCTGTATAGATAGGTTTAGCTCTGTATGCTACACATATTTCACAGAACATGTATCACTAACACATCATTCATGTTATCTCTGCATGGTCATCGATAAAACATAAATGCACATGACATGATTTGTATCCATGCATATCTCAGTCACAGTCAACAAAACCCAACAACACACAGGTATGCCTCTGAAGCTCTATGATAAAAAGATTTTAAAGATATACTGTGTAATGAACTACAGTTAAAGGGTGGCAACAATATTGCACAACAGCAGCCCACACTCAGTGGATTAGAAGCCTGCATGCAGTGCACTTAAATGGAGGTTTCACTTTAATACATTGAGCCATTGCAGCTACTGTAGGCACAATCCCCTTATATTACTTTTGTGTTGTTTTTAACATCAGATGTGCAAGGATGCTAAACTCTGTTGCCTGACTGATGGCAAAGTCTTAGCACATATGTAGGTATTTTCTTCAGCTTTGCCGTAGGACAAGTAATGTCATTGATCTCTGCTCATCAGTAACTAGTGATGCTGCTTGATGCCAAGCATCATGCAATAAATCATTTAAAAAAATTACCATTAATAAAAAAGTGGTTGTATAAATTATTTTTGCCATGTGTGTCTTGTGTTTATGTATTTTTTGATCAGATTAAATATTGAAAATGGGAGGATATTGCAAAGAGGTAAAGGCGAGGAAGCAGGCTGTTGCACAGATGGTAGAATGGCATGATAAGAACATTGCATCCATGTTAGTGTTATAATTCCAATGATATTGTAATAATAATAATACCCATTTGTTAACCAGGTTGGCCCACTGGAAACACTGTCCCTTTTGAGCAGTAATCTGGAAGCACTGTCTGGTTAAATGACTTGTTCAAGGTCACACAGTAGGCAAATGAAGGTTAAGGGAATCAAACCCTGTACCACAGAAAGGACAGCTCATGACATTAGCCCTCTGCACCAACTATATTGTTAGCTATGCAACATAGGAAACTTAATGCCTGTTTTTCCTACAAAGACTATTATGATCCATACTGACTAAAACTTTCTGTGGTTATTTCTGTAGTTAGGGCTGGCGTGGCTA
Organism: Protopterus annectens; assembly: GCF_019279795.1. Taxonomy (NCBI): domain Eukaryota; kingdom Metazoa; phylum Chordata; order Ceratodontiformes; family Protopteridae; genus Protopterus; species Protopterus annectens. The sequence continues at coordinate 51,049,241 of NC_056746.1, forward strand.
TTGCTGACTACCTGTGAGGTATACACTGGGGAATGCCCACCTCACAATAATCATTGAACACATGGTCAACATCATAACCACTTTACTGATGCCTTACATACACCTACAAGTTGGTCTTCACATTAGGCAATGTAAATATTTTTTTTTAATGTTATTTTGATGTACTAACAACATTTAGTAATATGTAACATAACCTATCATATAAAACAGATATTTGTACCACTGCAATGCGGGGCCAAGCTTTGCAATTTATATATTTTAGGACCATGACTCTTTAACAGCAAATGGTTGTAAAGGCAGTCATAATGAGGTGAACCTGGAAGATACAAGCCTGACAATCTCACAATACCTTCTACTTGCCCTTCTTCTGTGGTTCTCAGTCATGTCCACAGCTTCTTGTACAAATCAATATGGTATTTACAGAGTTTGCTCATCATGCAACTGCTGCAATTCTGAAATGATAATGAGTTGAGAACTTATTAGCATATGCATCGTGCCCAGAGAGAGGAATCTGCACAATATCAGTGCAGTGTGGTCCCATCCTATACATGGATCAGCACAGTCTGTTGTGTGTCGGTATGCATCCCTGTTATTTGTTTGTTTCCTTAACTGTACCGCACTTATGTAGCATATGTTCCTCTGACTCCTGTTGATATTTATGATGAGTCCCTTGTCTTTCTCAAATTCTGACTTGGGCTGCCTATGTCTAATGCACATTGGCCAGCCTATGCATGGTTAAGCATGGTTTGGTGTTTTGTTATGCATCATGTTTTACTTTCTGTGTCTGCTTTGCTCTGTTATGTATTAAAGCTATGTGCAATGTGCTGCCTCTTAGCTAATGCCATGGCATATAGTACCCCCGCTGCTGGCTCCTTCCCGATTCCTCTTCTGTCTCAATTGCTGTTGCTGCTGCTGCCTATGCTGCTGAAAACTGTGGCCCTGCACTACACCACCCTGCTGTAACTGTTATCTAAGTATTATATTATGTAATATTGAACATGTGATAAGTATTTTGGCACAGGTGGCAGGATTATACTGCAGGACACCACCAGATGTGCCCAGTCAGTGGAGGCGTGACTTCAGCAGCCCAAACCACATGCTCTATAATGATTTTTGGTTTCTGGATATGAATGCTGCAGCCTTGTTATGTTAGAACATGGATTTCTCATTGGGGTCATCAGCCAAGGTTCTATGGAATATCTGGCATCCTTCACTAGATGCCCCTGCAGGAAGTCATCATCATCATCAACCCCCCTTTTTCCCATTTTTCTACATGGGGTTGGGGTGTCATGTTAACTGTCACCATCTCTCTCTCTCGATTCAGTGTCACATCCCTGCATTCTTCAATTTTATTTATTTATTTATTTAAATTTGTTGACCGGGAGTGTCCGACTGGACGTGGGTCCATTTTCAGTGGAGGCCCGGGGAGAAAAGCTCCACAGTAAAATAAACAGACAGTAGTTACATTGGATTACATAGCGATTAACAATTTAACATAGAAATTACTTACAACATATTTACAGATGAAGAACATAGTACATCAGTAGACAACTAGAATCTTTATCTGTGAAGTACATAACAGGCATTAACAAATGTAACAATGAGAAGTTCCTGCTGTATAATAAGTACTAGGCTTATGAGCATCTGAGCTTGCTATTATCAAGGTAGTTAGTGGAGTGGAAAGAAAGGTAGTAGTTGGATGGGGTAGATGATATTAGAGTGGGAGTTGCAAGGGCATAGCCAGCATGTTTTTAGGTGCGCTTTTAATAAAGTTTTGAAGTTGGCGCATGATGGTACGGAGGTAATTGTGGGTGGGAGTGAGTTCCATAATTTGGCTATGGCGCAAGAGAATAGTGCTTCACCAGCAGAGTCATTGGCTTTAGTGATCTGCAAGTGATTTTTGTTGCTGGATCTTAGTGGTCTGGTGGTGCGATAGGGTTGGAGTAGATTCTGGAGGGATGGGACATTTAGTGGATGGTTTACTAGTTTGTGGGCGAGTGAGAGTTGATACCACTGAAGGAGGTGAGGGAGTTCAAGCCAGCCCAGTTCAGCAAGTGAGAGACAGTGGTGACTATGGTAGGATGCCCCTGTGGCGAATTTTTCGATTTTGTTGTAGCAGGTCTCTAGCTTGTTTAGATCACATTGCCTTAGGTTGGTATATACTGGAGAGGCATAAAGTAGGGTGGAGATAAGGTGGGAATTTGCTATTGAAATCTTTGCTGCTTTGGTGAGAAATTGTTTATTTCTGTATAATGCTCCTAGTTTTTTGTGGACCTTTTTTATGGTCATGGATATGTGAATGTCAAATTTTAGTTTATTGTCTATTTCCACTCCTAGCAATTTGGTGTGTTCAGTTGGGTATATAGTGGTGTTGTCTTTTGCTGTGATGTTAAAGTGACAGTTGTTTTGAGTATGTTTGGTGGGTTGGAAGATGAGTAGTTTAGTTTTGTTTGGGTTGAGTATTAATTGGGCATCGGATAGCCATGTTTCAACAGAGGAAAAGGCTTCCTGTGTGACTTTTTGCAGTTTGGGTAGGGACTGGGCTGAGCAGATGATGGTCGAGTCATCTGCGTATTGGATGAATGTGCCATGTTTGGTGGCAGAGGCTAGATTATTGGTGTAAACAGAGAAAGGTAGGGGTCCAAGGATGGATCCTTGGGGAACCCGTATGGAGACAGGTAGTTGGGGAGATATGTCATTCTGCCATACAACGAATTGTTGGCAATACTCATGCCTCACTGTCACAGATCTTCTCTCACACAATCTATCCACCTCTTTGCTGGACAATTTTTCTTCAGGGGATTGTCTTCTACTTTTCTGCATGTCAAAAAGGAAATACTGCCAGCCCAGCTATCTGGAATTTTGTAAATACTTCTATGGCATTTGTGAATATTGATATGATTCATACAGAAGTGTGTGTAAAGGTATAAAGAACTGATCTAAAATGTAACCAAAGCATGCCCTTCTGGCTTAGAATAGAAGTGTATATAAACTATTGCATTTGTGCAAATGTATATGTTTTAACAGTAGAAACTAAAACATAGAGGGTTAACTTGCAAAACTTGAGAAAATAAGTTGAAATTAAATTGTTTTATGATTGTGCTATAAAAGTTATCTCTCAGTTTCAGTTCAGTAGCAGACACAATGTCTAGAGTTAGAAGTTTTTTGTATTGTCTTGAAAGAGAAATAATTACTAGGTTTGAGATGTAGAAGTGTTTTATTGTTTTATGACTTCCAGCGTCTGCAAACATCTGAGAGATATGTATTGTTCACAAGGAGATTACTAGTGCTACATTGGGGGTTTAGCTTGGGAACTAAAGTCAGGTGACAAATAGAGATGTCATCCAAGCTAACCCAGCAGTAATATTTGATATTAATTTAATAACTCTCTGAGAGAGACACTGTGCATTTTCTATCTTGTCTTTGACCTAGAAACATCCATTCATCACCACCTTCTGCACTTCTGCCTGCGTGGTTTCCTGTAAGTTTTTAGGACATAGTAGCTCTTTTAGATTCAGATAGGAATATAGTAAAGTATAGCTTGTTTTCTTTATTAATTTGAGACTTGTTCTGCAATGTTGTTTTAAATATTTCCCGTGATTTTGAACTTTGAAGTCACTGTGAATGAATATTTAGTATTGTCTTGTTCTTTTATTATTTATTATTAAATATATTTAAACCTATTTTTGTGGCTGATATTTGGGAGACATATTTAAGCTCTTTGAGTACTTGCACATTTCTA
>NC_056746.1:51053482-51120982 GCF_019279795.1 Protopterus annectens
ATAGGTTTAGGGACATTTCCCTTTTCCTCACTGTTTTGCAAGCTTGACGTTTGTATATATAAGTAGCAGGAGGTGCAGGCTTGCTATCTGCAAAAAAAAAAAAAAAAATGAACACTACTTGACTAAAAACCCATTTGACTAAAGCCCATTTCACCGAATCACAAATCAATGAAAATATTCAACATAAAAATACATGATAAATTAATGTTTTTCAGGGGGGGCAAGCCCCCATGCACCCCATAGTATTTTTGCAGGGGAGCAAGCCCCCATGTACCCCCTTAATTATATATAATTACGCCATGGCTGCACAACTACTTGAAAAAAAAAAAGAAAAAAACACCATACACGATGAATCAGTGTTGGGGCACAAACACTGATCCACTGTGCTTGGTGTTTTTTTTTTTCTTTTCTCAAATGGTTGTGCAGCCAAGGAGTTATTATATAGAATTAAGGGGGTATGGAGGGTGCAGGGTGGACTTACCCCCCTGGAAAACACTATTCTATGTTGCATTTTCTTATGCTGAATATTTTCAATAATTTATGATTCAGTGAAATGGGCTTTAGTCAAATGGATTTTCAGTCAATTGCTTTTCAGTCAAATTAAGTCGGCTTTCAGTCAATTAGTCTTCAGTCAAATTCTTTTAAACGTTTCATTTTCAGCAAGTACTGTCCAAATAAATGATAGTGAACCTATATACGTGTGTGTGTGTGTGTGTGTGTGTGTGTGTGTGTGTGTGTGTGTGTGTGTGTGTGTGTGTGTGTGTGTCTGTATGTCTATATATATATATATATATATATATATGGGGTTCCTATTATATAATCGAAGACGCATTTCTTCGAATGCGTCTTGATTGAATTTGAAAGCACGAAGCAGCAAAATAGCAAAATGGCATATAAGCAATTTCTTTCCTCTGGGAAAGAAATTGCTTGGCCGCCTCCGTTACTTTGCCGTTTTCGTCACTGTAGTGTGATCTCGGAGTTGGTATATTTAAGTAGGGGGGTGTGGTGGGCACAGGGGGTGAAGCCCCTCACTTTATATAATGTTTTGAAGTTTTTATTTATTTATTTATTTATTTATTTAATTTGTGGAATAGCTGTTCCAAGTGTTTGGGATTGTAAACTTTCACTTACATGGAGTCGATAAATCAGCATTTGCTTTTTTTAAGTGTTCGCTGATTTAATATAAACCCTATATATACAGACTCAGTGTGCCACTCAACCACATCCAATAAGGCAAAACAACGTACCCAACACACTAGTCAAAGGTGACTCTATAGTCAGGCACACTGATGTCCCACTCACCAGGCTAAACAAGGAGAAGGTTACTGTCAGCTGCCTGTTGGGTGCCAGGATCCACCACATAATCCACGCGCACTCAGGTCACTCCACAACAAGTACAAATATGGCTCTGTCATTGTTCATGTTGGTGTGAATGACCTGAGACGTACCTCCCTGGACTACATGAAAAGAGACATGGAAGAGCTCTCTGATCTTGTAGCCCAGGCAGGTATGACCCTAGCCCTGAGCAGCATTCTGCCATCGCCCAGAATGATACTGCAGTACAAGGACAAAATGATTGACTTCAACAACTAGCTAAGCTTCTGGTGTCATTCTAAGGGGATCCAGTATCTGTCTGCTTGGGATGACATGGTCGACAGACCACAATGCTTTGCCACAGATGGCCTGCACCTGTCGCCTCTGGGATTCCGGATACTGGCTAAGGCTCTTGTTGCCCCTATAGTGCCTTTTTTAGGCAAGGTTAAAATAACAAATTCACCACCATAACAGGAACAGGCAAGCAAAAACTGAGGGTAATGTTATTCAATGCTAGAAGTCTAAATCTCAAAATGCACTCACTCGAGGCACTCCTTAAAATGGAGAGCATCGATATCTGTGCAGTAACTGAGACCTAGTTCACGTCTCCAGAGAGCACCCCTGCACTACCAGGCTATAACTCATACCACACTTTTCAGCCATGTAACCTGGACCGAAAAACCAAAGGCAGAGGTGTGTCCATATTCATTAAGGATATCTACACCTCCAGGCTAGTTGCTTAGCACAATGCATCCGAGGTTATCCAAGTGCAACTAACTCTGGGCAAAACTGCAATCCAAATTGTATCTTGCTACAAATCCCCCACCATGCCCCAGGATTCCCACTCCTCTTTTCTTGATGTACTGGAAAATATTAGGGTTCAACCAAACACCCTAATAATGGGCAACTTCAACTACCCTGCCATTAATTGGGAAAACTACTCGTGTACCAACTCCTTAGCTCATAATTTCTCCTTAGCTCATATACTCCAATGTCGTGGATCAGCTTATCCACACCCAAACCAGGGGCAACAGTATCCTAGACCTAGTCATTACCAACATGAGTGACCGGTGTTCCACACCTGAAGTCAACTCCTCGTTGGTCCGATCCGACCATAAGCTAATCACCCCTGATATCCACATCCCGCCCCACCCCCCATTAAGGAAACCACAGTAAAAAATTTATCCAAAGCCAACTATATGCTTCTTAAGACAGAAGTGGTGAACTTCATGACACCCATGCAGATGGACAATGCAGTTACAACTGCTGAATCCAACACAAATGCACTCTATAAGGACTTACACGAGTGCATGGATCGTGCTATCCCAAACAGAACCAAGATGCTATCCTCCAAAAAAAGGAAGCCAATCTGGTGGTCCCCTGTCATAAACAAACTGTACAACAGAAGGAGGAAACTGTTGCAAAAGAGTAAAATCCCATGAGTGGAGGAGCTCCCTGGTCAGCCTCAGTAAGAAGCTGAGATCCCTTATAAGATCCTCCAAAGCTAGCTACGAAAACAAAATCACCACTAATTCCAAGGACAACCACAAAGCATTCTATAGCTATGTCAAGAATCTCGATGACAACACCCAGATCTGCTCTGAGTTACAGCACAAAGGCACGAAAATTACAGAACCAACTGATATTGCCAACATCCTGGCAGATAGGTTCAGTGCTAACTTTACACCCCTCTCACCCCCTAAAGGGCCCATATTTATACAGGAAGAATGCATAGTCCCTGTAATCACAACTACACAAGTAAAAGCTGCACTCTCTAAAGCCAAAAACACAGCATCCATGGGACCGGACAACATCCCAGGCTGCATTTCACACAAACTTCAGAACGAACTTGATCCCCACTTAAGCACCATGTTCAATAATAGCCTCACATCAGGCTTTGTGCCCACTGAATGGCACACAGCAACAGTTATCCCACTCCACAAAGAAGGAGCCACCACTGATCCCGGGAACTATCGACCTATTAGCCTAATGAGCCTGGTCTGCAAAGCCATGGAACATATCATCATGTAACTCATAAATACGGACATTGGTAACCTCCAGACTCTGGATCCCACCCAGTTCGGGTTTGTGAAAGGCAGATCATGCCTCCTGAACCTGATCGACTTCTTTGAGGCAGTCCCCAAAGCCGTAGATGAGGGTAAGGTGGTTCACACAGCCTATCTTGACCTCACCAAGGCTTTCAACACCATCCCCCATTCTGGAATTATAGCTAAACTCACTAAACTAGGTATAAATCCCTATGTCACAAGATGGGTTGCCAACTGGCTCAGTGAGAGAACCCACACTGTAAAAGTTGCAGACTCCAAATCTGACCTCAAAGCAGTGACAAGTGGAGTATCACAGGGTTCTGTCTTGGGACCTCTCCTGTTTGGTATCTATTTCTCTGAAGTACAGGCTAACACAGAAGGCCTCTGGCTAATGAAGTTCGCAGATGACTGCAAACTAGGAGCCATAGTCAAGTCCCCAAATGATGTGGACATTCTACAGAAGGGCCTCGCTGAGACAGATGCCTGGTGTCAGAGCCATGGCCTCAAGCTCAATGCCAAAAAGTGCAGTGTCATCCCCTTTGGTAAAAACTCTGTACCCTTGAACTACCACATAGGCAGCAATCTACTTAACACCGAATGTGTGATAAGAGACCTTGGGACCCAGGTGGACAGTAGTCTTTCCTTTGATAGTCACATTGCCACAGTAGTCAGGAAGTCCTTCTACGTGGCACACCTCATCATAAAAGGGTTCTCATCCAGGAAAAAAGAGGTCATTGTTCCCCTCAACTCGACACTCATTAGACCCATTATAGAGTACAACGCCCCTTTTGGAATGTACCTCACAAGACATCTGCAGTAGCTGGAAAGGCCACAGAAGTACTTCACAAAGAGGATTATAGGCCTCAAACAAATGCCCTAAACTGACCGCCTCAAAAAACTCCAGCTTTACTCCAGAGCATATCACCTACTCTAAGGTGATCTCTACTTAACATATAAAGCTATGTCAAACCCAGAGCTGTTGGACATGCTACACCTAAAGAAATCCCAGTCCCTCCGAGCTACACGGTCTAGGGACCTAAACCTTGTCACCATAATAAACAGGACATGCTGGAGGGATAGATTCCTGTCCCAGAGACTTCCCATACTCTGGAATAAGCTACCCATCTATGTCAAGCAAAGTTCTTCATTAGCACTCTTCAAGAAAAATCTTGATGAGTGGATGGGAAATAGGAAATACACCTCGGAGATCACATCTGTGTCTCTGCTCGACAGTGGCACAGGAAAATAACTTTCTTGGGTGGCGTAAGCCAGGGAACCTTGCTGGCTAGGCTTACGTAGGCCCTTGCGCCGATAGCCTAGTACCTACCTATGAACCTATGAACCTATATATATATATATATATATATATATATATATATATATATATATATATATATATATACATACACACAAATACACACACACACAAACACACACACACACACACACACACACACACACACACACACACACACACACACACACATATATAGAAACACTTTACTATCTTGAAATACTGAAATCTCGAATTTCAGTATCTCGAGACGAAAATGCCAAAAGTGCAGTTGAGCAAAACTGCACTTGATCGAATTAGAAGTGTCGAATTCGTGGCTGTGGTGGCTATGGACGTGGGATTTTCAGTGTTTGTAAGGTGCGGTGTGCTGTGGGATATGCTTTGCCTGCCGTTGTGTGGATATATGTGGAGATTTAGGTAAGTGCTGTTCTTTTAAGGGTTTTGGGTAGGAATTTGAGTGTATGTGAGTGTGTTGGGAAGTTTTAGGTGTAGGTTAGGGTAGGTAGGTAAGAGTGTGAGTGCGTAAGTGTTGAGAGTGGTGGTGTTTGTACGTATGTGGTGTGTGTTTGTGCAGGGGGAATACAGAGTATGTAGTGGTGGGTTTAGTGTCTTTGTCTTTTTAGTGTGACCTCAGAGTTAATATATATAAGTAGCGGGGGGTGCGGGGGGGTGCAGGGGGCTTGCCCTCCTGCTTATATGTAGGGTAGGTGTGTGTATTTGTGTTGTTGTGTTTGTGTGTGTTTTGTTGCAGTGTGGGGAGGAAGGTGTATGCATGTTTGTGTGGTGGAGGGTGTATTTAAAAGTTGTGATTTTGGATTTCGTGCTTTTGGGGTTTCCATATTGTGAATGTTTGGGTTTATAGTCTCGAGATACTGAAATTCCATATTTCAGTATTTTAAGATTATGAAGTGAATTCACACACACACACAAACACACACACACATATATATATATATACATACATGGGTCTACTTTATATGACTGAAAGCTCATATGATCGACAACCATTTGACTGACACCAAAACACTGAAAGCTCAAAACACCTAAAGCTCATATGATCGACACTCATTAACATCGACACATGAAATAAAAAGCATTATGCCCTTTCCCCACTGTAGCGAGACCCCAAAGTAGGAATAAATAGTTAGAGAGGGTGTGGGAGGCACAGCCCCCCACATTGGGGGGTGTGGGGGGATGAAGCCCCCCACATATGTCATAAATGTTAAACATACATATAGATGCTTTTAATGGCATTGACTATATTCATGTAAATAATGTGAGGGGCTATGCCCCCCACCCCCCTAACTATTTATTCCTACTCCAGGGTCGCTCTACAGTGGGGAAAGGGCATAATGCTTTGGATTTCTTGTGTTGATGTTATGAGTGTCGATCATATGAGCTGTCGATGATATGAAGTAGACCCATAGATATATATATATATAGATAGATATATATATATATATATATATATATATATATATATATATATATATATATATGTATATATATATATATTTATTTATTTATTTAGTTATTTATATATAGCAAGACAGGGAGAGAGAGACAGGTATAGGCATCCATGTATAAGCACAAATTGTCAACTTGTTTAACTAGTTGAGCTTGTGTATGCTAGATCTGTAATTTAACGACTATCATGGTCCCTTGGCAAACAGGCCTGGGTTGCACAGCCACACAAAGAGTGGCTGACTAGGTGAAACTCCAAGAAAATTAACAATAAAACTGAAAGGATGTTGCCTGGACTAGGACTACTGAGACTTGGACACATAGCTCTCAACCTTTTAGCGCAAGAAATCTGGACAAAGCCATACATAATGGGGGAACAAAGGCCTAAAATAGGGACACATTTTAAATATTGCTTTTCTAAACTTAGAAAGTTGCTAGAATAACAGGATTTGCATTAGCATACATTTTCAAAAGGATATGAAGTCTGAAACTCAAATATATGCGATTATTTAATGACTTTAATCCTTAGATCATCCCAGCAATTTGTCAAAAAAAACCTCACAATTTTTATGAGGAACAGACCAAAATTATGTGGCAAAAATCTGGACATTCTGCGAAAATCTATACAGTTGAGAGATACGCAAGTTGGACACTGCCTGGACTAGGACTACTGAGACTTGCACTGACATTACCTTCCGGTCAGTTTTTCAAATCAGCTAGGCTCAGAACATAACTGTGAAAACGTAGTAGCTGAAGGTGGCATTTGCGTGCGTTTCATTAGACTCTTTACATTGCAACTAGACTGCAGTATTCACACATCAGCAAGTTCTGGGTGGTCCAAGGTCAGTGCACGTCAGAGAATGAGACAGATGTTGCACAGACTGGCAGTGGTTTCTCTCTCTCTAAAGTCCAGCGACTTTGGAGAGAGTGTAATAAAGTAGTGAGGATGTGAGGCAAAGCACCCCCTCATAAGAGGTGGAGGGACGTTTGCCATCCCTGCAGAAAGCACTTTTTGCTTGGGTCATATCTGCTCATCATATCACAAGTTAAAATATATGCATTATGAGTGTGTGCAAAATGTTGAAGAAATAGAAATATTATTTGCTACAAAGAACTGTGATTTATGATTCTTGTTATGTTAGCTACTCTAACTTCAGCACCTTCATGTAATTACTCATTAAAATAGGGGAAACTCCCATTCAAAGGCGTGTTGTTATGAAATTTTTAATTTTTTTAATGAGACACAAATGTCTTCTTAAATCACATTTTCTCACTCTTGCTGTTGCATTGATACTTTCTCAGTTTGTTAACTGTTTCATAGCAACACTTCATCCAAACCATAATCCTTGAGCATGACAGAGAAGCACTTGTTCTCAATAAGATAAATTCACTGCTATCTGTATTTTTAATGGGAAGCTGCAGTTCATAGTTTTATGTTAATTAGCAAATAGATGCCATACATACAACATTCAGGTTCCTATGCCATGTGCTTATTCCTTTATTCATTTGTTTCATTATTAGGTGTCCACATCCTGTAAAGCACAATCACTGAGAATGAAAAATTAGTAGGCATCATCTATACTGTCCATGATGCAAACATCATCACTGTAAAAAATGTTGTGCTTACAGAATGTATTCAACAACTGGATCATCATCAGAAAAGACATACCCCAGCATTTAATAAAATCCATGTAAGCACAGTGTAGCGCATATTAATGATGGTGCGCTGCCAAGGGAGAGCCAAGGAACATGGATAGTGAACCAGTGTAAGTAGAGGTGTAGTAGCTACCCGTGGCTGCAGATAAGTGTGAGGCTTCCTGTAATGCTCTCCACCACTGCTGTAGTGTTGTGAAGTGTGTCAAATGTCTAAGAAGTCATTTTTATGATGTGTTATGTTTTTTTAAATATTTTAATTTTTTTTTTAACTGCATGTTTGCGTGGTGTGGAGTGCAGCAATGCCAAGCTGTGCTCACATATAGACAGCTGACACCTGGCAGACATCTACAAATAGAAACTGGATGTAATTAATTATCATAATAAAGTTTTTATTATTTTTCTTTCTTTTTTTTTTTCTTTTTTTGCAAATCATGCCGTGGAGATGAGCTGATACATATATGGCCGACACATGCCAAACATCTAAAAATAGAAACTGGATACAAATTATTTATTTGTAGTTATGTTTAAATGTGTTTGCATAGCATGACGTGGTGCTCAGCAATGCTAACATGTAGCCTAGTAGTATATGTGAAGGTATACTAGTTTTTATAACATCCAACTACCTACATGGGTAGAGTTATGGTCTTATGTGTTTTAATTCCTGGGTTCAAGTCCATAACAGGCAGAATATGACTGTAAATGAATGTACTATTTTTCTTTAATTTCATTAAACTATTGTGAATTTTGGCACTGCTGTGCTCTGCTAAGCACTGCCCAGTCATGCTAAGCAGTGCATAAACATTCTAATGACTACCAATGTTTGTGTGGTGCTAAGCCTCGCTAAAACCATGGTTCTGCAAGTTTTCATGCAGCTTGACTTCATTTAGCTGTTTTTTGTGCTGCTAAGCGACGCCATGCTTTTTTGGATGTTGCTGAATGACGTGTAAGGGTGGGAAAACAGCCTATGTTAATCTCAATAGGTGGGAATTCTGCAGCAGTCATTGGAGTTCAATCAGCTGTTGGTATGGCTGGTGGTGTTGGCGAAGGTGTGCGCTTTTAGGCGCAGCAGTGGGGCATTCAAGCGTCCATGGTCATGGTCGGGCTCCTTATTAAAAACCATGAACCCCGGCTGATGCAGGATGGATTCCAGGGCTCAGAGTGCAAGGTAGAGGCCTTGGACCATTTGGCCAGGGAACTCACCACTGTTACTGGTATTCCCCACACAGGTGAGCAGTGTCATCGCCATTTTGATGACCTGAAAAGGAGGAAGAGGGGAACCATGGACACCTGGGTCCAGGAAGCTTGAGCTGGGAATGCTCTACAAGTATGTAAGTATGTCTTCCTCTGTTTAACCAAAATTCAAGCTGTCTGCAAAACTTATGCACATAATGGTGTGTTTCCTTCCCAGCAGCTGCAGCTGAGAGGGCTTGCAATGTCGATTCCCATGCCAGGCACCTGCCCATGTTGTGCGGTGAGCATGGTAAACATGGATCTAGTATGCCAACTGTAGTGCAATAAGCAAGAAAGAGTAAAACATTTACTGCAATAAAGTATATACAAGAAAAACTGTAGTGCAATAAATGGGCATGTACAACTATAGTGAAATAAATGGGAAATTAGAGCTGTTGTGCAATAAATGAACAATAACAACTGTAATTCTATAAACAATAAATACCCATAACAGTTAACGAAAATGGTCTAGTGTGGATTGTATTGTCAAAACCATTGCAGTAGAGCTGTATGCATTGATTGTATAGGCTAAGGTTGCTGCAGTCAAGTGTAACAATGTAATAGCTGTAGCCAGCAAATGTAATGGACTGCAAACTGTATTACTCAACTCATAGTACTGTACAAGCCTGCCTCCAGGTCAATATCAGTCTCATAATGCACTTTCTTCCTCAGACATCAGGTAATAAAGGTATATGGGTGAGTTAGCCCAGTCCATGGGCAGATAGTGTGTTTGGACTTCACAGATATTTCAAACCAATAACAATAAAATTTGTTCACTAGCATTGCTGATTCTAAATTACATCTTTTTTCATATATGCAGTATGGCTGTAGGCTGTATTCCATGCATGCGTGTCCTACTGTCACTGCAGTCTACTATAACACTGTAATCATACTAGAATGTCAGAGGAATATCCTATAACTTTGACTTGTATTGCTCTCCATGCAATGTATTACCAAATCTGTTTACAGAACACCTAGGTAATTATGTAAGTCTACATCATGCGAAACTGTTCTGTGTAGTGGTGTACCTGCATTTGTTACTGTTTGGCCCATACTGACCCATGCTGACAGCTTGAGAGTTATGTACGTGCTACATCAGTTATAGGAGAATTGGAATCACTGTATTCAAACCTGACACTGCTGACCCGTAATGTCAAAATTAAAGTCAAAGTAAACTTTATTGCCATTTAGGACTACACAAGTGCAGCCTAAATGAAATTCCAAACATCAACGCACCAGACAGTACGTAGGAAGCAAGGATAAAAAGAACAACAGAATAACGTTTCAATTTAAAGAAGATATTCAATACAAAACCTACAGAAGGATAAATAAATCAATAATAACAGCAAAAACACACAAGCCCCCCCCTAGACAGTCATAAGAAGAGCACTGGACATAGCATGACAGTGTAGGATTGCACATGGTAAGATTGTCCTCCTTTGTTCATCTGCATCAGACAAACAGCAGGCAATTGCACATGAATAAGAAAATATAATGCTACATCAAAGAATAAAAAAAGATATTGCACACTTTTCAGCTGAGCTACGTATTGTGAATGATTACTGACTAAATAATTGGTGGCTGGTATCAGAGTTTATGTCTCAACACTGTTGGGTAAAAGCTGTTTAAGTATCTAGTGGTCCTGCAGCAGATACTACGATATCTCCTGCCCTAAAACCAGCCATGTGGACGGTGAGAAGGGGTCACAAGTTATTTTGGGTGCACCCTTAATGCTTCTTGCTGCAAAGAAATCCTGGATTAATAGTAAGTTTGTGCCCATGATTTTTTTGGCAACTTGCATCACTCTCTGTAGCTTCTTTCTTTCTGCTATTGTACTGTTCCCAAACCAAACTGTGAAGCTACTTTTGTGATGCTCTCAATTACCCCTCTGTAGAATGTGGTGAGAACAGTAGGTGGGAGCTTTGCGTTTTTGAGCCTTCTGAGAAAGTGGAGATGTCAGTGTGCTTTTTTGACCCAACTGTTCATTATTCACAGTACAAGAGAGATCCTTCGAAATGTGCACTTTCAAAAATGTTGTAGATTTGACCCTTTCCACCTCTTCACCATTTATCCTGAGCGGTGAGTGTGTTGTTGACCTTTTCCTGAGGTCTATAATGATCTCTTTTGCTTTGTTGACATTCAGGTCAACATTGTTCTTAGCACGCCAGTCAATCAATTAATAGATCTTGTCTCTGTAAGCTCTTTCATCCTTCCCTTTGATGAGACACACAACCATAGTATCATCTGCAAACTTAATGATGTGATTGGTGTTGTATTTTGCAGAGCAGTCATGGGTGAGGATGGTGAATAACAGAAGGCTTTCCACACAACCCTGAGGAACACCGGTGTTGAGTATTATGCATCCAGAGATGTTGTTGCCCACACATTTTCTGTGGTCTGTTCGTCAAGATGTCGAGGATCCAGTTGCACATTAGCTTGCTCATTTCAAATGCACAAGCTTATCAATAAGCTGCATAAGAGCCACTGTACCAAATGCCAAGCTGAAGTCAATAAACAACAGCCTGACGTAACAATCAAGTGAGAGGTGGAGTGCCATTGAAATAGCAACTGCAGTGGATCTGTTATCCTAAGTGAACTGTAGAGGGTCAAAGTTGGATGGAAGGTTAGCCAACAGATGCCTTTTAACTAGTCTATCAAGGCATTTCATGACATTTGAAGTTAGAGCAACCAGTCTGTAATCATTCAGGCAGGCTGGACTAGCTTTTTTGGAGAGAGGGACAATATTCATCACCTTGAAGCAAGAGTATATAATCTGCTTTTCAACCTGTGGGTCTTTGGATCCACATTGGATCTGACACAGCCGCATTTTCCACCTATGGCTCCCAGCTCAATGCTCCTCCCCTTACCCATAATGGCCCACTGTCTCCCTTATCCCCCCAGATCTCGTTTGCCGCCTGAGAGGAAGCAGCGTGGTCCGAGCTCCAGAGCATTTGTGAGTTTTTTTCTGAAGTGGTAATTTGTCACTTTTTTACCTTTCTTTTCCTCTTTCAACTCTTTTCTATACCTCCTCAAGGTTTTTCGTAGCACAAAAAAAAAAAAAAAGTAAGTAGGCTTTGCTATCTTTCCTCCCCTCTTTCCTTTCCATGTGGTGTGTGTGTGTGTGTGTGTGTGTGTGTGTGTGTGTGTGTGTGTGTGTGTGTGTGTGTGTGTGTGTGTGTGTGTGTGTGTGTGTGTGTGTACATTGGGCCGGCTAAGGCATGGCTGATGCCCCAAAGCCAGGCTTCAAAAGGTACACAGAGTGTGGCCATAAGCTTTCTTCAGTGGATGGCCACACTCTGTGTGTGGTTTGCTTGGGGGTGCCTCACCTCCAGTCCCCCTGTCCTATTTGCGCTGGGTTTAATCCCAGGGCACTTAAGGACAGGAGGGACAAACTGATCCTTAAGAGCCTGTTGCCCTCTTCTGCTGGGACCGAGGTCCCAACTTCCCCTGTTTGGAAAGTGGCGGCTGTTGCTTTGTCTTTCGCTTCCATGGCCTCTGGGATTCACCCTCCTGCCAAGAGGTCCGGGGATAAAGTCAAAAAGGACCGACCCCGCAAGCGATCCCCTGACTGCTTGTCAGAAGCCGGCCCTCCACCAAAGGTTAAGCCTGTTTCCAGGCCAGTGACACCTTGGCTCAGGTCACCCAGGTTCTCACCTGAGCCCGAGGAATAGATGAGCCAGTCGCACCCTAGGCCTTACCCCATCAGCTTTCCTGGTCTACTTCGGCAGCTTCCTCCCACTCTACTTGGAGCTTGTCTGAAGCAGAGATGGACAAGATGATGTGGAGGTTTATCCGCATTCAAATTCAGATGGGGGTCTTGCCAGGGCTTTCTCCCACTGGAGCAGGCACCTTCCAGCCATTGTTTAGACCTATCACTCCTTCTCTGATCTGACCTACGGTTTTGGAGTCATTGGATCTGGGGACGATCAGAGTGAAGGAGTCGGTGCCAATGGTACCCTGTACCTCGATGCCAGCCAGTGTCTTGGGTGTGCTGGATCTGACTAGATCAGATCCGAGCTCTCAGACCCATAGCCTCAAAGTCAGATCCGAGGGAGTGCTCTCTGCTCAGACCTTGTCGGAGAGAAGCATTCCCCTCTGTGTCTTGGCTCCCAGAGTCTCAGCTCCGGCTGCCCTTTTGGATCAGGGGGAAACAGCTTCTGCTAGGTCAGCCCAGGAGGTCCATTCCCCCTCGGCATTTGATGTGGTGAAGTGGGTTCTCACAGGGTCAAGGCCTCTGACCATATCATCTTTGGAGTCCATCCAGACCCCCCCTTAGCCTTGAGTGTGGTTCCGGCCATCTTGACCTCTCAGGGCAGTCGGCGGCCATAGTACCCCAGGAAGTTCCACCCTTGGAACAACCCGCTTGCGAGACCTCCCCAGACAGTCCCCCTGAGGAGGCCCCCCCAAGCATACATGTAAAAAGAGGCACTTGGATTCTGGATGAAGAGGAAGATTCCCCAAGATCACCCCCTAAGGGTGTCTTCTTTGGAGACCTCATGGAGATCCTTCACCAAAGGGGGGGTGGTCTGCCCCATAACCAACCTCTGATGAGTCCGTGCTTCTGGATGCATTCGGCTTAGGCTCTTCTACCTCTTGGGTATCCCCTCCTGCTGATCTACTTGTGGATCTGATAACATCTAGGCCATGGAAGGAGCCGGACACTGTAGAGCCAATACCCAAGCGCCCAAACAAAGTCTTAAGTCCCCCCACGGACAAATTACACTAGCACAAGGGGTCCCCTGTAGATGCTATTATGGTGGCAGCGGCCACCGAGAAGGAGCTCGTCCAGGAGAGCTCCATGATCCACCCACCTGACCGAGAGTCTAGAGCGTTGGATCACTTTGGGAAGTGTGTTTATGCTTCAGCGACCTTCTCTGTGAGAGTGCTGAACTACATGTCACATGTCATCTGACTCTAGAGAGATCTGGTCAAGGAGATCATGGAGTCGAACCCAGGGATCATGTCGGCAGAGGTCAGAAAGATGTTCAATGCATGAATGGCCACCCTAAAAGCCGTAGCCAACATGTCTATGCGTTTGCAAGCCGCACAGGCAGCGGGATCAGGCGTTGCCATCTGGCATCACGCCTGGCTCTGCTTATGTCAGTTCTCGGAGCCCTTCAAGGCATCTTTTACAAACTCCCCTTATGATGGTTCTTCCCTTTTTGAGAAGATGGTCAGAGAGACTTTGGTCTAGAGTGAGAAGGATGGGAAGACACAGTCTGCCATCAGGATCCACTTCTCACCGCCTCAAAGGTCCTTTTCCACTAACCAGCATGCCCAGAAGATGTGGTTCCACAAGTCCCAGGCATTTTCCCGGGACGCTCAGGACTCGCCTTCTCCCAGAGGCAGAGAGGGATATGATAGACGCCACCGTAGAGGCAGAGGGGGTCCTAAGAATTTGGGGTCCTGAGAACCTTTCTCGGATAAACCCAGGCAGCAGTCCTGAGGGGTTGCCCGGCTGTCCATCTCTGGAGGCAGTTGGGGGTCACTTGTCACTACATCCACTAGCATGGGAGTCCATCACTACAGATCAGTGGGTGCTGCGAGTCATATCCAGAGGATATTTTGTTCCTTTCAAGGATCCTCCCCCATCCAACAAAGCCCTCTCAGATGTTCCACCCATGCAGTGGGAGGAGGCAGCAGTGCAGGTAGACTCACTGCTAAGAAAATGAGTCATCCAATTGGTCCCCCCAGGCCAGTCTGGATCCGGGGTTTATTCCAGGTTCTTTTTAGGGGGACCTCAGACCAA
The DNA here is from genome assembly GCF_019279795.1 of Protopterus annectens. Taxonomy (NCBI): domain Eukaryota; kingdom Metazoa; phylum Chordata; order Ceratodontiformes; family Protopteridae; genus Protopterus; species Protopterus annectens. Next base: position 51,068,238 of record NC_056746.1, read on the forward strand.
TATTGGATCTGTCCAAATTGAACCTAACAGTAACCAAGACAAAATTTCGGATGGTCATGATTCAGTCTATCCTGCCCTATCTGCAGGCCAGAGACTGGATGTGCTCAATTGACCTCCAGGACCCATACTATCACATAAAGATGGACAGGTGCTCCTGGAGGTTCCACCCCTTCTGGCTGGGAGCCAATCATTAACAATTTTGAGCCCTCCCCTCTGGTCTCACCACAGCCCCTTGGGTGTTCACCAAGGTAATGGCAGTAGTAGCAGCTCACCTGAGGCTTCAGGGCATTCAGGTCTTTCCATACCTGGACAATTGGCTCTTTACTGCCCCTTCAAAGCATCTATTATATCAGGCCAGTGACTCCTTCCTTCAGCTAGCCAACAGGTTGGGCATTACAATCAATATGAACAAGTCTGCTCTTCTCCTGGTTCAGATTTTAGATTTCATCTGGGCACGGCTGGACACAATACAAACGAAGGTGTTCCTCACATCATACAGTAAATGCAGGTTGAGGTTACATGTCTTACACATTCTTCATACCCATTTACCAACAGCTGAAGCAGTGCTAAGGGCTCTAGGTTCCATGGCAGCCAAGATAAATTTTCTTCCAATGGCCCTCCTTCATATGAGGGTGCTGCAGTGGACACTTGTGATTCAGTGGTCACTGTTAGACCTTCCATTGTCTTTTCTGGTGAGAATTTCAAAAGCGTGCAGAGACTCCCTTTGGTGGTGGATTCAGTCCCTGGATCTCCTCAAGAGATGTCTGTTTCAACCTGCTTTCCCCAAGACCACAGTGACCATGGACGCCTCCCGACTTAGGGCTGGGAGGCACTGCTTAGGAAGGACAGTCCAAGACATGTAGTCCCCTTCTGAGACCTATCTGCACATCAATGTTATAGAGATGAGAGCGGTTCTTCTTGCATTGCAGACCCTCCATGCTCATCTTCCTCTGGGAACAATTGCAATTCAGATGGACAATATGTCAGTGGTCTGGTATATCAACAAACAAGGGGGAACCAGATCTTATCCCTTATGTCGAGAGGCCATGAGAGTGTGGGAATGGGCAACCTCCACCAGCCGCTTATTGGTGGCAATGCACATCCCGGGATGATCCAACATTCTAGCGGACAGGCTCAGCAGATTGATCCTTATGCCTTACGAGTGGTCTCTGAATTCTTCAGTAGTGGAACAGATCTTTCTAGAGTGGGGTCGTCCTTGCTGCAATCTCTTCACATTTCCTTCCAATGTGAAATGCAGTGAGTTTTTTGCTCTGAACCTCCCACCGGGGGAAGCCCCCAGAGATGCTCTGATTCATATTTGGCCTCCCGGGCTTCTTTATGCATATCCTCCTCTTCCCCTTATGTCAAATTTCTACAGAAAGCCTGAAGGCTGGGGAGCACTGCGATCCTCATCACCCCATTCAGCCTTGACAGGTCTGGTTTCCCTTACTCAGGTCTCATCTAGTTGTTCCACCATGGACCTTGGATCCAGTCCCGGATCTGCTTTCACATCCCTCGGGGATCCATCATTCAGATCTGGACAGTCTAAAGGTCAGTGCTTGGCTGCTCTGGTTCCCATGATTATTAGGACTCCCGATCTGTCATCTCCTGTCCATTCTGGTAGTGGCTCATAAATTGTTTGCCAGAAAAGTCTACCATAGTAAATGGAAATGCTTTTCTATATGGGCCAGTCAGAGGTCTTTGGATCCTTTCACTGCTCCACTTTCGTCAGTTTTAAATTTTCTGGCCAGCATTTTTCAACAGGGTGCTAGTTCCTCTACGGTGAAAGTCCAACTAGCAGCCACCTCTAATTTTCATGTTGGGGTAAACATGTCTTCATTGGCTTCCTCTAAATTTTGTAAAACCTTTCTCAAAGGTGGTTTTCTTCTCAGACCCCTGGTTAAGGACCCGATTCTCCGTGGGACCTCACCTTGTTGTTGCAGGCATTGGTTTCTTCTCCTTTTGAGCCACAGCATCTGTGGATCTACAATTTTTAACCTGGAAAACGGTTTACCTTTATAAAGGCGATTAACAGTGGCGCGAGTGCTCATATGAGTGACTCATAACCCGAAAGTGAAAACGCAGACAGTCCGTAATGTTCGAAAAGCAGCAAATTGAAAAGCAGATTTGCTGGTTTTTGAACATTAATATCGAACGCAAAATAAAAGAAGTGTAAAGCAGGGGGCAAGCCCCCTTGCACCCCCCGTGTGGGGGGGTTGCGCCCCCCACTTTACTATTCTAACTCCGAGATCATACTACAGTGGGGAAAAGGACCATTTTCCGATCCCCACTATAGTGCCATCCGCCCCACAATGTCGAATGTGCAATGAGCGAATGTCACTGTGCATTCGCTCATTGCACATTCAAACCTTTTTTCTTTCGGCGTTTGCAAAATTTGCAAACAGCCTTTCCAACACTTGCTGTTCGCCCAACTGTGTATCGCCTTTATAAAGGTAAACCCTCGAAAACTGCTTTCTTGGTTGCCATCATGTCTGCTAGAAGGGTTTTGGAGCTTCAAGCTCTTTCTATCAAAGTCCCTTATATGATCTTTCAGAGTGTCGCTATGCACTACCCCATCCTTCCTTCCTAAAGTAGCTTCAGAAGCCAATATTAATCAGACCATTAATTTTCCAGTATTTTTCCTAACTACCAGAACAAAGGGGAATACAAATTACATTTACTGGAAGTACATAGGCAGTTGAGGTTTTATCTTCACAGGACTAAACCATTTCGCAAGTCTGATCAACTTTTTGCGTCCCATGCAAAGCCCTTCTTTGGTAAACCTGTTTCAAAAGTGACAGTTGCTTGCTGGACTTCACATTGCATTGGCCAGGCTTATTCAGAAAGGTTTGTCTCTACCAGGAAAAGTGAAGGCTCATTTGACCCGCTCTATGGCTACGTCAGCAGCTTTTTGGTCTACGGTCTCTTTGGATGATATTTGTTCAGCTGCTTCTTGGGCCTCATCTCTCACTTTTATTTCACATTATAAACTAGATTTGGTCTCTAGCAGTAGAGCATCCTTTGGCTCTGCAGTGCTCCAGAATATCCTTCCATGAGGGCCTCCCAAGAGTTTGGTAGCTGAAAACTCTGTCCACACAGGTTGAAGAGCAAATGAAGTAAACTACTTCAGATAAAGAAGTTATGTACTCACCATAATGTTCCATCTGAGTAAAAATGGGCACCTGTCCCAAAAAAAAAAAAATCAGCCCATACATAGCTCTCATTTTGCACACATGTCCACTGGACACATAAAATTCGTCACAACTGGCTTGACAACACAGTTATGCTGTCCTCACCCCTCTCTCTGCGGTTTGAGAATCCAGATTCATCTACAAATTCTGTCAAAGTGCACAGTTGTTGCTGTACAAGAATGTGCAGCATTGCTAAGCTCAGATAAATAGAGCTATAATGACCATATGTGTTTCTAACATTGTAAGACACAAATACAAAATAAACATTTCTGCCATGTTTCAAACATGAGCCCATCACACCTGCAGCACACTGCATTAATCTGCCATGCCACACAACTCTTACTTAAAACAGGTGGTTTAAACAAAACACAGTAATTGCCAATTACAGTCATTAGGTGTGTTTTAATGGAGCTGCGCACCGTGCTTCACCGCACAAACTGGAATAAAAAATAATGGAATAAATGTGAGTGTACCTTGGACTCTGGTGCAACAGTACACCACTAGAGAGCCAAACACATGATAATGGATGTTACCGAGGTCTGTGATAGCAGGTAAATGTGCCCTTTTATCAGCAACATGTACAAAGTCACCTTCTAAGGCATTCATGGCAAAATACATATTCAACTGGGACTCTGGTGCAGAAATACAGCCATATAAAGCCATGCACGTACTGATATGGATGTAGTAAATGTATGTCACAGTCTGTATGTATGCACATATATCTTGCAAATACACCCACTATAGCAGTAACTCAGTCTGTTAAATGCCTTGCATATAGTGCATTTTGCCACACACAGTCCTGGGTTCATATCCAGTGTTGTGTTGCATTTCACTTACATTATTGTGAAGACAACAATTAATGAGTGACTCATGCACTCATTATCCACACAAAGCATTGCAAAGTAAATAACTGCTTTTCATTGCTGGAAGTCACAGGCCTGCAGGTAGGGACACATATCACATATCTATATAGCATCACTATATGTTGCTTAGTACTCTGTTATTGACACAGTTGCCTAACATACGTACCTTAGACACATGCCTTAACTGGAGTGTAAAGGGTACCCTTACCCTGGCACTGTCTATACAATGACACAAATACACCTACAGCTTGTTGTCCTCCAAAGTGTTCACACTCACTGCCTGTGTCTATTACCTGCAGCAGCAGCTACAGCTTCTGGTACACACAGCTCTATGTAACGCTTTCTGCTACAGACCTACCTTCTGCAAAAATGTAGTCTCCTCACCCTAGTAATGTCCATCTCAACAGCTAAGAAAGGGGCCCTGTTCTACATGAAGGCCTTATATATTGCACAGTGGCTGCATGTCATTGGCTAATGATAGTGCAACTCAGCTGTTTTAGATGTGATTAGCATATTAGAGTCACAGACTGGTTTAGAGGCAATTATCTGCTAATGAGGAGCATATTAAAATGCAAGTAGCTGGCTATGAGCAAACATTCTGTATGAGACTTTCCTCACAAAGAGCACATCTTTGCAAAACAGTACTAATAGCACGTCAACAGAGGAGCACTTCAATCCACATGGTATGTTACTGTTTTTTTGTGAATAACAGGATGCAGGTGGGAGCACAGGATAGAGGTATGGAGAATAAGGAGTACTGCAGTAAGCCTGTCTTAGACCTGTGGTAATGACATGTCATTGATACCCAGCTCTATTACATATAAAGAAGAAGTGCAATACATCAGGCTTTCATTGTTTTTTGTCATTGTGGCACACTGCTGTTGCTGGACTGTCCCAATATAGTGGTCATAACAGCACACTACTGTTTGTCTGGCATAGGTCTTATGACATATTATTGGGTGGCTGACCTTAGGAGACACACCACAGTGGGTGTATGATCATACAGCAAAATCTCTCATGGCACACAGGGAACTACCTCAGTAATGACACTATCTGAGTTGTATCCACACATGTAGCATGTTGCCACACTGTGGGGTATGACGTGTGAGCAAGAGTAGATAGTGCCAGCCATTTTGTTCTTGCTGTAGCTGTACATAGTGGACATCAATGTATTTGATCCTGTAATGTGTTTCCCTTTTGGTGTATTTCAAGACTAATGCATCGTAGATGGCATGCCCCCTTCTCATATGTGGAGAATGAACTAATACTTCAATGACTACGGCAGCATCATCACATCCTCCTATCCAGCGGGAGGCATAACAGAGAATAGCTGGCTGCACTGTGGACAGACCTTGTCTGGGTTGTGAATGAGACTGGCCACCAGGACAGGACATATGAGCAGGTTCAACACCGCACTACAGACATGGTAAATGTTGCACGATGAAGAACAGCTAATGCAGCAAGGTGTCATGCCATCACTGGCGGAGGGCCTGCAGTGGAACAGCCACTCACGGCCACTGAGGGATTCCTGGCAAACCTAAAGACACACGACAGCTCCCAGGCATCCATCACATCATACAATGTGGAGGTGGGTGTCACAGTGTCCACGGCAGAGGAGAGTGCAGGTAAACTTACTGTAGCAGTAATTTTGTCAGGCTGTACATACCTTTACATGGGTGTCAGGTCTATGTGCTGTGGGGGGGGGGGGTTAGTTCAGTTGTACACTCATACTCAGAATGTCAGCAATACATCAAGTAACACAGTACCTACTGTCCATGTGAGATATATGCAGGCATTACCTTGTTGTGCTGCAACATGCAATGGCACTGAAATTACCTCACCTTCACCTTTTTACAGGTCTGTCAGGAGTTATCCAAGGCTATGGTCCTGCTTCTGGTAAGCATGGTACTATTTTGTTATGGAACATATATATGCTATTAAGGGTAAGAGTCAGGATAATACCCTATGTACAGGTAATGTTGTGTATAAGCAGAGTAGAATGTTTGCATGTTCCAGTCTGGAACAGTTACCTAAGTTTCCTAGAGTGGGTATCACAGGAGTGTAGTTGAACGAGCAGAAACACATTTGCAGTTATAGTTCAGAGTGAATAAGCCTCCTGGTGTACATGAGGCAATTAATCCAACATGCCTTGTACATACCAAAAGGTTGATGGTATATACCTTAGGCACTGAAACGTGTATTTGTATATATTTGTTAAGATAGGTGTACAGGGTTTTATGTGCTGTGTTGTCAGGTGTAGTGTCATATTGTAAACTTAAAAAGTACATTGTACTGGCCAGATGTCATGTGATTTACCTGAAGTGCTTGTTATAAAGGCTTTGAGTTGAATGTGTATGTTGTTGTGAGGAAGTATGTTGTGCATGAAAGTGGAGATGAGAGGATGTGAGAGTGGTAATGCAGTTGTGGATCTTCATTATTATAGCTCTTTGTGGATTTTCCATACATTATAATGCAGGTAGTAATGTATTGCTTTTGTCTTGGTTTCCACAGGTGACCAGGGGAGTTGGGGTCTCTCACCCACACCATCTGATGTCAGTGTCTCTTTAGACTCTGATGATGATGGTGGCCACAATGAGGCACAGGTGGAGTTGTCAGGGGCTGAATCTGTCCCAGAGGTTGACATCCCTCCTCTTCCCCCATTGTCACTGCACATAGTATGCCCACACATACCTAGTCTCCACAGGCTTCATATATGGGACAGTCAGAGGGTAGAAACATTGAACAGACCAGTATGGCAGCTATGGCTTCAGTGAGTGTGGACATTGGCCATAGCCAGAGAACTGGTGAGGTCTCACACAGGTGGACAGACACAGATGCCCATAGGAAGACTGCAGTTGGTCCACCGCCTGTTGCAGGTGTCACAACATGGGTCACTTGGCTCATGTTTCAGGCCATCATGGAGGCACAGGCATGTTCTGAACGGAACTCCAGACATATGCTTAGGTTTATGGATGCAGCACAGTCTGACATCCGTGACTGCCTCCACCACATTGGGGACACCCTGGATCAGTTCACCGATGCAGTGGACAGACAGTGGGCTGAGACATCGCCTGTGTTGGAACATGTGGTTGGAGTTGGGCATCAGACCCGTGGACATTGGTCAGCAACACCATCTTCTGAGAGTTCATGCAGCCGTGCATAGTTACTCTCTTGTAGTGGAAGTACAACCAGCACTACAGAGGGGAGTGTGCTGTCCACACTATGATGTGGCAGGCCATGTGCATGTGGTCCTGGGTGATCCCATGGGGGACATGGTCCCAGCAAACAACAGTCACCATCAGGTACTAGCACCGCATCTGACCTTCATCATGGTGGTGCCAGTGCAACTCCTGGCAGATCCAGTTTCCGTGTTCAGGGCCAGAGATGGAAAACTGTCAACTCTGCCATGTATAGTCCACAGCTGTCCAACATGCACATGTGTAGGGCTATCACTGAGCTTGACTGTGTACACACACACTCCACTGTCACATGCAGGTCACCTACAGACACAAACTGTACCTCTCCATGCCATATCTAACCCGCTCCCTTTCCTGACTCCCACACATGATGTCAACCTTTTGGGCCAGCCTAAGCTTCCATTACCCCCACACATCACCCTGTGCAAGTGATGATACCTGTGCCACATCCCTGTCACCCTTCTCATTGATGCAGGGGAATGAAGCTATGTGTCTGATGCACAGGGTGACTGTATTACTTGATGTACTTGTGTAATGCAGTATTGTTTAGTATGCCACTTGTAGTGGTCACCAACATATACTCTATGCTGCCATGTGTCATAAGTACACAACATACTTTTGTGGACCTTATGTTGTATGCTCTTGTACTGGCAGTATTGTTACACAATGACAGGTTTGTCACAGACCTGTGTATGTTTCTGTTGCAGGTGTCAGAGGGGATAACCTATGGACACACAGCGGCAATGAAGTGGCACAGCATGGCATAGCAGCACAGCAGAAATATGACTTCAGCAAGGTATAGCAGTATACATGCATGGCTCCATAGGTTCACATCTGTATGACAGTCTACCAAGGACAATAGTGGTGGTCAGCATACTCATGCACTCATAATTTGTGATAAGGTCTGCTACAGGGCAAGATGTGACCCTGCTGGAGTGCATATGCTGCCTATCTGTAGGGAGAATAGTAGACTCACTGTAAGGACATTAACCTACTAATGACATTAGTACTACATGCTTGTGGGAGACATTTGTCTAACAGACATAAACACACCCTTAAAACAGACCCTGTCTAATAGTACACAGAGCACCTCAGTGCATCCCAGCACATGGTATCTGTTTTATTGGCTGGGTTGCCATCATCTCAACACACAGCATCTGCCTGAGTCCCTCTTGGATGGGGCAATATGTGCCAGTCCTATACCAAGGGGTATACAGATGTCTCTGATTGTGAGGGCTGTATGGCCATTATGCTAGTTAAGTTCACATGTACTATAGCCCCATAACATGATGTGTACTGCTGTAATAGCCTCACACACAAACATGGCCACATTCAGGCTAGCACCACTTCCACTCACTGCATACAGGACATGTCAAAGCACACACATATTGCAAGTTGACTGTATGTATATTAGAACACTTGCCTATGTACTGGTACACACTACAGATCACAGTACCCGATGCATGCAGCACAGCTCATGTCTGCTAGTACAATCAGTTTAGAACATATAATGCTTACTGATATCAGCAAGCCTTGTTGTGGTCAGTCATTGGGGAGCTACATCACCCGCTACAAATAAAATGATGCAAAACCCTACCTATGTCTACAGTACATAGATTAGCATAGCATACATATGCCATATGGATACACACACACACACACACACACACACACACACACACACACACACACACACACACACCATGGTGGGCAGAGTGGGATTAGAACCCATACTTATCTAGGCGTATATACTATATATCACACAACATATCACATGCGCCATGGCTTACCTCTTCTTACTACACTGTCAGCTGGTAGTCTTAAGGTGACTGACATCATCAGGCCTTGTAGAATAGGGCAGTGTAGAAGCCAGCAGCAAGTTGTTGGCCAAAATGTGCATAACCATTGCAGGAGTATACACACACATGCACAAGTAGCCTGGAGTGAGATTAGAACCCCTACCTATCTAGGCTTTTACACAATAGATCACAGTACTTATCACATGGGCCACAGGTCCAGCAAGGTTTATGTGACCAATATTTAAACTCTGTCCCTATGTTTGGGCCTTTGTTCCCCCAATTTGTCTCACTTTGTCCAGCTTGCTTGCACTAAGAGGTTGGGATGTATGACAGTCTGTGAAAACACCAACATACTACTACCTCATGCAAAAGATGTGAGTAATTCCAGATTAGAACCATTAATATCATCACTAGTCTACTGAGTAATACAGGTCACTAGATAGAGAGGGTCATCCATCACACATTCAACAGCATACATATGTACATTGTTTTCCTATGTGAACAGAGACAAACAGTGTGTGAGCACTGTCTATGTTACAGCTCTGAGATTGCCTGGTCCACTGCTATACCATAGCTGATATTTTGTTAAAATGGTTATATGAGTACACCGCTGTGTTGGGGGTGGAGAAAAAGCAGCATATGATCAGCTTGGGTAGACAGTAGTCCAAATATCATGTGTGCCCGCTGTGTGACATCTCCCTTGCGTAATGTCTTGAATATTCCAACCATGAGGCCTAGTGAAAATTAAAGAACACATAGCATTGGACTGGGTATCAGTTGTCCCATGTGGATGTTAACTCTGACCAAATAACCCACTATGCTTTCTTACATAACAGCAGCGGATCCATACATGTGACACCTTATTATAGTAATCCTTACAATTAGTGTATAGGTTAGAGACTTACCTTGAGAATGCAGAAGTTGACAGAACTATAGTTCAGGGCTGACTCTGTGTTATGTAAGCAGTATACAGCCAATACATGGATAGGTAAAGGTTCAGTGGGTTGCCTGGCATCAGATATTTTATTATATCTATGTGAGTGGGAGTAAGGAGTCAGTCCCTGGGGCCCTAGGTTGTCAATGTATATGCTATGTGTTGTCTCTTAGCAAATTCCAGGGCATACTGGGCTTGCCTATGTCCGCCTACAGGGACATTATCAGGAGGCTCCTCCTCCGAGTCCTCCTGTGAGTGTGGCTGTGGTGACCTAGGCACCGGTGGGGGGCTGTGTACCCCTTCCCTATGCTAATCCTGCCACAACTTCTTCCACAGGATCATATTGTGTAGCATGGCACATACTGTGAACATATGTGCACATGTGGCTAGAGAGTACTGAAGTTCTCCACCAGATATATCAAGGCACAGGAACTGTGACTTCAGTAACCCAAATACATAGGTTCCTAGGTTCATAGGGGTGTACCAGGCTAAAGGAGCTGGAGCGTTTACAAGCCTAGCCCATAGGATTACCCTGGCATCATGCCATCTGACCTTAGTTCCTACTGCCTCTGTCAAGTAGAGTCACTGGAGTTATCCCCAGGTTGAGTTTTCTATATCCCATCCACTCATCAAGATTTCTCTTGAAGAGGGGCAGTGAGGTGTTCTCCTTGACATGTATGGGAAGTCTGTTCCATAGTATATAGGTTCATGCTCTATGATGTTTCTAGTTTGTGCATGTGCCTCATTATGGCATTCTTCGATGGGTGTGTGTGTGTGCATTTCTGATGGGTGTCATCATCTACATGTCCAGTGCATAGCCAGCATCCCCCACTTAATGGCAGTGTGGGATGCCCCCCCAACAAACATCTGGTACAGCTGCAGTAAGTACCATATATGGGAGTTGTGATAGCTGCCACAGCTGCCAGCACACACATTCATGATAATGCCCTGGCCATTGCACACAACCTGGCAGTTGAAGTGGTACCCCTTACGGTTGACATAGATTCTACCCTCCTTACTGGATGGTGCCTTGATGTGTACATGAGTGCAGTCTATGGCACCCAGTACCTCAGGGTAGTCTGCTACACTGTTGAAGTGTTGCATATTGCTGGCCCTCACCTCAGAGGTAAGGAAAAAAGAAATGTGCTCATTGGCATATGGTAGCATGGCATCTAGGAACTGGTGGGGTACACTCAATGCTGATGCCTGTGAGTGCCCATCATGTCCCCAACTGGTCTTTGGAAGGTACCTGTGGCTATAATCTTAAGGGCTACACATACCTTTGTTTCCACTGGTATGGGTTCCCCTCTGTTGGCTCTGGGCCTGACTTGAGAGCAGCAAAGCTCAGTGAGTTCTTGTAGTATGTCCCTGTCCACCCTGTCATGCTCTACAATCTCCAGCTCATGTAGCTCCTGGAAGGTTACCCTGGGCCTGAACACTCTCTTCTTTCTCTGTCTAGGCCTATTGTCAGCAATATCAGCAACAGCATTGACTTCAGCATCTAACACATACAAATGCAGCAGATCTGCTGCAGCCCATAGTCTGTATTCCAATGGTGCAGAGTATGGGAGAAATATCAGTGCTCTACTGTAGGTACTGCCTGCATGATTGGCTACCTATGATGCAGTGCACCTGCCTGATATATCACTGACATCATTTAATGGCCCTAGTTTAAGTTAAGCAAGGATCAACGCTAATTAATACATCATTGGCCTTTTAGATACTCTGAGCACTGTGGCGCACCACACAAATGCTCCAGGTAGGTAAACAGTGCTTAGCAGTCAGTGCACACCCTCCCTAAACTTCCAATCTTAGCACAGTGGTGCATCATGCAAACATGCAAAAACATGCACCCCATAGATAAACAAAGCTTAGACATCAGTTCACACACACTCCCAGACTTTCATCCTCAGCATGGCGGAGCAGTGCGCAAACAGGTGCAGCTAAACTCCAATCAGCTTAGCAGTTATTGGACACACCCTCTCTTGATGTCATTTACCTCCTCTGTGGACACCAACACAGTTCTCTGCCTACACGGAGGGGATATGCGGACACGGTTACCCCATTATGCTATTCAGTATCTCCACCTCATTTGCATAGGGATCCATGCTCACAACCTGGATACTTCATGCTTCCAAGCCCTTCCACATTAGCAACAGCTCTGGTGCACAACTGTAGGTACTGCACACAGGGTCCTGTAACACGTTTTCATCTCATGATATTAATATTTGATTTTTCCAGGTTTTTTTTTAAATAAGGCATGTTTGCGAACTGAGGCATGCCATGCAAACATGGTAAGATTATTAAAAAAATAATTTATTTTAATATATATACTGTAACTTTTGGAAGACACAGGGGATAGGTTTGCTCATATCTGTGTGTGCTATGCCATTTCTGTCTATCTACCTATATTTTTAAAGCCCCTTTTGTCTGTCTACAGTCATGTACATGGTATTTTTCCGTGTACACTACGGACACTGAAACAGGGTCTGCAGAGCTGTCTATCTGCTTGCTGGATCACTCTGCCTTCTTCATGAAGAAATAGCTTCTGTAGCTTACCTTGAACTAGCCTGAACTGTTTTTTAACTGATTGCTGTATTATTTTAAAATCTGCACTTAAAGTTACATTTAGTCGAATTTGATCGAAAGTTTGCTTGTTTGTTTGTTTAATTTAACTGTGGAGGCTGCCCACTAAAGTGTGCTAGCCTGTGTAACTAATTTATCACTGTTTCTGCATTTTCTGTGTGTTTCTACCAAAAAAAAACAAAAAAATAATCCTTGTTTTCCCGCCTTCCTCGACTAGTTTAGACCAATTTACAGGCATTGCTGTATTCTGGGCTGTGGTGTAGTTCCTGTGTTGTCCATTACCTTACTTGGATAGAAGGAAGTTTCTTTGCTCACCAGTGGGAGTGGGGAGCCTTGAGCAGCCTACCTGTCCTTGGGGGAAGTGACCTTAGCACAAGAAGCTGTAGTAATTGGTTGTTTGGGACCATTTCTAGCTCTTTTGTAGTTCACTGTTTAAAATCCACGTTTGCACGGCTTTGTGCGGTCGTGCGCATAGCGCAGCGCCGGTTAAACAAGGTTAAACTTTTTCTGGCTCCGCCAAGTCTGCTCTTCAAATTTTCCCTTAAGGAAGCTCTACTCTTATTATAACCAGACTACTCACTGTATTATAAGCCTAGCACTTGTTCTCAATACTTCTCTACTAAGTAAGCACTCTCGTACTAAGTAAAGCACTACATCTACTTACCACCCCTGTGAATATCCACTTCTCTTAAAGGTATACCACTCCCTTATACTGTTCTAGCATGTCGAGTGGTAGATTACTGGCGTCGTCTCCAGTTCAGCTGGTCAACCTGGGCATCTTGAGACAATGCTACAATTGTCTCATGTACACAGACAACCCTCTCCTCCTCCCAACAAACACAAATACATGTGAGAGATGCAACTATATAGCCAAACTGGAGGCTGAACTCTCTCAACTCAGGGCTGGCATGACCAGACAGGAGGAGATGGCAACTACACACACAACAATCCCACATAGACCTACCACAACTGCAAACCAAACACATAAAAACACAAAGACATACTCGGAGGCTCTAATAAAAAACTTACCAAAACAACAGAGGCTCCCAAAGCAGACATCCAAAAATCCACCACCTCAAAACAAAACACATGCAACACATACTTCAATAAATCAGTGTGTCGACCAATCGCAGCCCTTAAGGCCAAACACCTTGCCTGATACACTAGTAACAGGTGACTCCATAGTCAGACACACTGATGTCCCACTGACCAGGCTGAACAAGGAGAAGGTGACTGTGAGCTGTCTATTGGGAGCTAGGATCCGCCACATAACACACGCACTCAGGTCACTCCAAAGCAAGTACAAATATGACTCCGTCATTGTCCATGCTGGTGTGAATGACCTGAGACGTACCTCCCTGGACTACATGAAAAGAGACATAGAAGATCTCTCCGATTATGTAGCCCAGGCTGGTATGACCCTGACCCTGAGCAGCATCTTGCCCTCACCAAGAATGATACCACAATACAAAGACAAGATGATCAGCTTTAACAATTGGCTCAAGTACTGGTGTCATTCTAAGGGGATCCAATGTCTGTCTGCCTGGGATGATATGTTGGACAAGCCACACTGCTTCGCAAGGGATGGCTTACACCTGTCACCACTGGGCTACCGGATATTGGCTAAGGCTCTTGCCACCCCCATAGTGCCTTTTTTAGGCAAGGCTCAAAAGACAAACCCACCTCCTTAGAAAACAAAAATGGAAAAAAACTAAGGGTAATGCTGCTCAACGCCAGAAGTCTAAATCTCAAGATGCAGGCACTTGATGCACTCCTCAGCATGGAGAACATTGACGTCTGTGCAGTAACTGAAACCTGGTTCAAGGCTCCTGAGAGCACCCCAGCACTACCAGGCTATACCTCGTATCATGCTTTTCGGCCCCAAACCCGGGCCGAACCACAAAGGGAGGGGGAGTGTCCATATTCATAAAGAACACCCACACCTCCAGGTTAGTAGCAACACATGAAGCATCAGAGACCATACAGGTGCAACTAATCATAGGCAAAACTGCTATACAACTGGTAGCATGTTACAGACCACCCTCCCAATCTCAAGAACCCCACTCAGCCTTCCTGAAGACATTGAGGATATGAATGTATCACAAAATACCATCATACTGGGAGACTTCAACTACCCAAACATAGATTGGGTACATTATTCTAGCCCTAATACCCTAGCCCAAAGGTTCCTGGAATTCATAAATTCAAATGCACTGGAACAACTAGTCACCTCTCCCACTAGGGAGATAATATGCTAGACCTGATCATCACAAACATGGGGACAAAATGCTCCACACCGGAAGTATACCCTCACTAGTGAGATCTGACCACAAACTAATCACCCTGGATATACATATCCCACCTCCACCCCAAGCACAAAAGACCACAGTGAAAAACTTCTCAAAAGCAGACTTCACTCTTCTTAAGACTGAGATGGTATCCTTTAAGCCCACTGTGCCAGTGGATACCACATCCCACAATGCCGAATCCTTCACAAATGCTTTCTATGGACATCTCCAAGAATGCATGGATCATGCAATCCCAAACAAATCCAAGTCCCTGTCCACCAAATGTAAGCATCCTGTCTGGTGGACCTCAGCCATAAACAAATTGTATAACAAAAGAAGGAAGCTACTGCACGTCAGAGCGAAATCCCATGAAGGGAAGACATCTCTGATCAACATTAGCAGAAAACTACGTTCTCTCATAAAACATCCAAGGCAAACTTTGAGAGAAAAATCGCTAAGGACACTAAAGATAACCACAAAGCCTTCTTCAGCTATGTTAGAAACCTGGGCGGAAACCCTCAGATATGCTCAGAGTTGGTTCACAACAACAAAAAATACACTGAACCCACAGATATTGCTAACATTTTGGCTGACAGGTTCAGTGCAAATTTCTCCCCTCCTTCACCCCCAAAAGAAGAAATACTTATCCCAGCTGAATGTAATCTCCCTGTCATCTCAGATGTCCAAGTGAGAACCGCCCTAAACAAAGCAAAAAACACAGCATCAATGGGACCTGACAGTATCCCGGGGTGCGTGTTACGTGAACTCCAAGAGGAGCTAAACCCACACATAAAAATGCTATTTACCTTAGCCTTACTTTGGGATATGTACCTGAACACTGGCGTACAGCAACAGTGGTCCCACTCCACAAGGGGGGTGCCTCTACAGACCCTGGAAACTACTGCCCCATAAGCTTAACTAGCCTGGTCTGCAAAGCTATGGAAAGAATCATTATGGAACTCATAAACAGAGACATAGGGGACCTACAGACACTTGACACCACCCAGTTCGGCTTTGTAAAGGGCAGATCCTGCCTTTTAAACCTGGTTGACTTTTTCGAAACAGTCACTAGAGCCATTGATGAGGGCAAAGCAGTCCATACAGCATACCTGGACTTGGCTAAGGCCTTCGACACAATACCCCACTCAGGCATCATAGATAAGCTAAACAGCTTAAAAGTAAACCCTTATGTCACTAGATGGGTTGCAAACTGGCTAAAGGACAGAACCCATAAAGTTAAAATCGCTGGAGCAATGTCAGACTCAAAGCCAGTCACAAGTGGTGTCCCACAGGGATCTGTCCTGGGACCCCTCTTGTTCGGCATTTATTTCTCAGATGTTAAAGCAAACATGGGAGGGTTGTGGCTGACAAAGTTCGCAGATGACTGCAAACTAGGCGCCATAGTCGATACACCAGCAGACACACACATCCTACAAAAAGGCCTCACTGAAACGGACAACTGGTGCCGTAGTCACGGCCTTAAATTAAATGCCAAAAAATGTATAGTCATCCCTTTTGGAAAAAACAAAGTACCCACAAATTATCACATAGACAGCAACCCGCTGAGTACGGAAAAAGTAATCAGAGACCTAGGGACCCAAGTAGACAGCGACCTCTCATTTGACACCCACGTTGCCAAAGTGGTTAGAAAACATTCTACCTTGCACACCTCATCATGAAGGGATTCACATCCAGATCCAAGGATGTCATTGTACCCCTATATTCCTCCCTCATCAGACCCATGATTGAGTACAATGCCCCATTTGGTATGTACCTCACCCGGCATTTGCAACAGCTGGAGAGACCACAAAAGTACCTCACCAAAAGGACCAAGGGTCTCCAACATATGTCTTATTCTGCCAGACTAAAGAAACTTCAGCTCTATTCAGTAGCATACCGCCTGCTCAGAGGTGATCTCTGCCTGACGTACAAGGCCATGTCCAATCAGGATCTGATGGACATGCTCCACCTCAAAAAATCCAAATCCATCAGGACCACGAGAGCTAAAGACTTAAACCTCGGCACAAGTATGAATAGGACATGCTGGAGGGATAGATTCATAACCCAGAGGCTTCCCATGCTTTGGAACAGGATCCCAGTTCGTATTAGGCAGAGCCCCTCACTGACTCTCTTCAAGAGAAATCTTGATGAGTGGATGGGAGATCGTAAGTTTACCCCAGGGATCACATCTGTGTCACTGCTAGAAAGGGGCACAGTAAACTAATTCTATTATATAAGGGGACCTTCATTGTGTCACTACTAGACAGAGGCACAGTATTCTAGATTTATTCTGTACATTTTTGTACCATTTCATGGGGTGGCAAAAGCCACATCACTATGGCTAGGCTTACAAATGCCCCAGGGCAGATAGCCTAGTACTATACTATGAAACTCTGAAACTATATATATATATATATATATATATATATATATATATATATATATATATATATACACATAGATATATATATATATATATATATATACACATAGATATATATATATATATATATATATATATATATATATATATATATATATATATATATATATATATCACTGACTTTTAACATTGTCACCCTTTTATTTTTCAGAACTAGGTTAGAAAATTCGTAAATTAATAGTTTGGCTATGAGCTCTGAATCTCCCCATAGGCATGAAATAGTAATTTTTCTTTAGGGATACCTTGTCCTTTTTGGAAGATAGCATAATGCTCCCTGTACAGGTCTACAGTTCAGAAATATTTCTTATTGAGGTAAAAGCTAGCTGAAGAATGGTCTGCCAAACCAAATATTTCAGTTCAACCATGATAGTACTTCGAAAGTGGCAAAATCATCTTCTTAAGAATAATTTTGATCTCTAGCTGAGAAGATGGGATATCCAAGTGGCCTGAACTGAAGGGTCCCCTTCAAAAACAGTTTGAATATGTGTTGGCTTAAACTTGCAGATCTGGTAGAATACAGACAGAAATGGCTGACAGATGTAATTTATTTATGGTGTAACAAAGGCCTTCTGAGAGGTATTATAAGATTTGAGGCATGGGATATATGTTGAAGACTATTGACTTACTTTCACACCAATGCAAGAATCCAGTCTATTTGGATAAATATAGCTTCCCAGAATTATACTTTCTTGTTGCTTTTAGTACATGGGGGGCATCTGTAGAGAATAAATGGTTGCAGAGATTCATCCCAACATCTCCAAGGTTCGGGTTTGTAGTGTCTTAAGGTTGGGATGCAGTAGTGATTTGATCTGCTGACTGAGTATTCTGCAATGAATGCAAAGGATCAGTGATTTTTCTGTCATCTGTACCAGCTGAGAAAATCAAACTTGTGATAACCAGTTATACCTATCAGGATAGGTTTTGCTCTTTCTTATCTTACTTTTAGGAGCAGCCCTGGAATGAAAGAAACTGCAGGAATGCATGAAAGAGTCCTTCCTACCTTATTTAAAGTATATTTGTTATTTGGGCTCCTTTACAGTGTATCCTATAAGATAATTTGGGTATTAATGATTATCTAGGGAAGAAAGTAAGCAAATCATCATGCTTTATAAATTCTTTGCCATTTTAAGAGAGGGTGGCCTGCTCGGTTTTCATTCAAGTGTGCCAAAGAGTTCCCTTCTCATAGCATCAGCTAGGATCTTGTCAATATATTGGATAAAGGTTTCACTTTTGTTCCAGCCAGAAAAGCATTAGTGACTAATGTTCTTATTGATTTAAAGCTTTTTGTTAGAAAATTGAATTTTAATAACATTTTTTTAAAAAAAGAGAGGTTTACTGGCAACTCTTTTTAAATGCTACAATTCACCTGGTCTTAATGAAATGCTGTCAATTTCTTGCATACTTAAATTACACTCCTACAATATCTAGAGTATAACATTACTTTGAAAAAGTGTTTGCTTTATGTGGTTCTTAATTAGTTTTGATATGTTTCATCAGTCTGATGTTTATATGATTGCACACTGGATTTTTTGTTTTAAGTTGTCAGTAATCAATAGGTATTACTTTAACTACAACAACTTTGTGTCATGTTTTGGTATCAGATCATTCTCTACATGTGATGTGATGTTAGAGTTATTAAATTGATGTGGTATTTGTTTTACTTGTTCTGATGAAGTTCCTCATGTTAGGGAATGAATGTGCTTAGCTGTTTCTCATTAAAGGGTCATGTAGAGTTCACCTGCATCCCCAAGTCATGTGTTGTTTCTTAAATAAATAAAATAAATAAAAATCTGTATCTGCTTTGGTTGAGTCTTATTTTCATAAAAATGTAATCTCAGTAGTCAGCAGTTTTTGACTCCAAAAAGCGTGTACAGTAAGCTTGTCTCCCCACTATGCACCTCTTAGAAAAAGTAGACTTCAGAACCAAAATAGTGCTGAAAGGAAGTAAAGCCTCCTGAGATGGGAGTTAGTGCATCATTCTCTGTGTACTCATAGAGGGTAAAGGCCTAGAAAAAAATCTCTGGCCCAAACTGGTACCACTATCTTGCAGTAAAACTAACTTCTAAAGCTTCTCCATTCTCTTATGCTTTTATGGTTCCCAGAAGAGTATCATTCTTTGTACCCATTTCCTAGAAAGATTCTAGTCTTACAAATGAGCCCTCCCCACTGAAGTAAAGGTGGGAGCACCCCAGACTTAGTGTCTAGAAAGAATCCAGTCTTACAAACAAGCTCCCCCACTGAAGTAAAGGTGGAAGCACCCCGACCTTAGTGTATCGAAAGAATCTAGTCTTAGAAATGAGCTCCCCCACTGAAGTAAAGGTAGGAGCACCCCAAACTTAGTGTTGTCATCTACTCCTATTTTTCTGAACTATCTGGAAATCTGAACAATTGTTCCATAGTCCAGAAGTTACTTCTGGCATCATAAATAGAATGTCAAGGTTTGTAAAATTACTGCCTCTGAACTTTTTTTTTTTTTTTTTTTTTTTAGCAGAAGCATCACTTTAATGCAATGTGAGTATGGGAATAAGTTTATAAAAACAGAAAAGGATATTCCACTTCCAAATGATGTGCCCATTTACACAAACAAATGGGACTGGAAATAAGCAGTCTAGACAGGAAATGGCTAAAGAAATGTGGTGAGGCGGTGGTGAAAGTGATTGTGCTTTTCTCTGGCTAAAGCGTAAAGAATACAAATTGTATTCTTTAGCAGAGTTTGTCTTCAATTTTATTGGCATTTTCCTGGGATATCATTAGTTACCAAAAAAAATGGAACAGTCAGTATAATTGACCATATGAGCCGACAATACATTCAAAGATGTTTTTAATAATTCATCATGAGAGGAAGAGGTATTAGTTGTTGAATATAAGCTCTGTGCAATATTAGATGAGTTAAACTCATTAAAGTTTCACCTCTATGACTGTTTTTGACATGTATGTCAGCTGTACTGTGAGATTGCAATTGACCGAGCTAAGTATCAACCATGCTGTTTTTTTTTCCTCTTTTCTTTGAGACTATATAATAGTGTAGTGAGTATACAAACATAAGGGGGTGGAGGGTGAAGTCCCCATGGGAGGGAATGTTTTTAGTGATTACACCTGTGGTTTCATCATGTGTGACTTTTGACAAGTTTGACTCAGCTAATATACTTGTGAGAAGTTGTGTTTTCACTTTTTATATGAATCACATCACCAGCACCACAGCTGACCATTCACTTCACTGGCAAAAAGAACAAAACCTGACATAGGTTGTGTTGTGCTTTACTGCTGGACTTCCTGCAGAAAACCACAATGAGAAACGTAACCTTAAACCTCTTAAGATTGCTTTACTGTTGTTCAGATCCAAAACAAAAAAAAAATTAAATCCACATGTAGCATATCACACTTATATTCTAAATGCACTACTGCAAAGATCCTTATGATGAAGAACCAAGAATGTGAGGTTGCAAACCATGCAAACAAAAGAACTCGTAACCAAACTATTAAGTCCACATAGTCCTAAACAACAACAAATATAGAATATGATAGTAGTCCCTGTATTAACAAAAAATGTAATCCAGGTCCAAATCTGAATCAAATTAAATATGTAATGTAGTTGTAGTAAAGCACATTCATCCCTACTACTCTGGACTTCATCAGATCAAAAATAAATCCACTTTCAGTCATTTAAATATGTTTCTCATCCTAATTAAATAATCAAACAGTTAACCAATTAAACATTTTTAAAAAGGCATTGATCATTAAAATTATATACACATAAAAACTTTCAACTGATTAAAATTTCATAAATTCTAACAGTTATTCAATATAAAAAATGCTAACCAAATATATAAATCTAACTGAAAAGGTCTTTGTAACCAAAGGGAATCGTAAACTTGGGAACCATCATAATTCTGCTGCCTTCATTTTCAAATGGTAAATAGAAATTTGTTCATTCAGGCCAGGAAATGTAGTGACATCCAAACAAATCTGTAAAACTAATTCCCTATACTCAATTCTATTCTCCTATACCCCCCCCCCATACTACGGTATATTTTCTCCAAAATCCTTACATAGCATGGAATGCTTATATAATGCAATATTTGTTTAACAAGAAACATCTTTATTAAATTATCACTTATGTCATAGCAATCATACATTTATATAAATGAAAACAAACCATATTGACATAATCTTAGTTGCAATCATTATACATCACAAACCATATTGGCATAATTTTAGTTGCAAACATTATACATCACAAACCATGTTGGCATGATTTTATTTGCAAACATTATACATCACTTGTAATCTACCTGATCATTGTCAGTCAAACATTGCATAGCTCATTTAAATCCTACTTTCTTTTAAACCTCATTCCTTCCCTGTATGCACTGTTCCCATAATTCCCATTTTTTCTGTGTAATATGCTCCTACCCTTTTCTAAAGATCCCAATTCCAGTTGTTTTATCTCTGTTACTATATTCATTACTTCTAGTATAGTTGGTTTGGACTTTGATTTCCATTTTCTAGTAATTGATTTTTTGGCAGCCACCATAATTAGACTCAGCAAGATTTCACTATGTCTAGGCAATTCTGATTCTGTATCATAGATTAGAAAACTCATTTCCCTAGATCCATCGATTTCCATGCCCAGTATATCTGATAGAATAGTCTGCAGGGAATTTTTAAAGTCTGCCAACTTATTACACTCCCAGAAAATATGTTCCGAATTATGTCTTTCTTACCCATCACACCTCCAACATTTGCTGTCTTCCGGAGGAAAAATTCTCTGGAGTCTACTTGGGGTATAAAATACCTATGTAAACATTGCCAAGCAAAAATCCTAAATCTTCTAGGTTTTGTTGCATTATTAATATTATCTTTTTTGATGTCATATAATTGTTCATATATTCTCTTCCCCTACTTCCTTTCTGTTTTACCTACATAAAATGAGTGGCATTGTTTACAAATCGCTATATGTACCAATCATTTGGTTTCACAGCTACCTTTCTCAAAGTTGATTTTGGTACAGCAATAATTATTCAAGATAATATTTCCTTGATCAGAAAAGTAGTTACATGAACTACATCTCCCACATTTTGAAGTCCAGGTCAGTATCTCAGTTTTACCAGTCTCTGTTAATCTCTTAATATTCTTGTCAATCTTGTAAATAAAATATTGCGCTTCCCCCACAGTTTGAAAAACTCATCATCAACCTTTAAAATGGACCATTTTTTTCCTAATAGTATTCCTTACAAGTGGACTAATATCATTATACTTAATGTCCATAGAATTCTGATAAACAGTAGCAGCCCGAAGGTCATTGGATCTCCCAACTTTTGTTAAGTCACCTAATAATGGGTTATCTTTAATTCTCCTGTCCCTAACAATCTCAGCTTGAATACTAGCAAGTAAATTCTCCCCAGAAGCATATCTGTCATTTTACCCAATTCTTGGAAAAATATCTCATCTTTTAAAACCATTCTTGTTGCCCTGATAAATGTCCCTTGACTAAATTTTTCTTACAAAACCAGGGATGGCAGCTGTTGTAATACAAATAGGAATTTGAGTGTATACTTATAAATAGAGGACACAAAATTGTTCCTCTCTATTTTGAGTTTCGTATCCAAAAAATGAGTAGACTGAACAATATGTTTGTGAGTGAACCTTAAAAAATTAGTTGTGCCTGAAATATATGCCAAAAATGTATCCTTTTCATGTTGGTTTTCCTACCACACCAAAAAAATGGCATCCAGGAACTTGCAATTAAACATCCAACAATCCTGGTAAGGTGATCAAAATACAAGCTGTTTTTCTCAGGTGAGCATGGCAAAGCTAGCAAAAATGGGGGCACAAGACACTCCCGTAGCCATCCCTCAAATCTACCTGTAAAACTCACCTTCAAAAAACAAAAAAATTCTTTAAAATCAGTTCTATTAGTTCTGCTAAAAACCTCACCTACCTACTATCCAAAGTTTGATATTCCAAAAGAGCCTCATGAAAAACATCTAATCCCACATCAGATGGGATATTCGTAAATAAATCACTAACATCAACTGTTTAAAAAATATTCACATTCTTGCACAATCCAAGGGTTAATTTCTCCAAAATATTCCATGAATCCTTTAAAATATAAGGAAAACAAGAAAAAATATTTCTCAATTTCCTATCTATAAAAACTTCTAATGGGAATGTCTAAGACCCCTCTGTGGCCACAATCAATCTGAAAGGTGGGTTAACTGCATTCTTATGTGTTTTAGGTATACCAAAAACTGCTGGAATCAGTGGATACTGGTTAAAAAGAAAATTGAGAATGTCAGGACTAAGAACCCCTGAGTTAAAGCATCTTTTAAAAACAAGTCTGTCTTCTTAAATGCAATGTTAATTTCCTTTCTGGAGACCGGTATCTATTTTGTATCATCCTGCAACATCTCATAAATCTTACTCACGTAAGTAATCTTGTTAGTAATCACTACTCCACCCCCTTTGTCTGGCTTCATTATTCTTATAGTTTTATCCTTTGTTAAACTATCCAATAGTATATGTTCCTCATATGCTACATTTGTGAAACATTTCCACTTCTCCTTAAAAAGGGAATATAAATCCCTCTCACACACCCTCTCAAATATCTAGATTGTTTTATTCAGAGTGTGGATTATAAGAAGTTTTATTCCTCAAGGGGTTAGGTGTGAAAGACAGGTCCTTGGTCCTGTTTAAAAAGGATATATTTAACATGGTAGTGTATAACCTTAAGTCTAAAATCACATCTGAAATGTTACCCCTCTTGCTCAACACAAACTTAAACCCATTTTCGAATAGGATAAAAAAGTTGGTTCATTAGTCAAATGACTCTAGTTACAGATGTTAAACCCTTTTCTAGTAATAATCCTGCCATCCAATGTAAGCAATTTCATCTAATGTATGTTCTACAAATCATGCTCCCTTGCTCCCCTTCTTTTCTCCGACCAAAATTTGATCCCCTGTTTCCTCCTGTCTACCTGTTGGGGGGGGCCTTGGATATGGACTGTTGTTTGGAGGTTGGGCATCTTGAACTAAATTTTTCTTCCTCAACCTTTCTGACCTTTTGGGAGTGGAGGGGGTTCTAAAGGCTCAACATGGTTAAAATAATCATTTTGCCTTGAGGGACCTTTACCCTTCCTCCTAGAAACAGGCTTTTCACCACAAAAGAAATCTAAGTTAGATTGTACCTCTTTATCATGTTGATTAATAACCCCCCTTTTTGTTTTCTTAATCTCCTTCTAGGGGTATGTGTTTCCCTCCTCATGATCCCTATCATCCCTAATTAACTTTTTATGCTTCCTATTTTTAGTGCAATTGTACATTATCTAATACCCTTAAAACATTGTCATGGGTGTTTCAGTTGTGTTCAAATAACAAATCTTTTATATCTTGTCATTCAACATATCTATCTCATCAAATAAATATTGACATGTGACAAATTAAATTTTATGATGAATTCCAAATGGTCTATCCCATGTCTATTAAATATGCTGATAAGATTTATGAAATTTCTGAAATTTTAATCAGTTGACAGTTTTTGTGTATATATTTTCTAATGATTAATTTATTTTTAAAAATGTTTAATTGGTTATTTGTTTGATTATTTCATTAGTTTGGAAAATGTATTTAAATTACTGGAAATGGATTTATTTTTGTTTTGATCAAGTCCTGAATAGTAGGGATGAAAACTCTTAACTACAACTACATGATATGGTTTTATTTGTTGAATAAACCTTTTGTTTGATTTGGATTTGGACCTGGATTACAGTTGTTTTGGTTAATGCTGGGACTGGTATAATATTCAATTTTGCTCTTGTCTGTGACTATGTGGACCTAATAGTTTGGTTATAAATTGTTATGATGAATATCACAACCTATCATACCTCAGAACATCTAATGAGCAATAAAGAAAGATGTGGTGGCAAAAGACCATCTTAATCTAGTAAAAGTATTTCATAGGGGAAACCAAGAACCAAGCTAGCAGAGTGAGCAGAAGTGTTGCCAGATGTCCAATTTCTATGTTCTGTGCAGCCATGGGCAACTAGGAAGTTAATACTGGAGATGTATAAATGATATGAAAGAATGGGCCAACAGGAAGGTGAAGGAGGGTGTGAGTATACTGCTATGAGGAATGCAGCTCACAAAGAAAGACACTATTATGAAGCATTAATAACTGGCATCTCTGCATTGGTGTAGGAGTACATCATGGAGGAAGTTAGGGTGCATTTCATATTACACTGTTGTTTGTTATTTATGCCCTGTATATTTTGATTTAATTGCACACATATGGAAACCTTCAGAAAGACTGGTAGATATCTAGGTTTGTCATTGAATACTTCTCGGGGAGGGGCAGCAACATTAAAGCAGATCTGACTATGTATGTTACTATTCAGCTTCTGTGCCTGTTGCTGTTTTTGCACATCTGGGTCTTGTGGTTTCACAAGATGATGAGAATCCTGGTCCTGTTTGTTCTGTGTTTTACTGTTTTGCTGCCTACAAATTTGATGATGTCTCTTTAACTACTATATTGGCTGATTCTGGTGGAGAAGAACAGTCCTTTGCTGTTGAATGTAAGGGTAGCACTGTGGTACAGGATACATTTACTGAAATGTAGACACACAATGAGGATGACTTTGGGGTGAAGGGGACCAACAAGCTGCACATTCAAGGGCAGGAAAATCCTTAACTATGGCCTGTGTCATGTCAGCTGTGCAGGAAGTCAGGAAGAGGGCACTTATGTTGATCTTATTCCACGTTATAGTAGGACATCCTCAGAATATTACCTGCACCTCCACAAAATGTAGCACACCATAGCACACCTAGGATAGTGGGCATGGGTATTACTACTGGCCATACTATTACACAGCATGCACACCCGGACAGCTAGAACACTGCAGTTACTGGACAGCATGATGAAACATGTGGCACATGTCTACTGTGCAGTGATTAGACAACATGATGAAACGTGGCACATGACTACGGTGCAGTGATTGGACAGCATGATAGAATATGTGGCACATGACTACTGTGCATGGGAAGAGCAACAAATGGCAGACGTGTTGCTGTTATTAGGCAGTTGCATTAGACTAACATGAATTTCTCTTCACTGTGCAAAGGAAATTCAGACTTATCACGTATCACTAGCCATATGCTTGTGAGCTATAGATGACCATGCTGCCATGGTTTCACACCATGCAGTGACTGGGTGGTAGCAGTATCTCACAGACTACATCACTGCCTTCCATACTAGTTAGCATGTACCAGACACCATCACCACATCATCATGGGAGATCACCATAACCTAGACTATGCAGAGCTGCTGCTGATGATACCCCGTCAAGGCCACATAGGGGATGGTCAGTTCATTTGTCACAAGCCCAGATGAGATACCTCAGTGGACATGGATGTGGCAGGGCTCAAGTGACAGAATGACAAGCAGGTGCTGTGTCATACAAATCTCTCTTGCTGTAAATCATAGGTAGGGGAGAACATGAGGGTTTAGCTTTCTGTGGTCTGCCTGGGATATACCTACAGTGTATGTGTGTGTGTGTGTGTGTGTGTGTGTGTGTGTGTGTGTGTGTGTGTGTGTGTGTGTGTGTGTGTGTGTGTGTGTGTGCGTGTGTCATAGAAGATGATGAGATGGCTATTCTGATATAGGTAATGTGGTTATAGCTACATATTTTATTATACAGCCTTGAATGTAACTAGTTTTAGCAAATGTATTTAGTACTACTTGTTTTTGCAGTAGCAATGATGGTGTTCCTTTAAATGTGTAACAAGCAATCAGAAAGGTAGTGCATTTGAATGTTAAACACTGTATTTAAGGGATGACGGTTTTTGACTAATAATATTGTCTGAATAAGCAGTCTTTTTCACTGTGAAAGTGCTTACATTTGGATTCCATTAAGCACATTTTACTTTTATAGCTGCTGGACATCGTTCTATTCTACTCCATTTTATGCTTTTCCTGTTGGTTGTCCTGTGGAACAGGCTAGACATCTGGTGTGTTATTGTGCAGTTGTACTGTGGATTATCTATACCTGTTTACATATGCAGGTTTATCATTGGTAGCAGGATTATGGAATGCAGTAGGAGTGGTATCCAAGGTGTCAGATATAAGTGAGAGCTGGCAAACTGTGTGCAGTCTGATGGCATCTGAATATATATCCCTGCAAATGCTCCAGCTGAACACCTGTAAAATTCCACCAGTATCCTTTCCTGACCTCTGGAATGTTTCAGTTCTCAGTATAGTTATGGCATTCTTATTTATGTCTGCAGGGGTACTGGCTGGCCCCTTCAACATACACCGCCATCCATCTGCACAAACTACATAGGATACGTAGTGTTTGTGATTCCATTTATAAATGGTTTAAGTGTTCCTGCTGGGAAAGTGATATTTACAACACTTGATGCCAGATGCATGGCCTAGCATGGAGATGATTCGTATGATAGCCATATCTGATATGATGCACAGTTTGGAATGAATGTGTTTATGATAGTGTGCAGCTCTAACTACATTCATTGTAGATTCAGACATGCACTCTCAGATGTAGTATACATAACTATTGTGTTTCACGAATCATATTCTGGGTTGCCGGCCATATAACAATCTCATTTGCAAATGCAGGCTATGGCCAATTTGTCAAATGCTACATGACATATGGAACAGGATATGTTCCTGAACTGCATACCACTTTGGTATTTGTTTTCATCTGTTCAGTATCTGTAAGTATTGCACACAGTGTTTCATAATGCTACCTTGACTAAATACTCACCTGGAGTGACCAAAAGTGGACATATTAGACAATGATCAAAATCCACAAAGCATGATGCCAGCTATAGTCCAGTGCAGTACATTTGAATGAAATGATATCATGCCATAAAAGTTTAGATGTTAGATCAGGTGCAAGGTAACACTTTTTGTAAATAAATATATACATATAATACAATGTATTTTTTCTGTCTTTGGCAATATACACAAATGCTCAGAGGAGTTGTTTTGAAAACCTTTTCAGGTAGTTAATATGTACACAGAAAAAATGGTACCATACATGAAGATGAAGCAGGTAAATGAATGCAAAAAAAATCATATGTTCAGCTTTCAAGGAATAATGTAGCAAGGACATTGCTGGGATATGTAGCCAAGCACATACCACTAAATCTGTCAGATATGAATATTATTGACTATCTTTCTACATAGTGCCTTACAAGCCTTTCTTAGAGATCCCGAGTAACAGGTAAACAGGCTATTAACAACGGTTGGATGTCTCCTAGTCTTCCATATCTTCAAAGAAGCATTAAATCAGATTACAGATGCAGTTAATGCAAAAAATATTCAGCATAACTACTCCACTGTCATTCAGCTTTTGAACTAAAAAGGAGGCATAGGGGTTTGTACAACTATAGGCCAAGATTAATTCATTTGGAATTTACCCTCCTGCTGGTGTCTGGAATGATCACTTTTACTGTTATGGGTCTTGTAGAGGATCACTTTCCAGTGAGTGCTATGGATCCTGTACAGGATCACTTTCCAGTGAGTGCTATCACTGCCTAGTCAACCTACCTTTGATATATTATAATCATATAACACCTGATGTAGTCTGTCAATTGGCACAGAGTATTAAGCCTATGGGCGCATAAAGAAAGCTATTTCCAGTGGAACACGATTCGATTCCCCCCAGCCTTTATTTTCCTACTGTGGGATATTGAGCAAGTCACTTAACAAGACAGTGCTTTGGGGCAATTGGACATTTTGGTTAGGCTCCTTAAATCCTTAATGGTCTCCTAGGCTGCATGCCTAGTAAGTACCTATTAATTGTAGCCATGGTGTTATTAAAAATAGGCTTCCTTTTTAAGGCAGCTCTTCAGCTACAAGATCTGATCAACAAAACACATAAATGCTTCACCAGATACTTTCAACTGTGCTGTATGGGGAAGAAGTCAGCAGACACTGACATTAAAAGACATTTTTAAACAAATAATAGAGTAACTGACATATAATTTGGAAAACAATATAGAATAAATGGCCTGCAGACTAGGAATGTATAAGCTTCTTGCACTGTTCATATTTTCATGGGTGTGTATTTGGCTAATGGCCCTGGAGCCTTTACAAGCCTAGCCCATAGAAGTGCCCTGGCATCATGCTGCTTGACGTTAGTTCCCAGTGCCTCTATCAAGTAGAGCTACTGGAGTGATCTCCGGGGTGAACTTTCTATTACCCATCTACTCATCAAAATTTTTCTTGAAGAGGGACAATGAGGTGCTCTGCTTGACATGTATGGGAAGTCTATTCCAGAGCATGGGCAATCTCTGGGTGAGGAACCTGTCCGTCCAGCATGTTCTGTTGATTGTGGTAATGAGGTTGAGGTCTCTGGAGTGTGTGGTGTGGAAGGATTGGGGTTTCTTTAAATGTAGCATTTCTAACAGAGCTGGGTCAGACATGGCTTTGTAAGTCAATCAGAAATCACCTCTAAGTAGGCGATATGAGACAGAATAGCTGGAGTCTTTTGAGTCTGTGTAGGACATGTATTTAATGCCTAGGATCCTCTGGGGTACTTCTGCAGCCTCTCTAGCTGTTGCAGGTGTCTAATGAGGTACATGTCAAATGAGGCATTATACTCGATGATTAGCCTAATGAGGGAAGAGTAGAGAGACGATGAGTTCTTTCTTCCTGGATGCAAAATCCTTGGTAATGAGATGTGCCACACAGAAAGACTTTCTGACCACAGTGGCAATGTGGTCGTCAAAGGAGAGGTTGCTGTCAACCTGCATTCTCAAATCTCTTATAATGCCTTCAGTGTTCAGTGGGCTCCCATTGATGTGGTAATTAGTGGGAACTGAGTTTTTAACAAAGGGGATGATGACGCATTTTTTGGCGTTAAGCTTAAGAGCATGGTTTTGACACCAGTCATTGGTCTCAGTGAGACCTTTCTGTAGGATGTCTGTATCACTTGGGAAGTTAATAATGGCTCCCAGCTTGCAGTCATCTGTGAACATGGTCAACCAGAGTTCCTTTGTGTTGGCCTGGACTTCTGAGAAATAGATGCCGAACAGGAGAAGACCCAGGACCGATACCTATGGGACTCCACTCGTGATTGGTCAACAGTCTGACTTGGAGTCCGCTACCTTTACACTGTGTTTTCTATCTGTGAGCCAATTTGCAACCCACCTAGTGATATAGGGTTGATGCCTAGTTTGGTGAGTTTATCAATAATTCCTGAGTGAGGAATGGTATCAAAGGCCTTGGCCAGATAGAGGTAGGCTGTATGCACTGCCTTACCTTCATCCACAGCCCTGGTGACTGACTCAAAGAAGTCAACCAGGTTGAGCAGGCATGATTTCCCTTTCACAAAGCCAAATTGCTTGGGATCTAAAGTTTGAAGATTCCCTATATCTTTGTTAATCAGGTCCATGATGATGCGCTCCATAGCTTTACATATCAGACTCGTCAGGCTAATGGGGAGATAATTCCCAGGGTCTGTAGTCACTCCCCCTTTATAGAGAGGGATGACTGTAGCAGTGCACCATTTGGTAGGGACAAAGCCTGAGGTGAGGCTGTGACTGAACAAGGCACATAGATGTGGTGCCAGTTTGCTTTTTAGTTCATGCAGAACACAGCCAGGTATATTATTGGGTCACATGGAAGCTGTATTCTTGGCCTTGGACAATGCTTTAACCTGTGCTGCAGTAATGCTGGGTGCCTGACATTCTTCCAGTATTATGATTAGTCCTTTAAGGGGGAAGAGAGGGGTAAAGTTGGCACTGAATCTGTCGGCCAGTATGTTGGCAATATCTGTTGGCTCAGTATAGGAGGTACCATTGTGTAGTAACTCAGTGCATATCTGGGTTTTGCTGTGGATGTTCTTAATATAACTATAGAAGGTTTTGTGATTGTTTTTAGTGTCTGCCACAATTCTGCCTACATAGCTGGCTTTGGAAGATTTAATGAGGTATCTCAACTTTTTGTTGAGGCTAATAAGGGAGTTTTTCAGTCTTGGGACTTCACCTTTTTCTGCAACAATTTCTTCCTTCTGTTGTAGAGCTTATTAATGGCAGGAACCACCAAACTGACTTCCTTTTTTTGGAGGAGAGCGCCTTGGTTCTTTTGGATATGGCTAGTTCCATGCATTTATCTACATGTCCGTACAGGCATTGGTGTATGAGTCGGCAGTCATGCAGCTAGTTTCCATTGGCATGGGTGCCGTGAAGTTAACCACCTCTATTTTTAGGAGCCCAAAGTCAGCCTTGGAGGAGTTTTTCAAAGTGGTTACCTTTGCGGGGGGTGTGGGTGAATGTGGATTTCCATGGTGATTAGTTTATGGTCGGATCTGACAAGGGATGGATTGATTATTGGTGTAGAGCACCAGTTGCCCATGTTAGTAATAACCAGGTCAAGGATGTTGCTTTGTCTAGTAGGGGTCAGAATGAGCTCATCAGAGCATTGGAACTGATGAATTCCAGTAAGCGTTGAGCCAGTGTATTGGTGCTTGAGTAGTTTTCCCAGTTGATGGAGGGGTAGTTGAAGTCTCCTAGTATGAGAGTGTTGGGTTGGACCTTGATAGATTCCAGGGTGCTTAGGAACGTGGAGTGAGAGTCTAGGGACATGGTTGGGGACCTATAGCAGGCTATGACCTGGATCGCCATCTTACTGAATGTTAGTTGTACCTGAAGTATCTCAGATGCGTTATGCTGGGCTACTAGTCTGGAGGTGTGCATATCCTTTATGAATATGGCAACACCACTGCCTTTGGAGCTTCAGTCCATGTTTCAGGGCCAATAGGTGTGGAATGAGTTACAGCCTGGTAGCACAGGGGTTCTTTCTGCTGCTTTAAACCAGGTCTCAGTTACAGCACAGATGTCTATGTTCTCCATTTTGAGGAGTACTTCGAGCGAGTGCATTTTGAGATTTAGACTTCTAGTGTTTTGCAGAATGACCCTCAGAGTACATTTATTCATAGCTGTTACGATGGTAATTTGGTCTGTTTGTGTCTTGTAGTTTGAGAGTGGATCTGAATATCAGATCTTCATGTCTAAACCTACTAATACCTGCCCCTGCTGTATTACCTCTTCAACTGTTAAAGCCAGACCAAGATTATTCCTACCAACCTGGTTGACATGGGTCTACTGAGCCAGTGTAGCAACTGCCTCATGTACACTGACAACCCCCTATCATTACTGTACCATTTATGAGAGATGCACCTACATTATGAATCTGGAATCACAGCTCTCTCATGCAATAGATAGTAATACAGAGCGGGTTCGCAGCCCTCCTACCACAACTACTACTCATGACACACAGCATACACATTCACCAGCATATGCGGAGGTACTCACAAAAAATCTACCTAAACATCAGAGACCTCCAAAACACATACATACTAAACCAACCATAACATCCAAAACACACAATACACATAATGACACAAGCACAAGTGTCTCACCATCAAAGTCCAAAAGGCAACGCACATCCACTCCAAATATCTTAGTCATAGGAGACTTTGTAGTGAGACACACAGGCATCCTCCTCACCAGGCTGAACAAGGAGAAAGTCACGGTCAGTTGTATTTCTGGTGCCAGGATTTGTCAGATCACTCAGGCACTCATGCCTCTCAACAACAAGTACCGTTATGATTCAGTCATAGTACATGTTGGTGTGAACAACTTGAGATGTGCCTCCCAGGACTACATGAGAAGAGACATGATATTGCTCTCTGATTATGTATCACAGGCAGGTACGTCCCTAGCCCTGAGCAGCATATTACCCTCACCTAGGATGATACCACAATATAAACAGAAAATCATTGACTTTAATAATTGACTTAGTTTCTGGTGTCTTTCTAAGGGGATCTAGTTTCAATCAGCCGGGGATGACATGATCGATAGACCTCGATGCTTTGCCAGAGATGGTTTTCATATGTCACCCCTGGGATTTTAGCTACTGGCAAAGGCTCTTGCCACCCTCATAGTGCCTTTTTTAGGCAATGTCACAAGGACAAAATTATTGATGTAAAAATTTCATCAAAAAACAACCTCAAGGTTATGGTGCTAAATGCTAGGAGTCTTAGCATAAAACTGTGCTTACTGGAAACAGTCCTCACCTTGGAAGATGCTTACATCTGTGCAGTCATGGAGACCTGATTCAAGCCAGTGGAGACCACCCTAGCCATGCCAGGCTACACGTCCTACCACATGTTCAGACCATGAACAGAAGGTATGAAAACTAAAGGAGGAGGAGGTGTATCAATATTCATTAAACATAAATGCACCTCCAGATTGGTTAAACAGTATGATTCCCTGGAGACACTTCAGGTGCAACTAACTGTTCGTAGGACACCTATTCAAGTAATTGCCAGATACAGGACTCCCTCCATGAATCAGGACACCCACTCTGCCCACTTGGATCTACTGGAATCCATCAAGATTGAACACCATGGTTCTGGGTGATTTTAATTACCCATCCACAGAGTGGGTACATTACTCATGCTCAAACTCACTTCCCCAAAGGTTCCTCATGTTCATTAAATCCAATGCCCTGGACCAGCTGGTGGATACCCCGACTAGGGGCAACAACATCTTTGATCTTGTACTTACCAATATGGGGGACTGCTGTAGCACTCCTACTGTGGGGTCTTCACTTGTCAGATCTGACCACAAATCAGTCTCATTCGAAGTAACTATCACAACGCCACCACCCCCCACCCCCACCACCCCCCAGCAGCAACTAAACTAAAAAAATTCTCCAAAGCAGATTAGATTATATCCTTCTAAGGGATGATATAAATAGCATCACTTCACCTCCCCACCTCAGATGCAACTGACAACTATGCCAAGTCCTACACCAATGCTTTTTACAAACACCTGTATAACTGCATTGCCATGGCCATACCAAAACAAGCTCTTCAAGGAAGAGCAAACCTGTCTGATGGACAACTGTCATTAACAGGCTTTACAATAAGACAAAGAAATTGTTGCCCAAAATTAAGAAGGAGTGTGCCCTAAACTGGAAACACTCCCTCCTCAGCTTAAACAAGCAAATAAGACTTCTTGTAAAGTCCTCCAAAGCAAAACTACAAATCCAAATTAGTGTCCTCAACTAAGGATAGCCATAAGCCATTCTTTACTTACATCTATAGCCTAAAAGGTAAGATCCAGATTTGCGCTGAACTGGTAGTTAATGATACCACTTACACTGAGCACATGGGAAGATCAAACCTGTTAGTCAAGAGATTCTGTGAAAACATCACTCCACTGTCCCCACCACATATATCCCATGACATTCTTTCCACCTGTTTCCCACCCTGTATCTCTAGAGTACAGGTCATAAATGCCCTCTCTAAGCCCAAAACCACAGCATCTATGGGACCTGATAGCATCCCAGGCTGCGTCCTACATGGGCTCCAACAAAATTAGCAACTTCACTGGGTACTCTTTTCAGTCATAGTCTGAGCACCAGCCTTGTCCCAGCTAAATGGAAAACAGCCACCATTATCTCCTTGCACAAGGGTGGTGCTTCCACTGACACAAGGAACTATTGACCTATTAGCCTGACTAGCCTTATCTGCAAGGCCATGGAGTGAATCATCATGGACCTTATCAACAAAGATATAGGTAATCTCCAAACACTTGACTCTACTCAGTTTGGATTTGTCAAAGGGAGATCATGCCTGTTAAACCTGGTGGACGTCTTCAAAACAGTCACCAGAGCCCTGGACGAGGGGAAAACTGTGCATACAGCCTACCTGGACTTGGCCAAGGCTTTTGACACTACTTCCCACTCAGGCATTATTGACAAACTCACCCAGCTAGGTATTAACCCATATATCGCTAGGTGGGTCACTAACTGGCTCACTGATAGAACCCATACAGTCAAAATAGAGAAATCCACCTCCAACAGCAGATCCAGAACCAGTGGTGTTCCACAGGGATCAATGCTGGGACCTCTACTGTTCAGAATCTATTTCTCTGAAGTACAAGCAAAAACTAAAGGTCTGTGGCTGACAAAGTTTGCTGACAACTGCAAACTGGGAGTGGTCAAGAATTCCCAAATGATGTCAAAATCCTACAAGAGGGTCATATGCAAACAAATGACTGGTGCCAAAGTCACAGCCTTACACTCAGTGCAAAAAAATGTATTATCATCCCTTTTGATAAGAGTGATGTTCCGGCTAACTACCACATCAATAGAAACAACTTAAGCATGTACTCAGTGGTGAGAGACCTGGGCACACAGGTTGACAGCAACGTTACGTTTGATCACCATGTCTCCACGGTGGTAAGAAAGGCATTCTATATTACTCATCTCATAAGTAAGGGTATTGCCTCCAGAAAAAAAGAAATTATAACCTCCCTGTACTCTTCCCTCATCAGGACAATAATTGCGTACAACGCACCTTTTGGCATGTACTTTTCCAGGCAACTGCAGCAATTGGAGAGACCACAAAAGTTCCTCACATGGAGAATTCAAGGTATTCAGCATCTGTCCTATGTGGATCGGCTGAAATCACTGTCACGTTACTCCATTTCATACATGATCACTTCATGATCTCTGCCTTGCATATAAGGCAATCTCTGACTTTGTTTCATTGGAAATGCTGCATATCTGTAAGTCCAATGGCTCATGGGTAATTCACTCTAAAGACCATAACCTTGACATTAATAGAATCTGCTGGAGGTACAAGCTTGTCTACCAGAGGTTCACACACATGTGGAACAGACTTCCAATTCATGTCAAGCAGAGCATCTTTTTGGTCCTCTTGAAGTGCAGTCTGGAGAATTGGATGGGTAACCATAAATTCACCCTGGGCGTTCTACCTGTGTCTCTCTGGGACAGAGACAATAGGTGCTGACTGTGGAAACAAAGGCAGAACTTGGCTAGCCTTGTAAGAGCCCTAGGGCCATTAGCCTAGTAATTTTAAAAAATCCTATGCTCCTATGATCATATCGGTGTGAAATGTAATATTTAGACCTAAAATTATTAAGAAATTGATGAAAAATAGTTAGAAGTGTTAACATGCTGACACCATTTCAGTTAGAAAGCTTAACAAAAAAGGTAATTGTGACACCCGTACCCTGGCCCAGCAATCAAGGAGTCTCAATCCTCATCACTAACACCACATGAGAGGAAAGGATAACAAATACACACAGTAAAGTGAAATTTCCCTTAAGAGCACACAGAGATCACAGTCAGTCCGGGGCTGGTCGCTCCCTTGCTCTCCAGATCCCCAATAAGACTCCCCACTGGCACAGCTATAGGGTCCAGATCTCAGCCTAACTGGGCAAGCTAAAATCTCCAGCACCCTCTCTGTCCAACCAGCGCTTCATGTCCCTGCCCAGGTAGCTGACGCACACACTTTGAGATAAGTTTATACAACCACATAGACACTCCTGGGGAAGGCTGGCACAGGTTCTCCAGCTGTGCCCCTTTTACCCAGACTATACAGTAGTAATTACTGCCACCACCCAGCTAATATTTATCAGCTACTCAAAGGCCCTTAAAAGGGTGTCCAATTAATACTGTGCAATATTATTATCGAATTGGTAGATGTGACTAAACAGTCTCAAGGCTTATTAGAGTGACTTGGTACAGGATCCTTACATACATGCAATGTACTCCAGAGTTTAACTTATCTCTACACAAACCAGCCACAGTTAAAAGGGTTTTAAAATATTTAATAATAAATAATTAAAACCTCAAGACAATACTTTCTACTACACAGTCAGTGCTAGTAAAGAGTTCAGAGATCACACAAAAACACTTAAAATAAAATCAGTAGTACAGTTCTGACATCACAGAAAAACACTTAGTCTAAACTTTCTAGTTCTAGATATTTCTACAAGAAAACACAAGTCTAAGATAACTTACATGTGAGCAAGAGGCAGTGCAGTGAGTTGGATGATCCAGACAAAAAATGCTTAATGCCTTCTGATTCTCTCTGTTTAAATTGCTATTGCAGTTCTGATAAACATTACTTCATCTTTTTACACTTTCATGGTGTTCCCAGGCTACATATTAACTGCATTTACATTCTTAACATCTCCCTTTTGTTATCTTGCAGCTGGTCAGGAGCAGAGCAATAAAAATACATTGGCATGTTTAAATCTATCAATTTAACTCTTGGTTAAAACAATAGAAATAATTTCTTCATCTAGACTTTTCGGCACCACTGCTACTTCAAAGGGTCACCACATGCATTACTTTGGTCAGTAGAGTGCACTGTTGTTGCATTTATTTCCAGTTCCACATGTAACAGTATTTCTTTACATTTAAGACAACAAGCCTGTAGTTTACATTCATATTTACAAATGATAGAATTATCTATAAAATTCTATCTGGCTAGGCTGTCAGCTTTCACCCTTCTCTACCAGTCTTCACACCCCCCCCCCCACCAGAGATCTCAAGCTAGTTTTTCAAGTGACCTTTGAGAACCGCCACTCAAGAGAGTTAGGTCTATCTGAGTGTACCTACCCCATTCCCTGTCTTGAGAGCCCATCTGCATTGGCATTGCTACTCCCACTGCGGTGCTGCACTGACATATCATATGCTTGCAACCCTAGGATCCATCTTAGCAACTTGGCATTTTGCTGGCTGGCTCTGTTTAACCATATTAGGAGGTTGTGATCTGTCATAACAGTGAATTTCCTTCCATACAGATAAGGCTGATGTCTCTGCAATGCCCATACTATGGCGAGACATTCCTTTTCTACAGCTGCATAGCATTCCTCCCTGGGTTGGAGCTTATGACTGAGGTAAACCACTGGGTACTCTTCCTCCTCTGAAGAAATCTGGCTAAGTACAGCCCCCACCCCATGGTTTGAAGCATCCACCTGCACAACAAATTCTTTGCTGTAATCTGGACTGACTAACACAGGGGGTCCTCCCAAAGCTTCTTTAAGCTTCTGGAATGTCTGCTCACATGCTGGGGTCCACACTACCTTATCTGGCCTGTTCTTCCTTGTCAGGTCTGTGAGGGGAGCAGCTATGGTACTATAACTGGGGACGAACTTTCTGTAGTACCCTGCTGTCCCTAAAAATGCCCTCACCTGCTTTTTACTAACAGGTGCAGACCATGCCTGAAAGGCTTCCACTTTGGCAGGTTCTGACCTTCTCATACCACTCCCCACTATATGTCCTAGGTAGGAGACCTCCACCATACCTACCTGACATTTGCTTGGTCTAATGGTCAACCCTGCCCTCTGTAGTCTGCCAAGCACCTCCCTGACATGCTGAATGTGCTCTAGCCAGGAATGGCTGTAGATGGCAATATCATCTACGTAAGCAAGGGAAAACCCTGCTGCTCCTACTAGGATACGATCTACCAGCCTCTGGAAAGTCACTGGGGTGTTCTTCATCCCAAAGGGCATCTTTGTGAATTCATACAAGCCAAAAGGAGTCACAAAGGCTGACTTCTCTCTAGCACTGGGAGTCAAGGGCACCTGCCAGTAACCCTTGGTAAGATAAATGGTTGTAAGTTACTTAGCCCCACCCAGCTGCTCTAGGGCCTCATCTGCCCTAGGCAAGGGTTAAGCATCCGACTCTGTGTGACTATTTAATTTCGTGTACTCCACACAGACCCTGGTGCTGCTATCCTTCTTTGGCACCAGCACCACTGGGGAAACCCAGGGACTGTTGGACTCTTGAATCACCCCTAGTTCCAACATCTCCTGTACCTCCTCCCTCAGAGTCTGTTTGACTCTCTGAGGCACCCTATAAGGGGCCTGCCTAATAGGTCTTTGGGGTCCTGTATCCACCTTGTGCTGCACTAGGTGGGTGCATTCTGGTTTCCCAGTGAACATGTCCCCAAATTCCTGCAAAACTGCTCGGATTTCTCGAACCTGGTTAGGAGATAGCTGCTGGGACATTGCTACCCCTTCCCCTGAGGTGTCAGTCCGAGCCTCACTCAGTCCCCAGATCTCCCTCAGACTCCTCCTGCAATCCACTGCAAATGCTCAGCACAAGGGTCTCCCTATCATGGTAAGGTTTCATCATGTTAGCATGGTACAATTTGTGCCCCTGCCGTCGGCCTAGCAGTTGCACCATGTAGTTAACATCACTTACCTTTCTTACCTCCTTGTAGGGTCCCTCCCAAGTTGCTTGCAGCTTGTTGTGTCTGACATGAATGAGAACCTTTACCTGCTGCCCTACAGCATACTCTCTAGCTCGAGCATTCCTGTCATAAAACACCTTTTTCTGTTGTTGGGCTTCTGCCAGGTTCTCCTAGGCCAAGCCCATGTGTTCCCTGAGCCTTGTCCTGAGGTTTAAGGCGTATGCCACAACAGACTCCTTGTGAGACTCGCACTCACCTTCCCACTCATTTTGAATTAAATCTAGAGGTCCCCTCACCCTATGCCCATACAGCAACTCAAAGGGTGAAAAATCTGTGGATTCCTGGGGAACTTCTCTGTAAGCAAACAACAGATGGGGCAAATATTTGTCCCACTCCCTCTTAAACTGATCTGCAAATGCCCATTGCATGGACTTGATTGTAGAGTTTAACCTCTAAACAAGACCATTAGTCTTGGGATGGTAGGGGGTCGTTTTCATGTGCTTCACCCCACAAGACTTCCACAGACAAGCCAGCAGGTCTGACATGAAATTGGCACCTCTGTCAGTCAGTTTTTCGTTTGGGAAACCTACCCTGCTGAAAATATCTAACAAAGCATTTGCCACCTTCTCTGCCTCAATTGAGGACACAACCACTGCCTCAGGGTATTATGTAGCATAATCCACTATCACTAGGATATATTTTTTCCCTGTGGAACTTGGGGTACTCAGAGGACCCACAATATCTATAGATATCTATAGCTACCCTCTCAAATGGCTCCTCAATCACAGGCAAAGGCATCAAAGGAGCTCTCACCTTGTCTCCTGCCTTGCCTAACTTTTGGCACTGCTCACAGGTCCTGTAGTACCCTGTTACATTTCTGGAAATTCCAGGCTAATAGAAGTTTTGCATAACATGTATCTTTGTACGTTTTATCCCCATATGACCTACAAAGGGAATATCATGGGCTATGGCTAGAAGCACGTAATGGTAGGCTCTAGGCACTACCAACTGCTGTACTCTCTCACCTTCTAGCCCTCCCTCAGGGGTCCACTCTCTGTATAGTAACCCTTTGTCCCAGTATACAGATTCCCCCTTTCCTCATATATGAGACACCCTCTCTGATGTTAGTGGTCTTCACAGTAATAAATAGAGGAACATTAAACATTTACTAATAATAACACAATCTTATGAAGTAAACAGAAAAATTCAAGCTTGAAAACTTCTCCAGACTAGAACTTGTCTGTATGGAGAAACCATGAGCAGAAATACTTTAATGTATGTGTATCTCTCTCTCTCTTCCTCTCTCCCTCTCTCTCTCTCTCTATATATATATATATATATATATATATATATATATATATATATATATATATATATATATATATATATGTATATATATTGCATATGTGTGTATCTGTATTCCTGGCAGATAATATAAGTAAGGTGGATAGAATACAGCTCATTCCTCCAAAACTACATGTTAGTGTTCCTAGCATTATTTTGTACAGTATCCAACACTAGATTGGTAAAACGTTTGTTGTAACATCCTGTTAAATTGCAATCTAAATATCAGTGGAGCATAGAAGTTCAATGCTGTGATTAAACAGAACTGAAATAATTTTCTTAATTTTAATTTAGTGAGACATTAAGACAAAGACATTGATAAGCTAAATGTATTATTCTTTGCTAATGGGAAGTAAATGAAAGACATGCAGAAGATCAATATTGTTACTGAAGCATAACTTAATGAGGCTTTAAAATGTCACATAAGTCTGCCAAGACCTAAAAGAAATGTCACTAGATGAGTTAGGTAGACATGTTTTCACAGCTTTAATTATAAATTATGACATTCTTTTTATTGATATGTCAGATAGCTACAAAGAAAAACAGTCTGTGCAGCTAAATTCAGTGGCAGCAAGCTTAAACGGGCTCTTAGCACATTTTCTGCAGTACATTTATAATTACAAGAATTAGATAAAAAGTAAACTGAAGGCACTACAAAAAGAAGGAACACAACAAAAAGCTTTTACAATAAAAAGCTTTTATCACAGGTGTGTCATACTTTTATTCCTAGAAGGATATTATTATTATTAAAATGCCCATTAAAAATATGTATCTGATTTTAATGAATGTTCAAATAGATGCACAGCATATACAAATTGTCTGACTCGAATGGTAATGCTTATGCAGACTATATGTTTATTCTGTCTTATAACAATCTATTATAATAATTATCTTTAATAATAATATAATGCTTCATAGTCAGGCTATATATTTATTCTGTCTTATAACTTAATCTATTATAATAATTAATAATTATATTTATTAATAATAATAATAATAATAATGCTTCACAGTCAGGCTATATCTTTATGCTGTCTTATAACTTAATCTACTGTCTCAGTCAGGGCAAAAATAAGTTGCTTACAGCATAGTATTTTGTTTTCCTGTGCTGTGACATCAATATAATACTTAAAAACTTAAAGGATTTTAATGATAGTCTGTTGCAGGGTAGAAGG
This sequence comes from Protopterus annectens, assembly GCF_019279795.1. NCBI lineage: Eukaryota > Metazoa > Chordata > Ceratodontiformes > Protopteridae > Protopterus > Protopterus annectens. The sequence goes on from NC_056746.1 coordinate 51,110,101, forward strand.
TTAAACATTTGAAGTCATGGGAGGGAAGGGAAGATGAAGATATAGAATATGGGCACTGTAAAATGAAGAGCAAATGTTTTAAACTCCACATGCCTTACTTTTTTAGCATTATAGCATTAATGGACTGAACCATATTTTGTCTACTGCGTCCACAACCAGAGGATTCTGTTCACACAACATACCAATTAATATCTAGAAACCATCTGTTCTATAAGTCGATCCGAGGGAAACAAACATGGCTTACTATGGCATTTCAAGGGGGGACTGAATATATTATTCAGTGTGACTTTTGACACATTTACAGATGACGAATAATGTGATTCCATGTATTTTAAAGTAGTTCCTAGCCTCTCGTAATATGACAAATACATCTTTCAGCATTAATTATCACAGATAATATGCAAAAACTGTAGCCATGGTTAACAAACTATTCCTGATCTGGAATTTGAGGTACACATATTTTATGGGAAATTAGCACTCCTGTAAGAAAATCATATTTTTGTGCCAAATTATCATATGCCATATTGTTGTAAAAAAAAACAATTTAACTTATCTTTTTATTTATCTTTACTCTTTGCCAATACACACTACTAATCTGTCATCTACTTAATAGTACCCTGTGACTTAACCGGAATCTTACTTTACACAACATGTCTGTTTCTCTGTTTCATCTCATCCACTAAGCATAATTTTGTATTAGCTGAAACCTTTTCCACACCACCTTCAAATTCAAAGCATTGTACATATCATATCTATTCCACCATGTTGAGTTGCAAGGCTCATACATCCAAAGATCTGCAAAATGGGCTAATACACTAAATCTGTTAATAGCAAAACTAGAATATGTATGTGAATCCCATTAATATTCATTTATTTATTTAGCTGTTTTCAACAGCACTATTGCAAGATACACTTATTATGTTATAATACTCTACAAGAAACTACCTACAACTTGTTTAGATTTCTCACCCTGTTGCTATGTGACATCTTAGACATTTTATTTTATTTCTTTTATTGTTTTACAACATAATGTCCTTAATCTGTGTCATGTTTATATCTGATTTCTCTCTGATTTAATGTATTATAGCATATCTAATTTAATTTATTATGTTATGATTTTATGTATTATGTTTGGAGCTTTTCTCCTCGGGCCTCCGTTGAAATTGTACCTGTGTCCAGTCGGACCTTCCCAGTAAACAAATGTAAAATAAAATAAATAAAATAACTTAACTAAAGTCTGTAATTAGCACATACTTATTTAAATGTTTCAAGATGTTGTTAAGTTCATTAAGAGGCTGCTCTTGTATTAATTATTATCAGTCCTGTTGTCTTGCTAATATGGGATAATATTCAAATGAAGAATGAGGACAATGTATCTATTATGTAATGAAAAAGCAACCACAGGACATTTTTCAAAATGTATGAAACTATGTTTCCATCTTTTTGAAACATAGTTAAATATTTGTGGGGAAATGTAGTTTCCTAAAACCATAACTAGTTTTCAAATATATTCTCAATGCACCCTGTGGATATTGTGCTTCATCTGTCTTTGCTGAATCAATAAATAATATTGTGCCAGTATTATGCACTACATATATCATCTAATCATTTATTGTGGTTGCATGTCATTCACTCAATCTACATTTCATTGTCTCAGAACTCATTGATCAAATTTCATCAAGTTTAGAGTCGTCAACAACACAGAAGTGGTAAAACAGAAATTGTTTCCCTTGCAGGATCCATGCATAGCCTACTCCACTGATTCGACAATGTGTGAATCATTGGAATGGGAGGCCAAAGGTAATTAACTATCATGGAAGTTAATTTAAGAAGCTGTACTCATATACTGAAACTTAAAGAATAAATAGCACAAAATTAATTAATTTTGCAGTTAATAAGGTAAGGCAAACTTTAACTTCTGTGCTCCCTGTCACAACTTTGAGGAATGAAAAAGTAATCCCAGATGGTATAAAAAATAAACTGTGATTCCTAGTCCTCCAAAACATGAAATTCTGAAACCTGTGATTACAAAAATAAGGTGTCGTTGCAGAGATTTCCCTCCCATACCTCTCAACTGTTCAGATTTTCACAGAATATCCATATTTTTGCTTTTGTGGTTTTCTGGCAAATCCTGGAAGATTGATGTCTCTAAATAATAACATACATTTGAGTTTTAGACTTCACATTCTTCAGAAAATGCATTTTAACAAACATTCTTTACTCTAGCAACTTTTTCATTTTTTAAGAGCAATGTTTGAAGTATGTCCCTATTTTTGTGCCTTTGCTCCCAAATTATTTTAGGCTCTGTTCAGATTTCTTGTGGTAAGAGGTTGACAGATTTGTTCCTACCTACACTGGCATTTGAGGCTCTGTGACCCACAGCCCTGTTAACTATGTGCACTTTCTCCAACATTACTATACTATGGAACAGGGGGGAATGTTTTTAAGTGTACTTTCTCCAACATTGTTATACTGTGAAATAGGAGGAATGTTTTGAGATGGTACAATATCACACTTAGTGTATGTTCTCCACATTTTTTATCATTGTTTCACCAACCTACAGATCAAAACTGTATATCTCAGCGTGAGCACAATACAGTACAGAAATGAGACTTACAAATAATCGAGATCACATCTTAAATTTGTCAAGATGTCAAGGTTCCTACTTTAAATTCACAACCAAAATAATAAGCCTTCTGTGGTTTTTACTACAGATCATCTTATTAGAAAAGGAACTAACCTTTAAGTAACAATTTGACCAACAGCTATGAAGTTCAAATCCAAACTAATCCTTCATCTGTAGAATAAAGCCACATGCTCTTGCTTTTCATGTCCTGCTGTCACATGATCAAATTCCTGTGACACTACCTAAGACCACCCAAATATTACTACAATAATATTCTGTGTAATGCAACCATACATGTTCAGTAATACATTTATTGTAAAAACAAAGTAAGCCAAATAGCTAAGTCAATGGGCATGTGAAGGGAGCGGTCTCGATCCGTGTTCGACATTGATCAAAGTAGTTTGAATTCAGCCAATGGTTCTTTCTTTTAAGAAATTCAAAAATCAACGTGCATGCTCAGTCGAGCATCAAAGATCAAGCTACAGAACAGAGCCTCAGGATACCATTCATCATCCAGAGAAGTACAAAACCAGCGAATCATATAAAAGAAAGTGTAACCATGTGATCTTGTATAAGCATGAATTCCAATTGTTCAGACTACAAGCCTTCTAACTACTTACTAAATGATCATGAGTCTAATACATGGAGGTGGGTCTTAAAAATAATAAAAAAGTCAGGTTTAACAGTGCTTTTACTAAAAGCTTCATCAGATCTGCCTTTAAAAAGTCTAAGTATCAGATTAAAAGACAATCTCTGCTAAATAGGGAAGGTCTGGGTACATGCAATTTAACAGAGCAGTTAAATCGATGGTTAAGGATAATAAAAATTCAATTAACCCTGTCTGTACACCTACAAAAGTACTAAAAACGTTGAAATTAAGGAAGGCTTATGTATTTGTTGCAGGAAGGGAGGGAGCGGGACCAGTTAAATAAATCAGAAGGACCAGACTGGGTAATATAAAAAGGATACATATAAGATATATAATGAAATAAAATAAAAATAGTCTTAAAAAGTATATTGTTGAACCCCTTACTTAAAACCTTGGTCAGTAGACCGTATTGTGCTATGAACCACTAAGGCAGACACCTTCATAGCAGTTTGACTCAGGATTGTACACCAATTAATACACTTTTTACCATTAGCCCAATAGGTCCCTTATCTTTACAATCTGATTGAAACTCACTTTCACTATTTGAGTTCATGCATATGAACAGCTATTTTTTTTATTTATCCTGACTCTTCTAAGGAATACAACAATCCGAACCTTTTTAGCTGGAACATTTGTTTTTTTCTATTTTTTTTTTCAAAACTATGCTTTTTTCATATTGATGGAATAGTCCTTTTTCTTATAAGGAACCTATTTCATTCTCCTAGATAGTCATGGTCCCTCCCTTACCACAATGTTCCTTTATTTCAAATCGTTTTCTCGCCATTAATTTTACACGCTCATCTGATACCAAACACCTCTCCTTGCCATAACATATTTTCTGTTCTGTCTCCACTAATTCAGGTAAAGACATGTTATATTCACTTATCCTAGTCACATGTAAGCAATTAATTCCCCAAGGCTATGTTTTGTACTCTAGTATAGGAGACCAGAGAGAGATTCCTAACAGAAGAACCCCAGCACACTTAAGGATTTTTAAACCTGGTTATGCAAACATTGCATTCTTTTCTCTCCTCCAATTTTGGCATTCCCATTCTTTAATTAATTTCATAGTGGAGGAGCTTGTGCTCCATCAATTTAGTAATTGATTTTCTCTTTATAAGATCACTGCTTTTCATGATGGTTTCAACATGTTTTATTCCTTCACTTTTTACTATGTCCTTGTTATTTATTTTTTTTTTTTACTTTTTATATTTTTCCTTGGTTATAGTTTTCCATTGTGATCTATGGCATCTAAAGATCTCAAACTTGAGCTGATTTTTTGCACACTATTTTCCATCCACTTTGAATTCTGGTAGGACGAGGTGCCATTGACTACTCTGAAACTTCTATAAGCAATGGTAAACACCTTTCTTATCATCTTCCCCCACCTGCCCACATTCTTAGTTAATCATGTAGCTTCCTTATAATATTTATATGAATGCAATACAAGTTTTGTTTTATTACACTGTACATCAGCATGATATGATCATTAATACATATTTTTTTATTTTGTCTGAGCTGGTACATAATTTCACCTCACATTTCAATCCATTTCACATTTCATCTTTATTGTAATATGCACACCTTCAACACACAATCACGACCCCCTTTTCATCTAGGGTGTTTTCAGCTATTGGTTTCTTCCACAGATAACAGTCAATGGTTAACTCTTTATTTACTATTACTTTTGAGAAATTAGCAATGTGGCCATCTAGATTTACTACCTATAATCCCCATTTTTTTACTCCCCACAACCGAAAATATTTATGTTTTAGGTTCATAATTTATTGAGGACTCTTTACCCATAAACCCTCCCCATGCTCTCCACTAGGGTTATAGTGAACCTCCTTTGTAAAACCCTGGCTGCCTCCTAGCTGCTTTTATGAACCCTGGATATGTGCTCCATTTTGTTTTAATTTAATTAAATGATGTTATTTTAAAACACTGACATAGACACATCTAACTTTATCCCCCTACTGATACCCTTTTCATTACACTCCAATCAAATTCCTTGGATATTTTATGATTTAGGCCCTAACATGATCCAAAATTCTTGTTCTTGGGTCCCCCGCAACCTTAATGGCTAATAATTACAGGTTGTTGGTGACCCATTACCACAAACCCACTCTTGACTCTCCTACAGTCTAATAGTAAACCCCTTTCTTAAAAGCCCTGATCTCAGCTCCCTGTAGTTGTATGAACCACTGAGGATGACACCTTTTTGGCAGTATGACTTGTGACTGAACACTAGATAGTGCACCTTTTACCTATATAACCCTTTATTCCTTAAACCTTACACAGTGATTGAATTTCTCTGGCACTACCTAAGTTCTTGCATTGGAACAGCTATTTTTTTTTATTTTTTTTATTTATCCTGACTCTTCTAATTGTCCCTATGATCTCAGCCTTGCAAGCTGAACTTTTTTTTGTATTTATTATTTTTGCAAAACTTTGCTCGTTTCTTAACTGTGGAATGGTCCTTTTACCAATAAGACCCTCCTTTTTCTTTCTGTCGAATAGTCCCCGTCCCTCCTTGCAAATTTTTGAAATCCTTGCTTATTTTCAATTCTGTTGTTGGCCTTTAATTTTACAGGTACATTTGATGCAAATTTCTTTTCTCACTATTCAGTATTTTTTCTGTAATTTGTCTGTTATTTCTACCCTTATCCTGCCATCGGCAGGTTTTATTCTCTTTTCCAGGATGCACATAAGCAATTCATCTCTCAAGGCAAAGTTTTCTTACTCTATTAAAAGAGATCTGAGAGATTTTCCTAACTGTTGCACTCCATTGCATTGTAGGAATTGGATACCTGTATTATGCAAACATGATATTCATGTCTCACCTCCGAATATGATATTCACTTTCATTAATAAATTTCAAAGCCAGGGAGCTTTCACTTCATCCATTTGGGAAGTATATTTCCTGTATAAGATTGCTGGTTCTTAATGTTGTTTTTGACCTGTTTTTTTTTTTACTTTTTACATTTTACTTTCACTTTTGATATTTCCTTTGATATAGTTTACCATTTTGATTAACAGTGTCTTTTGTCTCTTGACTTGAATTTGTTTTACAGCACACCATTTTCCATCCACTCTGAATTCTGGTCTCATTGGCTAATTTGAAACTACTGTAATCAAAGGTATACACCTTTCCTCTCCTCCCCATTTACCCACATTTATGGCCAATAAGGTAAGTTCCATATAATATTAAAGTTTATGCCAAACAGATTTATAACACTGTATATCAGCATGTCTTTTAATTAATTTACAGAAGAAGCTTTTACAGCATTTCACTTCATGATTCACTCTAGCTCCCTTACTCATCTTTATTTAAAGATTCAGCATCAGCTCTACTTCTTCTGCAGAAAACACTGGGGGGCTTAACTCTTAATATCACAAACCTTACTTTACTATTATTTTTGAGAGATTGGCAAAGTGGTCATTGAGATTTACTATCCAGATGCCTCTTTTTTTGTTCCCCACAGCTGTAATGATTTTTTTTTATTTTCATAACAAATTAAGGACCTTTTATCCATAACCCACCCTTTGCTCACCTCTAGGCTAATAGTGATCCCCTTCGCAAAACCCCAGCCTCCTGCAAATGACTTTTATGAACCACAGATGTGGATTGCAGTTGGTTTAATTAAATGAAGTTTTGCTAGAACACTGACATTAGCACATCTACCCTTACCCCCCCATACACCCTGACCTGTTACCTTAGATGTTTCACGATTTATTCCCGAACCTGACAACTACATTTTTAATTATTCCAGCCAGTCTAAGAAATCCTTTTGGCAAAACTTTTGAAGATTATTTTTATTTTATTTTATTTTATGATATATCTTCTATATATCATTTTTTATTAGCCAATCCAATCCCTTCTGATTTGCCCAAATGGTCTGACTCCCTCCCTTCCAGCAATAAATACATAAGCCTTCCTTAATTTCAAAAATTTTTTTAGGACTTTTATAGGTGTACAGACAGGGTTAATTGAAGTTTTATTGTCCTCAACCATCATTTTAATTGTTCAGTTAAATTGCACACATGCAGTCCTTCCCCCTTTAGCAGAGATTGAGTTTTAATCTGATAACTAGACTTTTTAAAGGCAGATTTGATGAAGCTTTTAGTAAAAGCGCTATTAGCACAGTTTACCGAATGTTAAACCTGATTTTTCAATCAGTTATTATTTTTAAGATCAACCTCCACGTATTAGATTTACAATAGTTTAATAAGTGTTTAGAAGGCTTGTAGTCCGAACAATTGGAATTCATGCTTATACAAGATCATATAGTTACACTTTGTTTTATATGATTTGCTGTTTTTTTACTTCCCTGGATGATTAATGGTATCTTGGTGCTCTGTTCTATAGCTTGATCTTTAAAGGTTGACTGCATGTTGATATTTGAATTTCCTAAAAGAGAGAACCATTGGCTGATTTTGGACTTCTTTGACCAATGTCTGACACAGATTGAGACCACTCCCTTCATATGGCCACTGATTTAGCTAGCTGGCTCACTTTGATTTTACAATAAATATATTACTGAACATGTATGGATGTATTACACTGAACATCAGTGCTCATCTGCCATTAAACGTTTTTTGAAACTATGATATGCAGTGTCTTGATTGTAATGGATTTTCCCTAGTTTTTTTATGTGCAATTTTTGAAACTGAAATACAAATTCTATCAAAGGTGTTACCACTTGACTGATTCTACTGCGGATATATTTGATTTTAACAAGATCATTTGAGTGTTATTAGGCTTGTACAACTGAAGCTACCCAGGATTTTTGATTAAGCCCCTCAACAAGGGCTTTGTTTTCCTGAATATTCCTTGACTTTTGTTTGTTGACTGCAGCTACTCAAGGAATAGGGTAGCTATAGTTTTTTTTTACTAGACTTCGACCCTAAGACATCAGGAGCCCTAATAGGTGCACTTCTTGTTTGTACTCTTCATTGGTACAATAATATTCTAGCAAGCCATAAACAGATTTCATAATTACACTATCAGGAAACATTCTTCCTGTTATATCACTCATGTTTGTATATTTGCCATGAGTTAAACTGCATAATTGCTACCTTAAAATATAGAATGAACAGCAGATGCAGGGTGGTATCCAACGAGACGGAGCCCGAATAATGAAAAAATTCTTTACTCAATCCAATGATCAAAATGAAGTACAAATACACATAAAGTCACAGTTTAAAAATGGTAAAACAACAAGTTAAGCGCTTTCGTCAATACTCAGACTTCTTCAGAACAGTGAATTGCTGGCTGATAACTCCTTAAATACACACCCAGTCAATTAGTAAAATATTACCCCACATCATTTACTTTCGATTAAGAAACATCACAGGAAGTGTAAGGTAGTAGTGAATACTCCCCCTATTTGCAAGTACACAAAAAGTCAACTAACCAAATGTTAAATCAATAGTGTCACATGTAAAGAATGTTATAAGGCAAAAAATACCAATGACAATATAAATAAATCATAACATAAATAACTGTTTAAGTTTCAAAAGTGGTGCTATAGAAATTCTATCATTAAGATCTGGAGGGGAGTATGCATTCAGTCTGATCTGCCACTTTAACTCAATGTACTCCAAATATTACTCAACAGGTCCGCCCCTTTGTCCCAAATCAACTTGTTCAAGAATAAAAAAACTAAAACTATGATTACTTTGGTCATTAATATGCCTAAATAAAGCATTCTTCATATTTTTCTGCTTGATGTCATATAAATGTTGGTAGACTCTAAGTCTAAAAGCATTTTTTGTTTTCCCCACATAATAACCTTGGCAGTTGAAAGCGCTTAACTTGTTGTTTTATCATTTTTAAACTGTGACTTTATGTGTATTTGTACTTCATTTTGATCATCGGATTGAGTAAAGAATTTTTTCATTATTCGGGCTCCGTCTCGTTGGATACCACCCTGCATCTGCTGTTCATTCTAGTTTTTATTCTGCTTGCTACCTTAAAATGTAAACAATGTATATAGCGGAACTTTTTTTGAAACTACAGTTTTTTTCAGAAACTGTATATCCTTCTGCTAAATGTTAAGAAATACACTAGAATTATGTCTAATTATTGAATTTTGGTAAATGCTAACACACCTATATATCCACCGAAAACTATGCTCACTCTGACTACTGCAGTATATTAACTTTAGGTAGTAACTAGCACTGTCTGTTACTTATTCAGGCTCTGTTACTATGCAATGTCTATTTTCTATTTTCAATATCCCAAGATAATAAAAGGATTCAAAATATTTACTGACAAATAATGTAAACTATTAACTTAGTTTAAATTCTTGTTCAACTCTTTCAATAAACATACACCTCTTTTTGCAAAATTAGCATTGTAAGTAGACAGCCTAAATATACACCATAAATGATAACACCTTGCATTATCACTCATTTATGCATACTGCAAACTAAATGTTTAAACATAATACCTACAATGTGCTTTGCTTATGACAAAAGTCATGCCCACACTGTAATGTTCCAGTACCTGCCCTGCGGCTTACAGTTATATCTACTGCATATGTATGTGTATTTTTACTTAAAAACCAAATTTAGGGTGCTACTCATAAACATTGACTGGTATTAATAGTCATCTAGTGTAATACTCAGTATAGTCTTACACCAAAAAAAAAAGAACAATCAGCTAGGTAGTAATTCACAGAATTCTGTAACACTAAAGGGCAATGAGTGAAAAGGCAAAGCAAGAAAGACATGTATGAGTCTATAATGACTTGCAAATGGAAGAAGCATAGCCTACTGGGACAAGAACAAAAATGGTGACTTTAGTGCAACAGGTTGTAGTTGCTTTGTATTACTACAATGGTTTTGACAGGAATATATTATCAAATTTTATTCAGTCAGTGCTAGACATAAAGGAAAATATATATTCTGTCTTAAGATTAATCATAATAATTACAAAAATCTTGCCAAAATATATATATAAACAGATCACTTTAAGGCTGTTGGTTTCTAAAACTATTGACCAAGAGTCCATTTCAACACAGAAGTATTTCCAGAATATTTTCTTATCCATGTAAGAATTATCCTCATGTATACCATGACCCCCCATTAATATTCCAAAACGTGCACGCTGATTGGCCAGCGTGCACGTTGTAAATCAACTTATACTAATGGAAAAAGGTCTGGTCGCCCGGACTTTTTCCATTAGTATAAGTCTCTTTTAAAACACTGTCTCGCTATGTTAAAAGAGTTTAACATAGCGACACAGGTTTAAAAATGCAACGGAGATCTCCGTTGCTTTTTTTAAAGCTGTCTCGCTATGTTAAACTCCTTTAACATAGCGAAACAGTAAAAAGCAACGGAGATCTTGCTTTCTCCGTTGCTTTTTTTTTTAAAACCTGTCTCGCTATGTTAAATGGATTTAACATAGCGTGACAGCTTTAAAATAAGCAACGGACATCTCCGTTGCTTATTTTAAAGCTGTCTCGCTATGTTAAACCCATTTAACATAGCGAAACAGTAAAAAGCAATGGAGATCTTGCTTTCTCCATTGCTTTTGGCCACAGCTCTGATGTACTGCGTAGGCATGCGCAGTACATCAGAACTGCCGCGGATACCAGACA
>NC_056746.1:51125982-51218482 GCF_019279795.1 Protopterus annectens
GTAAGAATCTGCCATTTACTCTCCTTCTTACACAGTAATGCTTTAAAATTTCCCCCTTGCACTGTTACGTCAACATGATCAACAATAGTAAATTTAAATTGATGTTTATCACCACTATTCAAAATATGCTTATATAAAGCATTTTTCTTATTTTTGGTTTTAATAGAATAAAGGTGATCATATATCCTTTGTCTCAATTGTCTCTCCGTCTTTCCAATGTAAAACGCCGGACAATAACTACAAGTGGCGATGTATACCACATACTTTGTATAACAATTCCCTGCCATACTCTTAATTACAGTACCATTAAAATTATCCAATTTAAATCTACATGTTTCGTTTATATATCTGCACTGATTACATGCTCCACATCTTTTTGTTCCCTTAAATTGTACCATGTCCTGATGTTTTTTGGATTCCAAAATCCTTTTAAGGTTGAACCCCGTCTTGTATACAAATTTAGGCCCAATCCCTAATATCTGCACTAAATTGTCGTCCATGGTAATAAGATTCCAGTGTTGTCTAATGATGTTCTCAATATTACTAACCACTGGAGAATATGTGAGAGCACATACTCTATAGGTGAAGCCTTCTGTTTTCATGTTGTGTGTTAGTGCACAACCTGTCTTGAAACTTTGACCCAACAATGAGCATTTTCTTACCCCACTCTCTTTGTACATACCTAACTATATCATTTAATAACTGCTCAGGATAACCTCTATCTTTGAACATAAATTTTATGTTTTCCAACTCTTTCACCATTGTTTCCCTAGTAGATGACATGCGGGCTGCCCGAATGCACTGCCCTTTGAATATATTTCTAAACATATGTTTAGGGTGGTTGCTACTGTATTCTAAATAATCGTTAGAAAACGTTTCCTTCCTGTATATTCTAGAGGTAAATCCTTCTTCACCTTGACTAATAAAGGTATCTAAATATGCTATTCCCTGGTTATTTATGTTGAATGTAAATTTTAAAAAATTAGTAGTACTGTTTATGTAATCGATAAAAGGTTGAATCATGTCCTGTGGACCTTTCCAAAGGACAAACAAGTCATCCAAAAATCTTGAGTAATAAACTATGTACTTGTAGAACTCACAATTAAACAAAAAAGTAGTCTCCCATTCAAGCATAACCAAATTGGCGAATATGGGAGCACAAGATGCTCCCATAGCGACGCCTCTGGTTTGCTTGAAGAATTCATTTTCAAAATATATATAATTGTGGTCCATCACTAGTCCCATCATGTCAGTGATCAAACATATTTTGTCCCAGTCCAGGTTGGAATATTTTCTAAGACTATTACAAAAATAATCTAAACCTATTTCCTTTGGGATACAGGAAAACAAGTCGATAACATCGATGGTGATATATGTAAGATGCCTATCCCATAACAGCGGTGTCAAATGGCTAAGGAACATCCATGAATCCTTGATTAAATGGGGTATATTGTTATGGGATAGGCATCTTACATATATCACCATCGATGTTATCGACTTGTTTTCCTGTATCCCAAAGGAAATAGGTTTAGATTATTTTTGTAATAGTCTTAGAAAATATTCCAACCTGGACTGGGACAAAATATGTTTGATCACTGACATGATGGGACTAGTGATGGACCACAATTATATATATTTTGAAAATGAATTCTTCAAGCAAACCAGAGGCGTCGCTATGGGAGCATCTTGTGCTCCCATATTCGCCAATTTGGTTATGCTTGAATGGGAGACTACTTTTTTGTTTAATTGTGAGTTCTACAAGTACATAGTTTATTACTCAAGATTTTTGGATGACTTGTTTGTCCTTTGGAAAGGTCCACAGGACATGATTCAACCTTTTATCGATTACATAAACAGTACTACTAATTTTTTAAAATTTACATTCAACATAAATAACCAGGGAATAGCATATTTAGATACCTTTATTAGTCAAGGTGAAGAAGGATTTACCTCTAGAATATACAGGAAGGAAACGTTTTCTAACGATTATTTAGAATACAGTAGCAACCACCCTAAACATATGTTTAGAAATATATTCAAAGGGCAGTGCATTCGGGCAGTCCGCATGTCATCTACTAGGGAAACAATGGTGAAAGAGTTGGAAAACATAAAATTTATGTTCAAAGATAGAGGTTATCCTGAGCAGTTATTAAATGATATAGTTAGGTATGTACAAAGAGAGTGGGGTAAGAAATACGTACCATTGTTGGGTCAAAGTTTCAAGACAGGTTGTGCACTAACACACAACATGAAAACAGAAGGCTTCACCTATAGAGTATGTGCTCTCACATATTCTCCAGTGGTTAGTAATATTGAGAACATCATTAGACAACACTGGAATCTTATTACCATGGACGACAATTTAGTGCAGATATTAGGGATTGGGCCTAAATTTGTATACAAGACGGGGTTCAACCTTAAAAGGATTTTGGAATCCAAAAAACATCAGGACATGGTACAATTTAAGGGAACAAAAAGATGTGGAGCATGTAATCAGTGCAGATATATAAACGAAACATGTAGATTTAAATTGGATAATTTTAATGGTACTGTAATTAAGAGTATGGCAGGGAATTGTTATACAAAGTATGTGGTATACATCGCCACTTGTAGTTATTGTCCGGCGTTTTATATTGGAAAGACGGAGAGACAATTGAGACAAAGGATATATGATCACCTTTATTCTATTAAAACCAAAAATAAGAAAAATGCTTTATATAAGCATATTTTGAATAGTGGTGATAAACATCAATTTAAATTTACTATTGTTGATCATGTTGACGTAACAGTGCAAGGGGGAAATTTTAAAGCATTACTGTGTAAGAAGGAGAGTAAATGGCAGATTCTTACAGACGCCACTAGACTTCCAGGTCTAAATGATTATATTAGTATAAAGCCTTTTTTAAGTATGGGCTAATTCTTGTCATAGGAGTGAGAGAAATGTTCAGTGCTCACTCTATTTAGTGTGACATGTGATTTAACATAGTGCCTAGGTGTAGGAAAATCAACTATATTATAATTTATAGGAAAACTATGTATATAGACATTCTATCATGTTTGTCCACATATATATATGATATATGTGTTAACACACATTTTTAATGCACATTTTTAAAGTATATTTATTGTATAATATTATATATTTTTGTGCATATGCATGTATTTTTAATATTATAGTATTTAGGACAATAATAAAAGTATAATTAGATTAATTTATAACTAATCAAATGTATATGGGATGGATGTTTTGGCGCCAAATGGGCTTATTTAAACAACCAGAGCAAAATAACAGCTGTTCTGATGAAGTCTGCCTTTAGTCAGATGAAAGCGCTTAACTACTGTGGATATCGTATACTGTTTGTACATATTTGAGGTGACATCTACGTGTTTCATTGGTTTGTAATAAACCTGTTTTGTTCTAAGCTGTGGAGTGGAGCGTTTCCATTTAGCCTTCTGTGCCTGCTTTGGGTGTACTATTTAGATGGAAGAGTTTATCAATGGCACCTGAGTGTGGAATGAAGTAAACAACTTTGTGAGGTCATCAAATCTAGTCTGCACTGTTTTTGCCTGTATCTATTGCTTCAGTAACGTTTTCAAAGAAGTTGGCCAGGTTGAGAAGGCAGAACCTCTACTTGATGAATCCAAGCTAGCCTGGGTTGAAGGTCTGTGGTTTACCTATACCTTTGTATATTAGTTCCATAATGATTATTTCCATAGTCTTACAGCCAAGACTGGTCAAGTTTACATAGCTAGCATTACCTGCATCTGTTGAAGCCGTACGTTTGTGCAAGGGAATAACTGTTTCTGTCCTCCTTTCATCCGACATGAAGCCTGCTATGAGGCTGATGATGAACAGCTTGCCTAGGGGATCAGACAAGTCATGTTTCAGTCTCAACAGTAGGCATCCTGGTATGTTATCTGGCTCCATAGACATAGTCTTCTTGGCTTTAGACAGTGTTTTGAGAACTTGTTCTTGGGAGATTTGAGTGGAGAGTATATGTGTAGGCATGTGTTCTGAGAATATTGCAGGAGAGGCAGGTGGTGTAATATGAGCTAAATCTGTCGGCTAGTAGATTGGCATATGTCCAGCATGTCTGAGTATGTGACATCATATACTATTAGCAAGGCATTGTTTCTGACATTTTGTATTATAATTAAAGAAGGCTTTGTGGTTATCCATTGCCTGGGTGACTATTTGTACCTCATATCCGGCTGTGATTGATTTGATCTAGCTGCAGAATTCCTTGTTTACTTAACAAACAAATTAAGCTTAGTTTAGTTCTTTGTTTAATTTTCATTTTCTTGGTGTTCTGTCCATTAGAGCCATAAAACATATCGGTTGGTAACTATAATCTCTGTTCTGTCTCTTTCACAGTGACATCTGAGGAAGAAAGCTAATTCTCGTGAATCCCTTTGACATGTTGGCCTGTAATGTAGTTTCTGTTCTGACAAACACAAAATAATTACAGAGCAGCCTACACCAGATCCATGCTGCAATGCTTATACCAACCATCCCTACTGTAATTCCTACTGAATGACTTCTTAAGAAACCAAGGGGATCTTATGAAATCTAGGAATAGCACCTAATATGTGTACAAGACCTTGGGAACCTTCCAAGTCTAGCATGAATACAAAAAGTTCTACATCTTATATAAGATGAAAACTGCAGGTGTAAAAAGATGACACTTGTAGGATCTCCAACAGCAGTCCTCCTTAATCCCATGCAGTGAGGAGCTTATTAGACAAGCTGCTGAAAAGTTCTGCTCTGCAAGCCCCTTTCATATTGCTGAAGTGATGGGCCTCCTATGGCATGTGATATCACATATGTATTCATTTAGAATATTTGGTTAAGAGAAGATAAAGGAAATAGGAGGAGAGCCGCGATGGAGGAGAGCCATTATGATTGCAGCCACGATGGCCACAGCCAGTGTAAACTCACAGGAAATCCTCCAACTGAGCAAAACATATTAAAAAAAGATCCATCAGCTGTCAAGTTTCCTAAATGCTCCTCAGTCTAAGTGCTCATACCCAAGGCAATGGATTTAGGATAAAGAGCTAGAAAGACCGTAAAGATTTCACCAACTCATTTGATTTGGTTATTACAAATCACTAGAGAAAAGCACTAATGCTTAGTTCGAAAATGCATACTATTGCTAAGTGCCTAGTGAACGTTTAGGCAGAGAAAAGATCGCAAAATAGGGTCAATGATTTTTCTTTCTTATTAATATTAGTCTATGAAATTCTGTCCTGAATGCCCTCATTTTCTTTTCCTTTATTAATGGTTTACTGAGTTATTGGGGATATATGGCATTTGCTGTCACATAGTGCTGCACTTTCCAGCTCTTCATCAGATACTGCAGCTCTCAGTTTGTAATGTTTGCAACTTCAGGATGTCCTTAGCAGTTACATAAATATGTGATAGCTCTAGTGCAGTGAGGTCATGATACTTTTAAAGAAACCTATGCCAAGGAGCTTCCTAGGTAATGTGTTAATAAAGACTGAGTGATCCAGGATGTGACCATGAAGAAATCATCTAGGGATAGTGAATTAGAAGTAAATTCGTTCATCAACAGCATAAAAGGAGCAAGAGCCAGAACAGATGGTCAGATGCAGGACTATTGGTGAGGAATAAGGAAGATTCAGAAATATTGGGTAGGAATGTTAAGAGTTATATACTGTCGCTCGTCTGGTCAAGATACAACAGACAAGCGGTTGTGGGTTCAGTTCAAGCAGCTTTATTATGCACAAACACATCAGGAATGATGCTTTGTAACTTCAACTTAAATAAACTTATAAACAGGCTGACACTCATACACGTTAACACTCTGGCTATTCTCTCAAAGTGGCACTGCTGCCTGCATGTGCTCACTATTTATATGCACATGCCTACAACTGAAAATGCTTCTTAAAGGTACATACACATGCTCTGTTCTACATATAAGTTGGGAAATAAAGGAGTGTTGGTCCTCAGATATGTGTTAGTGACCATCATGTACACCTGTATAAGGAGGAGGTACAACAGGTTAAAAGAGACTAGTATGGAGTGCAGATCAGGTAAGTAGTTTGGAACAGGTTGAGTAGTGACAAAGAAAATAATAAGAAAGAATGGAAGGTTATGAAGGCCTAACTAGTAAGAATAATGAAGGCAGTCGATCAACGGCAGTTTGCAAATCTGACTAGTGGAGATAGTGAAAAAGTCTTGTTCAGATGAATTGTCAAAAGATAGAAACATAACTGAGACTGCCAGACATAAGTTAGGAGGAAATGGCCATGGGTCAGGCTGTAGCACTGAACAATTAACCTATACTCCGTCATTCAGGAACAAACTATGGAGCCCTGGTGATCAAAACAAAAGAGTAGCAGACAAGAACGATCTTTATAAGGTCTGAAGAAATCTGTTCTTATAGAAGAAAGCACTCACCTGGAACCTTAAATCTAAAGGATTGCAGTTTTACTGAACATTCTGAATTTCTCTTCCGCATTCAGTCTTTATAAGTGATAAAGAGGAAATCTACTAACTATTAATATCATCCAAAAAAGTGTTTCTGCAAGAGGGAAACACCCTCCTGTCCTCACATCCCTTACTTACATATAATAACTACATGGTCACATGATCACAGAGAAAGGGACAAAGGGACATTAGCAAAGGAAAATTAAAAAAAAATCTCAATTGACACATGCGGTATTTGGAACAAAATGCTTGAGCTACAGTGGCCGTTCACATATTCAACGTTTTCATACTTCACCACAGCTAATTCCCAATATCCTCTGTAAAATACATTACTGCAAAGAGAATAACATAAAATAAGAGCAAAATATTAAATCTCATTATTAATGAGTTTAGATATTAATGGGGGTTGATATTACTGGACAAAATAACAAGATGCAAGACATCAACTTGTTCCTAGAAAGAAGTAATGGTGCCGTAAAAAGTACATGAAAAGAGATGTGAGATTTTACACAGCTGAAAGAGTGAATAATGGGCACAACATAATGAATGGCTGAATTACAGTTCAGACTGATAAAAGGAATGCTAGTGGAATTTTCTGGATAACTAATACTGCTGAAATATTATTTTCTGAGTAGCAAGAGGTACTCCGGTTCAATCCTTGGCTGGGGTACCTTCTGTGTGGAGTCTGCATGTCCTCCCTGTGGTCGTGTGGGTTTTCTCCGGGTGCTCTGGTTTCCTCCCACATCCCAAAGACATGCTGTAGGTGGATTGGACACTCTAAATTGGCTCTAGGCATGAGTGTGTGCGTGTGTGCCTTCTGTGGAAGGTTGGGCGCTGGGCTGGCAACTCGATACTGTAAAACTCCACTGCCAATCATGAGCAGACAGGTGATACACTGTGGCAACCCCTAACTGGGAAAAGCCGAAAGAAGAAGAAGAAGAATGGGTACTACAGGACAGAACAACTTGAGGATGGAGCTTGGGAATTCTTGATCAGCTATCAGTGTTATTGGAGGGCAATCTTAAGGAAAATATTTTTAAAGCTAAAAGTACAGTTTTCATGGAATTTAGTTGATATCAAAAGCTTGACCAACATGACCTCATATTTGTAAAATCATGCCAAATAATCTGATCTAGAAGTAGGTCATAAGAAATGTGGATAAAGACTGGACATGATATGAATATCATATGCCTTTTCTTCAGCAAGGCATTTGCTTGTGTTCAAAAGGGAAAGACTAGACAAGAAGATGAAAGTCATCAGGTTGGAGAGAAAAGTATGCACAAACAACGGATTACTAATTAGGTAAGACCTTGAAAGTTATCCTCAAAAATAAGTTACTGAAGTGAAGTGACGAAGTGACAACAGGATGTCAGAGATTAATGCTGAGATATTTGTTTCAAGCAGTGTTAAATTAATTAACAAGTAAATATCTTTACAGATCACATTACTGTAGATAAATGTAAGCATGTTAAAAGCTAGAAGTTGCAGTAGAACCTCTGTTTACTTCATATCCATGAAAAAAAATGTTTTGCATGCATTCCAAAAACTACTACTGAATATTCAAATAAAAAAGAGAATTTTTGCAGAAGTGTAAATCCCATGTACTCCCCAAATTCCTGTATTTCTAAATATAGTAACTCAAAAGGATGGTGTAAAAGGTGGGAGTATGTTGAAATCTCCTTACCTTCACTGTTCAATAATCTCACACTATGACAGAAAAGTTGCTATGAAACAAGGAATTGATGGAACATAACATCCGCTTTTTGTGTTAATGAAAGGTCAGCTCAATAAAGTGAATTACTCCATATGGCCTCCTTAAGTTTGATATACACTTATTGAATATTATGGTTCAATGCCAGCAGGTAGAAAGTGTGTTTTTTTTTTTTTTTTTTTTTTTTTTTTAAATTATAACAATCAGAAAATGTGCCACATGAAGTAATAGAGCAAAGGTATATCAAGGTGGCTATAATTGTGGAAATGAACCATATTACCACTGCAGGACTGTGGTAAAAGACAACAGCCATAGGCTGCACCCTAGATGCAATGAGTTGCAGGAAAAAGAGGTAATTCGGCATGTACAGTATGTCATTTTTAGTATACCCAAGCACAGTACTGCACCTGTTTCGGCAGTCATAACTATAGAGGAGAATGAGCAAGGTGTCCATAAGTATGAGAGGCAGCAAAATCTGTGAGGTTAGACTAAATATTCCCAGCATATTTAGTCTGGTGGTGAGAAGGAATAGGGGACGCATGATGTTACTATTCAGAATTATCAAAATGATGACAGACAGGACACAAAAAGAAAATAGGTTAAACCTGGAAGATTTAAAGCAGAGTTTTAAAATGGAACTAAGGTTTCCCTTTTTAAAAGAAATGGTAATCAAAGGTGAAATTATTTACCCTGGATGTCATGGTACCCTGTTCACCTGTGAAAATTATTTAAAAATGTCATGATACATAGCAGGGAAGAGCTGAAATGAAGAGCAGGTATGTGCAGAACCATCTGTTGGTGATGAGTACATACAATACCAGGTGGAAATGATTAATGCTACATAATTGTCCACTACTGTTTCATATGTCTGTAATGTTCAAAGATCTTCACACTCAATCAGCAATTTCAAAATGGCTTCTAACACATAAGGCAGCTGGACCAATGTAAAAGGTCTGTGATGAACTTAAAGAAAATTAATTGAGTGCTTTCTGAACAGAAGTCAGACTCCATTAAAACCATTTCCCTTGACTGACATTACAGCTAACATCCCTTCTTACCTATATAGTTGCCAGGATCTCAGTTTTATCTCAGGTTATATTGTGATAGTATCATTATGAAACTGCACTAAAAGTACACTGTATTGATTACAGCAATTTCTTCCAAATTACTCCTGTCAGAAAACTGCAGTTATCTCCTTGTTATACCATTACTGCATGCAGTTCCATAATAACCTCTTCTAAGATGTTTACCTTATTTCTGTTTGCTTTTATTGTAGCACTTTTTAATCACCTTTATAACTCCAAACTGATTTCATCTGTGTGCTGTACTCGTTTTTCCAGGTCTGCTCTAGTACAATCTTATATTCACCTTATTTCACTTATAGACTAAGTATTTGTAATGCTCCTAGTTCTTTTGAGTTAAATAAGCAGATAGCCCTCAACTGCACATTGTGTGGCTGAATATTTCTACTGACCCTAGATATTTGGCCTTGTATGTATTCACTGGTATCAAAAAACTATTAAAAATAATGTGGCCTGCAATTGTGTTAGCTCTGTGTTTATTATGACAGATGGAATCGTCTTGAATTGCTCCCACGTTACTGGGTATAGTTGATAATTAGGATTTTCCAGTTCACAATAGACAGGCTGAAATCAGATTGGCTTAAAGATTTACTCTTTTGCCTTCATATTCATCTCTGTCTTCCTGAGAAGGAGATCAGTATAATGGCCAACACAAGCCACCTACTGGCCTTTTATCATAACCTTTCTTAATGTTCTTATTATGCTTAAACTTTCACCTTCACCTTACTTTATTCTCACCATCTAATAATGTCATCTAGCTAGGTTGTCATGAAAGGAGATATTGCTAGACCTGCTATCTGGAATTTTGTAAATAATTATATGTCATATGTGAATATCAACATGATTCATATGCTTGTGTTACAAATATATTAGAACTGCATGTTATGTGTTTATCAAACTACTGGTACAGAAGTGTGTGTTGAAAAGTGTTGTACAGTACTGAGCTTCAAAAATGTATCCACAGTGCACCCTACTGGAACAGAACAGAAATGCACATACACTAGTGTAACTGTTTAGATGTATATATTTTAACAATAGAAAGTAGAACACAGGAGGTTAATTTCAGAAAAAATAGCTGAAAATTTAAATTACTTTATGATCAAATAATAAAAGGATGTTATCTTTCAGTTTCAGTGCAGTAACAGACACAATATGTAGAACCAGAGGTTCTCTACATTGTCTTGCAAGTGTTTTATTTTTTTTGTTTTATGACTTCCAGGATCTGCCTTAGATCTAAGAAAAGCCTTGTTTATGTATTTTCGCAGGTAGATGCTAAATGCTACCAGCTGAATCAATGGTTGTTTTTCACCTGGGATAAAGTCAGATGACAAGAAATGATTCCACCCTGCAAGCTATCCCAGCAGTAATATTTGGGATATTAATTTAAGAACTATCTGAGAGAGACTGAGTATTCTGTATTTTTCTTTGACCTGACAATATTAGCTGGAAGACCCACTCACCACATCTACCTTGCTTGCTCTGTAAGTAAGTTAACTAGGGTGTAGAAATTCTCTTAGATTCAGTCAGGAATATAGTGAAGGATAGTTTAGAGATTTTCTTTATTTATTTGAGACTGTATGTGAATGGGTGTGCCTTCTTTGAAGGCTGGGCATCGGGCTAGCAACTCGGCACCGTAAAAATCCACTACAAATCATTAGCGGACCGGAGTTCTGCTGTGGCAACCCCTAACCGAGAAAAGGCGAAAGACTTTATATTTGAGACTGTACTGCAATGTTGTTTTAAATATTTCTTGTGATTTTGAACTCTGATGTTACTCTGATAATATACAGAGTATTTTCTTATTTTTTATTATTTATTATTAAATATATTTAAACCTTTCATTGTGGCTGATATTAGTGAAACATATTTAAGTTTTGGGAGTACTTGCATATTTATTTGGTGACACTGTGGACCACTCCTAATAGCCTTGTTCTTAGTCAAACTACCATTTGTATTGATAGCAACGTTACACAGTAAGATTGGATACCCTTTGTTAAGGGCCTTAAAGTAGCTAATAAGGATGTGGCTGGTGGCAGTAATAACTACTTTATAGTCTGGGCAGAAGGGGGCATATCTAGTAAACCTGTGCCAGCCTTTCTCAGATGTGTGAGTGTGTATAAATCAAACCTCAAAGTGTGTGTGTGTCAGTTACTTGGGCAGATACACAAAGCACTGGTTGGATAGAGAGGGTGCTGAAGGTCTTGGCTTGGCTACTCAGCTGAGACCTCAATCCTATAGCTGTGCCAGTGAGGAGTCTTACTGGGGATCTGGAGAAAGAAGGGGAAACCAGCCCCAAACTTACTGTGGTCTCTATGTGATCTTAAGGGAAATTGCACTTGATGTAGAGAGCTATATCTGAAAATACTGTGCGTGTACCTGTCATTCTCTCAATGTATGTCCCCCACTGTTGCCAGTGGTGAGGATTGAGGCTTCTTGATTACTGGGCCAGTGGTGGGGCATAACATATATTGGTGGGCAGTAGTGGGATATCCACATCACATATATTGGTTGGCAGTGGTGGGATATCCACATATTGGGATTCAGTTTTGTGGATATTGAATTCCTGTATCCTGAAAACAGTGATCACTCAGGAAGGTGTTTGTACTCTCAATTAGCCACACAGTGAACATTCAGAGTTTCACATCACAATAGTTTTATTTATTTTTTGTTAGCATAGTTAATCAGAAATGCAGGCAAGGATGTCAGCAGAGGAGTATGGCAAGCTGCCAAGGAGCCAGTTGGCTATGTGCCAAGACTAAGGAGTGGTACACACCAACCTGACAAGAGCAGAAATTATTGTAGCTTTAGTCACAGCTGCGCAAACCAGCAACCAGAAGGACAATCAGACTAGCCTTGGGAATTTACAACTCTCAGAAAATGGACAGTTCAACCTTTCCATAGAAGACTTAAAAATCCATCTGGAGTTAAAGAGACTTGAACTGGAGGCCACACATTTGGAAATAGAATCAGCAGAGAGACTGAGACATTTGGAGGTTGAAGAAAATGAGAAACTGAGATGTCTGGAAGCTGAGGAAAAGGAGACCCAGAGGCAACATTAAAAGGAGATGCTGACTCTTTGCCAGGGTCCCGGAGGTAATGGGGAAGGGAGTAACCGAACGCCAGAAGCAACAAAGGTCAGTACATTTTTTCCACAATTTACAGAGGGGGATAATTTTGATAGTTTCATTCATATGTTTGAAAGAGTATGTAAACAGTATAATATTGACCAAGAGCTCTGGGTATGGTTCCTGCCCCCCTTACTTCATGGTAAAGCTGTAACTGCCATTTCTAAATTGTCTGATACTGCTTGCTTAAATTATAATACAGTTAAAAATTGTTTGTTAGAGTGTTTTAAGTTAACACCTGAAGCTTATAGAAAAAGGTTTTATGAGAACAGATGCAAGGCAGATGAAAGTATGTGTGAATATATTGCTGAGTTAAGCACTTATTTAAATAGATGGATGTGTAGGTGTCAGGTCACTACTTTTGAAGGGCTGGCAGACCTTTTGTTAAGGGAAAAAGCCTTTAGCACTTTGCCTGAGGACATGAGAATCTTATTAGCAGATAGGCAATGTAACACAGCAGATGAGTTGGGGAAAAAGGGAGACCTATACCTAGCAAGCATCACTGCACAGGAAAGGGATACCCAGTGCTGCTCATGGGTCTAAGGGAACCCATGGTGGGCAACATAAACCATCCCAACAAAGTTTGCCAGTAGCAGGGAAGCCACTAGTACAGGCACATGGCCAGGACCAAGGGTTAAATGTTTTAAACACAACCAGTGGGGCCATGTAGCATATAGATGTGCACAGAGGCAAGGTGGGGAACAAAAGGTGGGAGAGCCACTAAGTCAGAATGACAGCAGTAAGTTGTCTGGAGACAAAAAGGGTACCAAACTACCACAAGAGGTCACTGCTAAGAGAGGCACAGCCTGTAACCTAACCATTGTGAAGCCTGCAATGGTTAAAGAGGAGCACTACTTGCTTGGGCAGTCTACTCCAGTCAGAGCTTTAGGAGGGACCCGATTCCAAATAACTTTGGCTAGGGTTCACCTTGACTGGGAGGGTGGAAAAGGAAGCAAGCAAGTAGGTGTGTTTGAGGATATATCTGCAGATGTCCTGATAGGGAATGATTCTGATAATGCAATACCCCGTGTGAATGCAGTTACATGCAGTCAGGCTTGGAGACAAGCATGTGGGTCTGGTAGCCTGGAGGAGACTCTTACAGACTACAGACTTGAAGCCAGGACTGGTGTGGTGGTTACTTCAGAGAGGGAGCTACCCTGTAGCAGTGAGACTGAAGGTGAGCCACAGTTACTTGTGGGTACTGATGTTCCCTTGGACAGAGTGACTGTAAGGGAAGATGTAAGTAGTAGTACCCAGACTGACAATGAGGCACTGCTGCCAGAGAATACCAGACTTCCTGTGGAAGTGGAGCTGGGAAGGGTTACAAAGAGAGAGTTGAGACAGGGTTATCTCTCAGGCCCTGTATTACAGGGCCTGAGGGAGGTAGACAGGGAGGCACCTGATTCTCAAGGGAAGGGGGAATCTGTATACTGGGACAAAGGGTTACTGTGTAGAGAGTGGACCCCTGTGGGAGGGGTAGAGGGTGAGAGAATACAGAAGTTGGTAGTGCCCAAAGCCTACAGTCTGGTACTTCTAGCCATAGCCCGTGACATTCCCTTTCCAAGTCATATGGACATAAAGCATACAAAGAGACATAGTATGCAGAACTTTTATTGTCCTCGGATTTCCAGAGATGTAACAGGGTACTGCATGACCTGTGAGCAGTGCCAAAAGGTAGGCAAGGAAGGAGATAAGGTGTAAGTTGTTTTGATGCGTTTGCCTGTGACTGAGGAGTTGTTTCAGAGGGTAGCTATGGATATTCTGGGACCTCTAAGTACCCCAAGTTCCACAGGGAAGAATTATATCCTAGTGGTATTAGGTTATGCTACCAGATACTCTGAAGCAGTGGCTCTGGCCTCCATTTAGGGTGAAAAGGTGGCAAATGCTTTGTTAGAGATTTTCAGCAGAGTAGGTTTCCCAAAAGAAATACTGACTGACAGAGGAGCCAGTTTCCTGTCAGACCTGCTGGCTTGTCTGTGGAAGCACTGTTTAGCGAAGCACCTAAAGACCACCCCGTACCATCCCTGGACTAATGGTCTGGTTGAGAGGTTAAACACTACACTAAAGACCATGCTACAGGCATTTGCAGACCAGTTTAAGAGGGAAATATCTGTCCCATATGTTGTTTACTTACAGGGAGGTGCCCCAGGAATCCACAGATTTTTCACCCTTTGAGTTGCTCTATGGGGATAGGGTGAGGGGACCTCTAGATTTGGTTCATGATGAGTGGGAGAGTGAGTGTGAATCCCACAAGGAGTCTGTTGTGGCATATGTCTTAAATCTCAGGACAAGGCTCAGGGAAGTTATGGGCTTGGCCCAGGAGAACATGGCAGTAGCCCAACAGCAGAAAAGGTCTGATATGACAGGAATGCTCGAGTTAGAGAGTATGCTGTAGGGCAATTGGTAATGGTTCTCATTCGTGTCAGATACAACAAGCTGCAGGCAGCCTGAGAGGGACCCTTCAAAGTGGTAAGGAAGGTCAGTGATGTTAACTACATGGTAGAACTGCTAGGCAAGAGGCAGGGGCACAAACTGTACCATATGAACATGATGAAACCTTACCATGATAGGGAGGCCCTGGTGCTAAATATTTCCAGTTGATTGCAGGAGGAGTCTGAGGGGGATCTGGTGATGGATCTCGTCAGTGAGGCTCGGACTGACACCTCAGTGGAAGGGGTAGCAGTGTCCCAGTAGCTATCCCCTACCCAGGTTCATGAAATCCAAGCAGTGTTACAGGATTTTGGGGGCATGTTCACTGGGAAACCAGGGTGCGCCCACCTGGTGCAGCACCATGTGGATACAGGACCCCAACAACCTATTAAACAGGCCCCTTTAGGGTGCCATAGAGGATCAAACAGACTTTGAGGGACGAGATACAGTAAATGTTGGAACTAGGGGTAATCCAGGAGTCCAGCAGTCCGTGGGCCTCCCAAGTGGTGCTGGTACTAAAGAAGGATGGCAGCACCAGGTTCTGTGTGGGCTACAGGAAATTAAATAGTCACACAGAGTCAGATGCTTACCCCATGCCTAGGATAGATGAAGCCCTAGAGCAACTAGGTGGGAATAAGTATCTCACCACTACTGATCTTACCAAGGGTTACCGTCAGGTGCCCTTGACTCCCAGTGCTAGAGAGCGGTCAGCCTTTGTGAGTCCTTTTGGCTTGTATGAGTTCACAAAGATTCCCTTTGGGATGAAAAATGCCCCAGCGACTTTCCAGAGGCTGGTCAAGCATATCCTAGCAGGAGCAAGAGATTTCATTTTTGTTTACCTGGATGATATTGCCATCTACAGCCATTCCTGGCAAGAACACCTTCACAATGTCAGGAAGGTGCTGGGCAGACTACAGAGGGCAGGGTTGACCATTAAGGCCAGTAAATGTCAAGTTGGTATGGCAGAGGTGTCCTATCTGGGACATAGAGTGGGGAGTGGTAAGATCAGGCCAGAACCTGCCAAAGTGGAAGCCATTCAGGCACGGCCTGCCCCTGTTAACAAAAAGCAGGTGAGAGCATTCTTAGCACAGCAGGGTACTACAGAAAGTTGTTCCCCAATTATAGTACCATAGCTGCTCCCCTCACAGACCTGACAAAAAAAAAAAAAAAACAGATGAGGTAGTGTGGACCCCAGCATGTGAGCAGGCATTCCAGAAGCTTAAAGGAGCTTTGGGAGGGCCCCCTGTGTTAACCAGTTCAGATTATAGCAAATAATTTGTTGTGTAGGTGGATGTTTAAAACCATGGGTTGGGGATTGTACTCAGCCAGGTTTCCTCAGAGGGAGAAGAACACCCAGTGGTATATTTCAGTCATAGGCTCCAACCCAGGGAGAAATTCAATGCAGCTGTAGAAAAAGAATGTCTAGTCATAGTATGGGCACTGCTGAAACATCAGCCTTATCTGTATGGAAGGAAATTTATGTGTATGTGTGTGTATAAATCAAACTTTAAACTGTGTGTGTCAGCTACATGGGCAGGGACATGAAGTACTGGCTGGACAGAGAGGCTGCTGGAGGTCTTGGTTTGACAACCCAGCTGATATCTCAATCCTATAACTGTGCCAGTGGGGAGTCTTATTGAGGATCTGGAAAAAGAGGGAGAAACCAGCCCCGGACTGACTGTGGTCTCTGTGTGCTCTTAAGGGAAATTGCACTTGATGCAGAGAGCTGTATCTGGAAAGACTGTGTGAGTATCTATCATCCTCCCAATGTACGTCCCCCACTGTTGCCAGTGGTGAGGAATGGGGCTCCTTGATTACTGGCCCAATGGTGGGGTGTCACATATATATATATATATATATATATATATATATATATATATATATATATATATATATATATATTGCTGTTGTGTCTTTCGGCTTATCCCGGTTAGGGGTCGCCACAGCGGAACTCGGGTCCGCTAATGTTTGGTAGTGAATTTTTACGTGCCGAGTTACCAGCCCTGGTGCACAACCTTCAATGAAGGCATGCCCATTCACACATGCCTCCACACAGAAGACGCTCTAGCTGGGAATCGAACGGGACAACGTCTTGCTGTGAGGTGACAATGCTAACGCAGCACCACATATATATATATATATATATATCCCATTTATTCAGTGAATTTACATTTCATCAAAACTTAAATTCACGACCTCAGTTATGCGAAAGTGCATTTTTCTGAAAATGCACTTTTGTGTCAAAACAGAAATAAAAATAAAAAAAAAAATAACAGAAAAGAAATAAAAACATGCAGTTTGCATGTAACATTAGTTGCACATCAATGTTTAGTGTTGATGTACAACTAAGCAAACTATTGCTGAGATCTTGGTACAGTGGGGATAAGGAAATATTCCCTTTTCCACACTGTAGTGCGATCTCGGAGTGAGAATATTAAAGTAGGGGTGTGTGGGGGGTGTAGCCCCCCACATGGGGGAGTGCAGGGGGGCTTGCCCCCCTACATAAGTGTGTTTAGTGTGTTTTTTTTATTTAGGTTTTATTTTTGTTTTACACGAAAGTGCATTTTTGAAAAAATGCACTTTCTCGTAACTGAGCTCGTGAATTTACGTTTCGATGAAACGTAAATTCACTAGATCAAAGTAGATCCATATATATATATATATGTGTGTGTGTGTGTGTGTATGTATATATATATACATATATATGTGGACAGTGGTAGGATATCCACATCACACAGCTAATCCTCTGTATCAGTAGCATTGTTTTTCCAGTTTTATGAGGAAATACCACAGCACTCAAGCATATGGGCCAAGAACTGAAACAATACATTTGATGGAATTTAGTATTTTAGGAGCCACCACAATGTCTTTTCTCCATTACTTGCGTGTCTTTTTTCTTTACTTACTTGTAAAACTGTCAGTTTGCTCTTTTCATTCTTTAGCATTTAGAAACTTTTCCATTATTGCTTATGTAGTCACATAATTCCTGGAATTTAAGCTTACAAAATTGAAATGCTATTCTTTTAGTAACTGTCAGTGACCCTGGTCATTAAGTACAAACAATTACTTTCAAGGGGCAATTAAAGGGCTGTGATCTATACAAATGATTTGCTCACAGTTTCACAATCAGTTTGCATATGAATATGTCAGATGTCAAACCAGCGTCAGCAAGCTATAGCTTGTACGTTAATTTAATCTGTAATGCTTATTGTTACTGAAACAAAACCAAAACGGAGGCTCTACTGATATTGTAAAACCAAAATATTCCAAAAGAATCAGTTCAGAGAAGACTGCAACCACTCTCTTTATTAACATCAGCAAATTACAAAAAAACGTTTTCGTCAATGTAAATCCTTGACTTCATCAGATACATGGTGGTTACTCAAAACCTTACTTATATATTGTATTGCAATCAACTAATCAATTAATTAAATAAAATTTAAAGTAGTACAAACACTAACTGACCCTAGAAAAAATTCAAGTTTTAAAAATACTTGCTAAAAATATATCATAACCTTATTGTTACTGACAGACACAGTGTAGAATTGTTATACTATTTTCTCTGTAAAGGGCAATTTCAGAAGTAGTTGTTGTTGCAATTAAAGACAATTGAATTTTTATTTACTAATATATATATATATATATATATATATATATATATATATATATATATATGTGTGTATATCTCCAAAAAACCTTGGTGCATGATACAGCAACCCACAGTGCACGGACAATAAATAAATCAATAATCCACCAGGAAAACACTCCAGCACAGAAAAAATACGGCAGCAAAGTGAAGCAAATGGAGTATTTATTTAAAGCATAGTCTGCTGCACAGACCGGTTTTGCCACATGGCATCATATATATATATATATATATATATATATATATATATATATATATATATATATATATATATATATATATATACATACATACACTTCTCTTTTTCAGTAATGACTTTGGGCCAAATGGCTCAATGGTACAGGTCCTTCAGTTCAGTTGGAATACGCAATCACACCCATCTTGGAGAAAAAAGGCAAATAAAGAAAGCAACCAAATCCAAAGATGTGAATAATATGGAAAAGACAAGCTGCAGTGTTAATTATGTTTTAAGTAGCTAATGATCCTTTGCTTTAAAATTACCATATAACATTTAAGACTAAAGTGTTCCAGCCCTTTAATGTCATTAGACATAAATCTATTTGCATTTATTGTTTAGAGATTTTAAGCATTCTGTATTCATTATTCTAGTGAAAAATAAAAAAGTGCCCCCAGGAACGTAATGGTCTCTTTATAATTATATCAGTGTTTATTAGTTACTATTTAATTCTAGAGAGCAAAGGAAGTAGTGAAAAGAATCATGTTGATTAAATGACCAAGAGCCAACTTGTAGTTAAAAGTATAATTTTTTCGGTAATGAGCTTTTTCAACTCATAAAAAGAACAATTCTGATTCTTTTAGAATAGTCATATAGCTGTTTTCTCATTAAAAAAAAGCACTCTGGAAAATAAGAATATTTTTATTGATTGCTTAATATGATGTGAGGGCTATTTTTGCCCAGTTTCAAAGGAAGTAATTAAGTTCACAATCAGCAGTTCATCTGTTCATTTTCGATTTAAGAGTGTTATTTTTTATTTCATTTTTTTTTCATTTTCTTAAATATGCCATGCAAGCTCCCTTACATAGCAGTTCATGTTGCAGTTTACTGTTACTTTCAGGTTGCATGACAGACTCACTTTTACCTCTGAGTGATTCATCAGACTGATTGTTACCAAATAAGGTATTCTGTGCAGTTCAGGTGGGTCTCGGGAGATTTAGGAGGTTTTTCAGCAATATCAACTCCCCACTATCAAGTCCAGGTTTCATTTTTTATTAAACATCTTTATTTATTTATTTGTTTATTTTTTTTTGACTGGGTTAGTCCCACTAGGCTAGCAGTCTCTTCTCAGGAGACATTTAAGGTGGCATTTACACTACTGGAGGAAATTTAGTCAGGTCATCGGAGAAGTCTGCCTTCTCTTCATGAGGTGATCACTAGGTGGCACGAGAGAGTTGTTACCTGTGATCACTGAATCTAAGATGAGTGGAGATAAGCAGCAGAAGAAGAAAAAAGAAACTGTAATTAAGAAAAAAAATGATTTTTTTGGAAGTGAATATTGTGACATCAGGGGGTCTGGATGACTCTGTTTTGCAAAAGAATGATAGAAGAAGCAGAACCAGAAGAATTGGAGTCCTTTTAGTGGTGTGTAATGGACAAAATATTTGGCAGTGAGGAGATGACAGAAAAGCTGAAGGATACTGTAAATGATGGTGTTGATATAGAGAGGACATCTCTGGCCAGTCGAGTAACCGAATTTAAGGGCATGTTCCTTGTTGGGTTTCAGGACAATGAAACAGGTAAACAGAGAGATTAATAGCAACGTTTCCAGAGTAAAGACTTAGGCAGCAGCAGCTGTAGCATAAGATCGTAGGATCATAGGAGATTACTAGTCTATCGACCCAGTGGTCATCTCAAACCAAGCCCTGTCATCCAAATGTAATATCATAGATATTCTCGTCAATACCCAGGACTGTATTTATTAATGACTGCTCATGTCCAGGAGGGTTGTGGGCACTATCTCTGTTAAGAATTTATGATGCTCCATGCACTCGTCCAGGTTCCTTTTCAACAGTGTCATAGAGGTGCTCTGCTTCACATGAATTGACAGCCTATTCCAAAGACACAACAGTCAGTGGGAGAAAAATCTGTCCCTCCAGCATGTCCTATTCAAGTAGCAAGCCATATTTAGGTCCCTGGAATGGGTAGGTCTAGCCCCAGTTAATTTATGAATGTGCAGTAA
Source organism: Protopterus annectens (assembly GCF_019279795.1). Taxonomy (NCBI): domain Eukaryota; kingdom Metazoa; phylum Chordata; order Ceratodontiformes; family Protopteridae; genus Protopterus; species Protopterus annectens. The sequence goes on from NC_056746.1 coordinate 51,146,626, forward strand.
ATTCATTAGGTTTGGGTTGAAGATTGCCAATAAGCCAGGGATAAGTCTCCCCTAAGAAGTCTATATTATACTGAATATAGTGACATGGACTTTAGTTGGTCTGTGTAAGGTATGTGCTGGAGTCCGTTGATCTTCTTTGTTAGAAACCTCTGAGGTCTGTCCAATTGCTGCAGGTGCTTAGTATGGTACATGCAGAAAGGGACATTATACTCAATTATAGGCCTGATTAGTGACAAGTATCGAGGGGTATAACTTCCTTTACTCTAGAGGTGATACCTTTGCTAATCAAGCATGCTACATTGAAAGCCTTCCATACTACAGTAGACGTATGGTGGTCAAAGTTAAGGTCACAGTCTACTTGTGATCCCAGTTCTCTTACCACTTCATAGGTACATAGGGTATTGTTGTTAATTTGATAGTGTAAGGGACATTGTTTTTACCAAAGGGAATAATGGTGCATTTCTTTGTATTCAGTTTGAGGCCGTGACTAAGACATCAGTCGTTGGTTTGCGTAAGACCCTTCTGAAGTATACTGACATAATTTGGGGAAAATTTTGTTTTCCCATTTCCTTAGAGTAGGTTTTATAACTTCATAGATGATTACTAGGCTAGCTTTCTTAATAGGCCATTCTAAGCTTAACCAATTTTCTTTCCAAAGGTGGGAATCAAACACTGTACCTTGTGACTTTGAGTGAACACCTTAAACATTATACCAGCATTATACCATCAGAAGCAGGTTCCAGTGGAAGACTGCAGAAAGAAAAGGCTGTGCAGGTGCAAAGGAGACAGACTGGAGCTGCTGAGAGCTGGAGGAAAAGGTCCTTTGTGTGGGTGAAAACAGGGGTTGAATAACAAATAAACAGGTACTGTGTTTTAGACAATGTTGTTATGCCCATAGGGTTCATTTTGTCTGACATTAGGACATTAATACATTTAGGAACTGAACCTTTCTGTGAAATAAAAGAAAAAAAAATGTTAATAAATATGAAAGGAGTAGTAATATATCTCCTTTGATGGACTATATTTATCAAAATGTAAATGAGATAGAACAGAATATATTAAAATGATTTTTCTAAGTTTTCTAGGCTTATGTCAGGATGTGCACAATATTAATAAAATTGTGGATGACAGGAAGGTCTGGACTAGGGGATGGGAGTTTATGTAACTTTAAAAACAGAAAATAAGTTACAGCATGTGCCAAATGTGATAGTAATAAATGGGGAAAAGGGAGTGTTAAGTACTTGGGGCAGCCAAAAGCATGTTTTGTTTTGTTTTTTTTCAGTGGGGATGAATCACATTTAGTCTAGGATTGTACAAAAAGAAGGTATGGGCAGTGTGAGGAGTGTGGACATTCTAGAAAAAAATATAAACCATATTGTAGGAAATGTGGAAATGAAGAACATTTTTGGTCTGAAAGTCTGAAAATTTTGAAGACAAAGGAAAAAGAGGAGTAAGAACAAGTTGTTACACAAGAAAGGGTGGAATTGAATGATGAAAGGAGAGGGGTAGGGAGTGATGAAAGGATGAGGATGGGTGATGAAAGGTGTGGACAGTGATGAAAGGATGGGGGTGGGGTAGGGAAGTACAAGATAAAAATATAAAAAAAGATGCACTGGATGAAGTCCAGAAACTAATCCATGAAAAAAAATCACACACAGAAACAGAAATGTTTGGGGAATTAGAAACACAGGAAGAAGAAGAGGGAGATATGAACTCTGAGTAGAAGGCTCTACTGGCGGGAGAATGAGAAGGAGAAAAAGGCCAAAAGATGACCAGAAAAAGAAAGGGAGAAGGTTAATACAAGTACAGCATCACTGAATGTTAAAAATATGACAAGTAATGTTAGAAGAATGACGGTGTTTGAGTGATGTGAATAAACAGATGCAGAAGTAATTTGTTTACTAGACAGAAGATGTACAGTTAAAAGGAAAAGGTGGAATTTGAGATAATGTACAAAAGAAAATTGTTATGGATTATAGGGAGTGATACATGTTCGAGAATTGCAGTATTACTAAAAACTGGGATTAAAATATTAAATATAATGGTGGTGGTAGCAGGGAGTGTTTTAGCAAGTGATGTTAGAAAGAGACAGAAGTTATATAAAACAGTAGTAGTGTATGCATATACAAATATAGCTGAAAGAAAAAAATGAGGACATTCAAAGTTATGTGATAGTAAGTATATTAATTATTTTGCTGGAAGATTAACTACAATTTAAGAAAGGCAAAAAGAAAAAAATAGCACAAAATGTAAAAATGCTGAGAGAGGTTATAAATAGTGGTAGGTCAAGAATAGGGAAGGGGACAGAATGTACTTACAAGAGGTGGTTAATTAAAACAGAGATTGATTATATTTTGTTTATAGATGACATGAAAGAAATAAAATATGGAATTAAGTGCTGTTTTCAGATCGTAGGGCTATATGGGCAACAATAGAAGTAAATGAAAATATAATAAAAAGAAGGAAAAGGGTTGACAAAACTGACAGGAAAAAAATGCAGGAATAGAATGTCTTAAAAAAGAAAGAGGACAACTGCGGAAAAGTAATTTGGCAATGATGCCATTTTATGGTAGTTTCACAAAGTGGTGGAATGTGCATAAAGAAAAGTTTAAAATATATATTCTTAAAATTAGAGAAAAAGCAATGGAAGAAATAAAAGATGATATATAAGCAAAATTTTAATTTGTGAAAGAACAGTAGAGAAAGGGGTAGGAAAAAGTATTCTATGAATATAATAAAGAAAATAAAAAAAATATATTTAGGCAAAATTATTATTTTAAAGAGAGAAAAGAAGAACTTCCCCATTTTTGGATAAGAAATTGAGATGTAATGAGAGAAAAAAATGAATGTAATGAAGGATGAAAAATGGCAGTTAAAACATAAGAGGAAATTATGGATAATATTTGAAAGGTATGTACAGAATATGCATAAGAAAAATGTGATGGGTGTGTGTGCAAAGTGAAAAAGATGAAAAGGAGGTAGTGGAAATGAAAAAAAGATTAGAGAGGAAAGAGTTATAGGATGCTATAAAGGAGGGCAAAGGAGAATCTGCACCAGGTTCAGATGGATGTGCAGTTAGTTTTTATAAACAAATGTCAGATGACGAAGAAGACAGTTTTTTTTTTTTGGAAATATTGAATTAATTGATAGAAGAAGGTATAAAAGAAGAAGAGGTTTGTAAAGGGGTTATAAAATTTATATGGAAAAGGGGAAGGGAAGAAATAAACGAAAATCAGTTACATTGAGAACTACTGACTAAAATATTTGTGAAGATTATTCAGAAAAGAATGATGGGTGTCATGAAAGAAGAACTGGATGAAGGGGTGTGGGGGGGGTTAAAGGTCAAAGAGTAAATTAAATGCCAATGAAGGTTACAAAACTGGTTGAGTGTACAGATAAGGGAAAAAGAGAAGGAAAACTAAGAGCATGTGATGTGGCTAAGGCATTGGATAGTATCAATCATGGGAAATGTTAAACATTTTTAAAAATATGCGTTAGGAAAAAAATAACAAGGACAGTGAGGACAATTTATGATGATTTTTGTGTGTCTGTGTTGGTGAATGGATGGGTAGGAAAAAAAATAAGACAGGGAAGAGGAGAAAAGCAAACTTGTCCATTAAGCATGTGGCTGTTTAAATACGGTTACACAAACATGTCGATCAAGGTTGGAGGATGGTAGAGGATAAATTAAAGAATGGATACGGTTACCAATAATGTTTAACTATCCAGATTATTTGGTCATAGTAGTCCAGAAAAAACATTAGATGAAAAAGATAATTTAAAGAACAAAACAGATTTTAGTCACAGTAGGATTACAGTTAAGTAAGTCAGAAAGCAAAGGGTTTGGAGATGTGGTAAGAATGGCAGGAATTTATTTTCTCATTACTGAAATTGATATTCTAGGACTTAAGTTTGGAAGAGAACAAGTAGTCCTAGAAGAACTGAGAGAAGTTGTAAAAAATACGAAAGTTGACAGATGGGTCGAGTGTTTCAGTTGTCCCTAAGGAAAGGGATATACATGTTAAACACATATGGAAAGCTAGCATATTTAGGTGGTATGTACATGTTTCCAGATTCTATAGAAACTGAATTACTGGGTATGTTATTTTGGTTTTCTGTGGGGAGCAAGGTTGAATCCCACCAAAAGAAGGATAGTTTATAATGTAAAGGGGGGGGTAAATTTAATAAATCCAGTTGTTTTCTTAACATCACTTAATTTATTTTGGGTGTTAAAAAGTGTATGTGAAAAAGACAATACTAGGACATTTTTATCTGAAAAATATGTAGATGGCTGGGGTAAGATAAGGAAAAGTGAAACAAAAGGTTTGGAAGAGAAGAAATGTGAAAGTAAAATATAGAAATGGAGAACTGATATAAATTAAGAAGAGGCAGAAAGGAAAGAATGGAATAAAACATAATGAAAGCAAACCGTTATATTAATCCTTGGGAAAAAATGGGTGGTGGTGAATATAAGAAAGCAATAAGGAAAAGGCAGGAAAGATTATCTTTTCTGAAGCAAGTGATTTTCTGCAGCATTTATTATTGGACAAACTACTAGTGAAAAGTAACATGAAATAAAATGATAGAACAAAGAATGTGTAGTAGCTGTAGTACTAAAGAGTCATTGCAACATTATTTCTGGATTGTAAGAAAAGTGAAAGTTTTGGGCATTATTCAAAGATGTATATGACTGGAATGTATTTACAAACAGTGATATGAACATGGTGTTTTATGGCAAGGATAAGGTTTGGAGTGGAAAAGAAAATGAAGCTGGGGATAAAATGTAATCCTTACGCTTTTCAGTACAGGCTGTGGAATCTTTCACTTCCACCCGACTTACCACCAACTCGAGCAAATGTGTCCTAGGTTTAATATCTCGCCCAAAGGATGGCGCATTCAGGAGTGCAACCACTTATGCTGCACTGCAGTGTCAGCAGTCAATCAGCCCGGGGTAAGAATAGTACCACATTCTTTTGCATCAAAGGTGCTTGTTGTGTCACTAACACTGCATTTTGCATTATATTCTTTATCTAGATAATTTCTCATGCAGGGTTCAGCATAGGCTACCTTCTGTACCCTTGGCCTATAAATAGATTGTTAAAATTACTAAAAAGATTGCAGCTCATCAATTTTTTATTGCAGATGGACATATTTGTTGTATTATTTTGGCCAAATGCAAATTATAGCCATTAAGAAAACAAAATAACACAGATTTTTTTATAATTTGTTCACTATCACTTGATGATCTGTACCCTTACAAGCTAGGTCTGTAAGGTAGAAGGACGAAACCTTGCCTATGATCCAAATCACCTGATTACTTGTCCAGGAGCTGGCTAGAGAGAGATAAAAATGAGTAGCCAATGCTGGTTCACCCATCATGAGGTAAGGGATCCCTTACAGACTCACTGTAGGGCCAATGCCTAGTGATCGATCTCAGAAGTGTACTCCATGCAGGACTGGAAATATGTGGGCATGCAAGCCTTCTAAAAAATCATTATACTCTCACCAAGTGTAGTGTATATGTGTGAGTAAATCACACATCTCTGGGTCTAGTGCAGCAGACACTCCTAATAGAGGAAGTTGTTAGGATGAGATAAAAATCTGCTTATACCACATAGCTGAGTAAGATACATTAGCATTCATTGTGACAGGAAACATGTTGTTTAATAAGAGAATCTGGCAACTAACCATCAGTTGTTTGCTTGACTGCTGTACTGTCAGACATGACATCAAGTCTCATTTAGTCGCAGATAGAAAATATAGTAATTATATTCATTTGTTCATAACACAATATTAATGCCCTAAGAACATCCAGAAACACTGGCTTCCAAAAATTTGAATCATATATCCTGTCTCCCATACATTCCTCAGCATTAATTTTAAAACCTTTCTTGAAGAATTCTGAATATACAGAGGCAATTTATTCCAAAGTATTTGTGTCTCAAAATATCCTCTTACTCTTGTTCTATATAATGAAACCTTATGTGAACAATTTGCATGTCTATGAGCCCTCTAATTATTATTACTATTCAGATTACTATGCAGAACATCGTAAGCTAGTATTAATTTTCCTGTGAGATAACAGTAATGTTTTTCCATCTCTCAACAACATAAATTCGATACAGACATGACTCTTTTGGTCATCATCATCATCATCTTTCGGCTTTTCTCGTTAGGGGTCGCCACAGCGGATCATCTCTTTCCATTTCTTCCTATCCTCTGCATCTTGCTCTGTCACACCAACCGCCTGCATGTCCTCTCTCATCATGTCCATAAACCTTATCTTAGGTCTTCCTCTTTTCCTCTTACCTGGCAGCTCCATCCTTAGCATTTTTTTCCCAATATACCCATTATCCCTCCTCAGCACATGTCCAAACCAATGCAATCTCATCTCTCTTGCTTTGTCTCCAAACTGTCCAACATGAGCGGACCGTCTAATATACTGATTCCTAATCCTATCCATCCTAGTCACACCGAGTGCAAATCTTAACATCTTTAACTCTGCCACATCCAGCTCTGACTCCTGCCTTTTTGTCAGTGCCACTGTCTCCAACCCATATAACATAGCTGGTCTCACTACTGTCTTGTAGACCTTCCCTTTCACTCTTACTGGTACCAGTCTGTCACAAATCACTCCTGACACTCTTCTCCACCCATTCCACCCTGCCTGTACTCTCTTCTTCACCTCTCTTCCACATTCACCATTACTCTGAACTGTTGATCCCAAGTACTTAAATTCGTCCACCTTTACCAACTCTACTCCCTGCATCCTCACCATTCCTCTACCCTCCCTCTCATTTACACACATATATTCTGTCTTAGCCCTGCTGACCTTCATTCCTCTGCTCTCTAGAGCACATCTCCACCTGTTCAGAGTCTCCTCAACCTGATTCCTGCTCTCACTACAGATCACAATGTCATCTGCAAACATCATAGTCCACGGGGCCTCCTGTCTGATCTCATCTGTCAACCTGTCCATCACCACTGCAAATAAGAAAGGACTCAGAGCTGATCCTTGATGTAATCCCACCTCCACCTTAAACGGATCTGTCACTCCCACTGCAGTCCTCACCACTGTCACACTACCTTCGTATATATCCTGTACCACTCTTACATACTTCTCTGCCACTCCCGACTTCCTCATACAATACCACAACTCTTCTCTAGGTACCCTGTCATATGCTTTCTCCAAGTCTACAAAGACACAATGCAACTCCTACTGACCGTCTCTGTATTTCTCCAGTAACACTCTCAGAGCAAACATTGCATCTGTAGTGCTCTTTCCTGGCATGAAACCATACTGCTGATCACTAATCATCACCTCCCTTCTTACCCTAGCTTCTACTACTCTCTCCCATAACTTCAAGCTGTGACTGATCAATTTTATCCCTCTGTAGTTACTGAAGCTCTGCACATCACCCTTATTCCGTTACTAGATTGCAGATTGAACCATATTGTTTTTGTACATGTATTTTTATACAATGTATGTTGGCTTTTATTGAAAAATGTACCTAATAAACCTTCTGTGGAGCTTTTCTCCCCAGGCCACCACTGAAAATGGGCTCCCCAGCCCAGTGGACCTCCCCAGTCACCAAACTGAATAAATAAATAAATAAATTCTTAAAGATAGGTACCAAAACACTTTTTCTCCACTCCTCAGGCATCCTCTGACTTTCCAAAATTTCATTAAAAAATCTAGTTAAAAATTCCACTGCCATTTCTCCTAAGCACCTCCATGCTTCCATTGGGATGTCATCTGGGCCAACAGCCTTTCCATTCTTCATCCTCTTCATAGCTGTCCTTACTTCCTCCTTGCTAATCTGTTTCACTTCCTGATTCACTATCCCCACATCATCCAACCTTCTCTCTCTCTCTCTCTCATTCTCTTCATTCATCAGCCTCTCAAAATACTCTTTCCATCTACTCAACACACTCTCCCCTCTTGTGAGTACCTTTCCCTCACTATCCTTTATCACCCTTACTTGCTGCACATCTTTCCCAGCTCTGTCCCTCTGTCTAGCCAATCGGTACAGGTCCTTTTCTCCCTCTTTATTGTCCAATCTCTCATACAACTCTCCATACACCTTATCCTTAGCTTTTGCCACCTCTCTCTTTGCCATGTGCCTCATCTCCTTATACGCATGTCTACTTTCTTCATCTCTTTGACAATCCCACTTCTTCTTCGCCAGCCTCTTCCTCTGTATACTCTCCTGTACTTCCTCATTCCACCACCAGGTCTCCTTGTCCTCCTTCCTCTGTCCAGATGTCACACCAAGCACCTTTCTAGCAGTCTCCCTTACTAGTTCTGCTGTAGTTACCCAGCTATTCGGTAACTCTCCACTGCCTCCCAGTGCCTGTCTTAACTCTTCCCTAAACTCCACTTCACAATCACCCTTTTTAACTTCCACCATTTAATCCTTGGCACTGCTTTCACACTCCTCCTCCTCTTCTTGATCACCAACGTCATCCTACAGACCACCATTCTATGCTGCTTAACTACACTTTCCCTGCCACCACTTTACAGTCTCCAATCTCCTTCAGACTGGCCCTCCTTCATAGGATATAATCCACCTGTGTGCATCTTCCTCCACTCTTGTACGTCACCCTATGCTCCTCCCTCTTCTTAAAATACGTATTCACCACAGCCATGTCCATCCTTTTCGCAAAATCCACAATCATCTGACCTTCTGCATTCCTCTCCTTAACACCATACCTACCCATCACTTCCTCATCCCATCTGTTCACTTCACCAACATGCCCATTAAAGTCCGCTCCAATCACTAGTCTCTCACCCTTGGGTGCACTCACCACAACTTCATCCAACTCACTCCAAAATTTCTCTTTCTCATCCATCGCACACCCAACTTGTGGAGCATATGCACTAACAACATTCATCATTACACCATCAATTTCGAGCTTCATAAACATCACTCTGTCAGACACTCTCTTCACGTCTAAAACACTCTTGGCATATTGTTCCTTTAGTATAACCCCTACCCCATTTCTCCTGCCATCCACACCATGATAGAACAATTTGAACCCGTTTCCTAAACACCTGGCCTTACTTCCCTTCCATCTGGTCTCTTGCACGCACAATATATCAACCTTCCTTCTCTCCATCATATCAGCTAGCTCTCTTCCTATACCAGTCATACTGCCAACATTCAAAGTTCCTACCCTCACTGCTACACTCCTAACCTTCCTCCTCTCTTCCTGCCTTCGGGCACGCCTTCACCCTCCTCTTCTCCTTCGGCCAACAGTAGCCCAATTTCCGCCAGCACCCTGTTGGCTAACAATACTGGTGGCGGTTGTTGTTAACCCGGGCCTCGACCGATCCGGTATGGAAATATGAAATTTTCGCGCCATAAGTTATGTGGCAGAATTTTTACGCCGGATGCCTTTCCTGACGCAACCCTCCCCATTTATCCGGGCTTGGGACTGGCACAAAGAAATGCACTGGCTTGTGCATCCCCAGTGGCTGGGTTAGACATGACTCTTTTGGTAAACTTTCTTTATGCTGATTCTATTCTATTTAATTGTTCATTACTGTAAATAATAAATAAGTTATCATACTCCAAGACTGGGCTTATAATTTTTTTTTATCTAAATGTAATTAATGTCCATCTCTTAAAGTGATATTTCTTATTAATATACCTAATTGATTCATAGCTTTAGAAACAAATAGGTCAACATGATTTAACAAAGAAAAAAATCAGAGCAGTCAATTTACCTAAATCATTATATATTTCCACCTCAGTTAATTCTGTGTTTAATAGCAATAATATCTCATTTGGGGCATGCTTTCCAAAAACACAGTATTACATTTGTTCATACTGTAATTAATGTCAAAACTCTGCTTAATTATTTATTTCAGACAGATAGCAGTTAATGGCTTGCATAATCATTTATATTACTTAGTAAAAAACCCAGTTTGCAGTCATCTCATATTTATTATACCAACTGATTGTACTCTTCAGAAATGTAGGAAAAACAGTATTAAAAATTACAAGTCCCAACATGGAGCCCTGTGGAACACCATTCATTATTGTGAAGTCACTGATCATTTACCCCAGAGGATGAGTGACCTCAGAGGCAGCATATGTGGAGTCGCATGGGTCTAGATTTGGAACTTACTCCTCTGAAAAAAGCTTCTGTTTTATTTATTTAATTATATGTGTGCATATTTGTTATACTAGCAATTTCCTATTCATCATTATCATCGGCTCCCATTTACCTTTTTCTATAATGGGTAGGGGTACTGTATGAACTTTCACCAACTCTCTCAATTCAGAGTCACTCTCCTACCTTCCTCAACAGTCATGCCTAACTACTGCAAGTAGTCTCTCACATAACCAATCCATCTTTTCACTGGCTGCCCTTGTTTAATCTTGCATTCTTCCTGTCTGTCCCAAATCTTTTTCACCAAATCGTCTTCTGCTTTCCTGCATGTGCCTGAACCACCATAATCTGTTCTCAGCATCTTCTAATTTACCCCATTTGTTGCCATTACAACTGTCTTATCTGTACCCACTTTCATCCTGTGTATGTTCAGTTTTGTATTCCATTCCTCTGTCCTTTGCTGAATGCAGCAGCTTTGTTGATCTGTCACCTCCAGCCTGCTTGCTAATGTAATCCATCACCACTATGTACAGTAGTGGGCTCAAAGCTGAAACCTGATGTACACACACTCCCACTGAAACCTATCTGTGAGTTCAAACAGTGTTTGTACTTGTGTCAGTGTGTCTTGTACATAGTCTGCATCAATTCTACCAATGATTCTGGAACTTTGAGCCATTACAGAGCTGCTCAAATCAGTTTTTTTTTGGGAACTTGTCAAATCCTTTTTCCAAGTCTAGGAACATCCAGTTGGGTTCATTCGTCATCTCTAGATTCTTCTCAACTATCTGTCTTGCTGAAAACATTGTGTCTGTTGTGATACATCCTGATCTGAATCCAAACTGATCTACAGTCTTGCTTTCTACTATTCTGCGTATTTAGCAGTCCTCCTCTTCAGAACTTTCATGCAGTGTGACATCAGTTTGATACCTCTGTGCTGCCCACACTTGTGGATGTCCCCTTTGTTCTTGTACACTGGCACTGGTAGTCTTGTGCTCTAGTCATCTGGGATACACCTTTCTCTTCATACTTCTATGAAGAGCTGGCGAGAGAGAGAGATAAAAATATGAGGCCAATAGTGGTTTAACTTACTATTGTTGATTTTCTTTCTCAGTTATCAAAGGCTTGATCTCAGTAGGATTATTTTTTTTCACTAAATTTTTTTTATTATTTCAAATAAGATGTCTTAAACATTACATGAAATAAAGATAAATAACATATTTACAATTCTAAAACATTACTAACTTCAAACCATTATATAACTATTTACATTGGTGTCTATGCAAATAACATTGAAATTCTATATTATATAAAGTTAGAAACATAAGATGATATATCTTCTTCGATATTTTCAAGTATTTCCAGTACTTTCATCCAAGAGTAATAGTAAGAAGTAGATCTTTTAGTTCTGTTCTTCACTGTTAATATTTCCATGTGAGCAACTGTTGTTGTTAAAGTCTCAAATTCCTTGAACGTAGGCGAAGCCTCATTTTTCCAGTGTATAGTTATGATTTTACGTGAAATTGCCAATAGTGACCATAGGATTTTAGTGTCTTTTTTTGGTACACAGTTTGGAATAGGAGAGTTGAATAAAATTAAAGACTTTGTTAATTGAAAATTATCATTATAAACAGTCTGAAAAAATAATTAATGGATTTCCAGTACATATTGAGACATATACATTCATAAAAAACATGCTGCCAATCTGCTTTTATCTTGGTATGGCATCTCCAACATTGATCTTCAATAGAATACATTTTGGCTAACCTATGTGGTGTATAGAAACTTCTATGTAGATATCTCCAAGTGAATAATTGCCAGTATTTTGATAATGTAGAAAATTTGGAAGATTTTAGAATATTACTTTTTCTTCTTCAACTGGAGGATGGTTGTTTATTAAAGTATAATAATCCCAGTATGATTTTTCATGATAGTTTTTGTTTTTTAACAATTTTATAGATATTAGACAAATAACCTGTACCCTGATAAGGCTGTTTTGTGATAAGAATAAGGTATTCAATGAGTTTTGGAGCTTCATGTCTAACTGAAGGTTGCATTTGTTCTATTTTATTTATAGGAAAATGCCTTAGATTTTGTAAAAACAGCCAATTGTCTTTATTTATATTATAATTATAAATTATCTGTTCCTTTGTTAAAATTTTCCCTTTCTCTATAAGTTGATGCCAAAAGAGTAATGTTTCTTCTTTAAGTATATTTATTTTAGATATTTGGAATGTATCTAGAATATTTGGTGTAAAAGCTATAGGGAAAATAAGAAAAATCCAAGAATTAATATTTGGTATTTTGTTTATATATGTTCTGAACACTGAAAGTGTAGACCTTACATAGCTTGATGGCAATTTATTAATATTATTTCTTTTCCCTAAAAAATAATCTTTTAACATCCATATAAGGGGTGATGGTATTACTGTTAAGTTGTCTTGTATGTGATTATAATTGATTTCTATGTAAATCTGCTCATGGGCTTGTTTCCATATAGGTGTGTATGAATTATTTAACCATAGTGTTATGTTTTTAATAACAGATGAGGTAATATATAAATCAATATCCGGTAAATTAATTCCACCATCTTCCCAATCTGGCAAATGTTTATTTAAGGCTATATGGGGTTTATTTGGAAACCATAGAAAATTTAAAATTAGTTTATTGTATCTTTGAATAATATATTTGGGAGGTGGCAATGAAAAATTTTGTATTAAGTATAATATTTTGGGAAATATGTTCATTTTAATAAGATATAATCTGTCTGCTGTTGAAAAGATATATTTATTCCAGTAACCAATTGTTTGTTCTATTTTGTCTAGTATTTTATTATAGTTAAATATTAGAGAATCTGTTAATTCATTGAGTAGATTTATTCCCAGATATAATAATTTACTTTCTGTTACTATATATTTGGAAAATCTTTTGTTTATATTATTTTTTTTACAATTACAGGGCATAATTTTAGTTTTGTTTTCATTAAATTTTAAGCCTGAAATATTTTGAAATTTATTCATGGAGTTAAATAGAGCATTCAAAGACTCATTTGCATCTGAGAGAGTTAATAGTATGTCATCAGCAAAGAGTTGGATTTTAAGGTTTAACATTTTATTAATACAAATGCCCTTTATGTTATTGTTTGATCTGATTTGATTTGCAAAGGGTTCTATGAGTAATGCAAATAACAATGGTGATAAAGGGCAACCTTGTTTAGTTCCCCGTTTTTATTGTTATAGGGCCTGATCTATATGATCCCAGTTTAACATATGCAGTAGATTTTTCATATAGTATTTGGATAAGATTATTAAAATTAGAAGGAAAGTTATATTCTTTTAAAACTAGTGAAAGAAAGTTCCAGTTAACCGAATCAAAAGCTTTATTAATATCTAATGAGATTACATTTAAATTTAGGACTTTATGTTTGCTATAATCTATTAATGTTAGTATTCTTTTAATATTATCTGAAGTATTTCTTCCTTTAATAAAACCTGTTTGATCTTTGTGAATTAAGAAAGGAAGAAAGTGTTTGATCCTATCTGCGTATATAGCCATAAACATCTTGTAGTCTATATTGAGTAATGATATTGGCCTATATGAGAAACACTGTTTTTCATCTTTATCTGGTTTGATAATTGGGGATATCAATGAATATTTCCAAGAGGGTGGTATATTCAAATCTTTATTGGCTATATCATATACTTTTAATAATAAAGATATGGCTTGATTGGGTATTAATTTATACATTTCTGGTAGCATATTGTCTGGGCCAGGTGCTTTATTTGTCTTGAGCTTTTTAATTTGTGATTTTAATTCTGTCATATTGATTGGTTTGTTTATAATGTCTATTTGTTCTTGTGTTAATTTAATATGAATATTGTTTTCTAAGTATTTTTTTATATCCTTAGTAGGTGTATCTTGAGTATTTATGGAATTATCAATGTTAAATTGGAGTCTGAATGCTTCTAAAATAAATATTTCTTTTATTTGCTTAGATTTAATTATTTTTTTTTTTGTTCTATTAGTTAAGTATCTCAGGTGTGCTGAATTAGTAGAGTATGAGTTTATTTTTATCTTCTCTAAGTTAATCATAATCTTATGGTGTAGCAATTCTGTATACTTCTTATTGATTTGTGTAAGTTCTTGAACTTGAGTAGCATTACCCTTTTGTATTTCCAGTTTCAATTTATCTGCTTTGTTTTGTAAGTCTAGCATATCTTTATTCCATAACTTCCTTTTATTTATGTACCAGGATAATATCTTCCCATATGTAACTGCTTTTAATGAATCCCAGACATATATTTCTGAAATATCTTCTGTGTAATTTATTTCTAGAAAGTTTTTGATTGTCTCTTCATAAAATTCTTTGAAATCTCTCAATTTTGTGATATAGGAAGGTATCCTAGTAATGGGATTTGAATAAAATGGTGTAAGCTCTATCTCAAAGACTATGGCATTATGATCTGATAAAGGACAATTTATGATTTTGACTTTGTCAATTTTTGTTATTAGGTCATTGGCAACATATATTCTATCAATTCTAGAGTTAGTTTTATATCTATGAGAATAAAATGTGAAGATTAGTGAGTCTGGTTCTGCAAATTCATGTATATCTTTTAAATACAATGTATCTATAAATTTTGATAGTGCTTTAGAGATAGGTTGTTTTCTTCTTTTGGATTTAGAATCTGTATCTTTTTCATTCATTATACAGTTGAAGTCTCCTGCCAATATCAGGCTACCCTTAGTTAAATGAATTATCTCTTCAAAATGCTGTTTAACTGTTTTTAATCCTAGTCCTGGGATCCAATATAGATTTACTAACGTATAGATTCTCTTATTTAACTCTATTGAAACTAGACAAAACATACCTGATGTATCTTGATGAGTAGTAATTATTTTAGGTGTTATAGTTGAGTTGCGAAGTAGTATAGCTACTCCTCTTTTTTGTTTTATATTGAGAGTTTATTAGTACTGTGTAATTATTAATATTTAAGTTGTTTATATCTCTATCTAATAAGTGTGTCTCTTGTAAAAAGACTATTTGTGGTTTATGTAAGTTTATGTACTTGAATAGGCTTCTCCTTTTTACTATTATTTAGACCATTAACATTTATGGATAAACATTTCATTTCCTAGTTTTGAGTTTGTTTTATGTGTGAGTTTATGTAAATATTGTTTATTCTTAGTTCCATCTTGGATACAGAATTCAAAAGTTTTTCTTGTATGATTTTTGCATGTTTCTGAGTGACACCAAAGTGATAGAATAAAAAAAAACAAAGAACTTCCAAACTTGTAATTCTTAACCTTAAAAACCATTCCCTATTGCTATGAGGTAATATACCTCTTCGTTTGGTTAGTGAATCTAACCAAACAAACTTTCTACCCTCACAAATAATATTTGGATCAGTTTCTCTTATCCTCTTAGTTTTAAATAAAGATAACTGAATAATATATTACGATAATCTAATCAGCTAAAATATATACATATATTCTTTACTCATCTTATTGTAATTCAATAATACTTACTTCTAAGCAGGTTTCAAAAAGGTACAAATATTTAGATTAAGGTAGTATCATTTCAAAATAATTTAGGGTATTAATAAACATCATGTTAAAATCTATAACTGTATACTTCATACATCTGTTGAAAACTATTTACTGACATTACTGTATAATACAGTACCATTGTTGTGCAATTGTTTTAGACTACTCAAGTCCGAAACCAGTGTTTAAATTAATATTTGCAAAGTCATATTGGAATAAAAACATGAATAGTTCTGAAACCGCATCATATTTCATGTTTAACATAAACTGAAATGCAATACAATGTATAAGTATATTAATATTTCTTTAGTAGACATTAAATATGTTCCTCTGATTGCATTTTTCAGCTTTTCAAAGACAATTCCCATGGCTGGAGACAACAAGATCACAATTTAGACATCTCCCTTATCCAAGAGACCACTCATAATGTTGTTACCTGATTGAGTGTCTTGTTGCCAACACTTCCATCAACCCTCAGAGGGACCCTGCACAATGAAAACTGACACAGTACAGAGGTAAAACTGCAGCGCACTTGACCACACCCTCAAAGCAAGCATCTATGTATATCACACATCAACTCCCACAGCTTAGACTGACACCCAACCAGTGAGTCTATCTGCTGACAACAAGTGCTGGAGATACAATCCTGACCTACTCAACACCAGTAATTCAATCCTACGACTGAACAAAAGTATACCGGAGAACACATCAAAACAATGGAAGCTGCCAAGATTCAAACCACCATGTACGAAAATATTACAGGCCAAAATTCCCAACCCATTTTGCAGCAAATAGACAAAACGTATTCAAACCATGGGGTAACACCTTTACCACGTCAAAAAGGTGTCCAAGAAGCTTGTTTTTCCTCCAACATCGGAGGACAGCCACGATGATCCATGCACTGCAAGAGTACCATTTTATCCTAGCAATTGCTTCACGACTGTATATAGAAACATTTAATCCAAATCATTAACTGGCACCACAACAATATTTCTCAGAAAAGCTGTTTTACAGCCAATGACCAGACAGAACGCATCATTGAGAGGATACATTTATCAAATGTCAAGTACCCCAGCCATAATACAAGTGTCTCCTCAAATCAATCCCCAACGAATCTACTGCCCACCAAACTTGCAGACCAATACTGGCATCCTTTCATGCAGTCCCATTGGAACACAAAAATACAGGTCCGCTGATCAGGAACAACCAGGCTCTCAACTGCCAGACAATACACCCGTCTGCAGAAAGGTCCAAGAATCATAGTTGCATTGTCAAGCATCCTTGTCCACACTAACAGTAACATGATATACCCGCATACACTAGTATTGTGTCATTCTTGATAATGTAAAAAGCCAGGCTATATTATAAGAATGGTGAAGCCACAGCCAGGCAACATAACAAGAAGAGCACAGCCGCAGTCACCATTCAGATCAGCAAACGGGAACAGCATGAGCCATCTAAGGATGGATAGCCCATTGAGTACCTGCCACAATGCATGCCCATAATGCATGGCAACCCAGTAACAAATTAGGGTGTGGGCTAAGCCTCTCCCCCTTCCACTCAAATCAGATCCAACACAATATGTGTGTAAAACACAGATGCTTCGACAAAGCCCAAAGCCACATGGGATATAAACATTGTATAATTGACACACCGGGTCAAATCCACTGTTGTTATGTTACTCATTATAGTTGCCTATACAATCATTGCTTCCACTTTCTCCATCTAGTATACCATACCGCCATCTAAATGTTTGATTTGCCAAATGCACATTCAACCTTCTTGTTGCATCCCACCTGCCCACCCGAGGGCATACCTTGGCAGCAGGACATCAGTAGTATTCTGCAGGAGCACCAGCGTGGGAGATGGCAACCCTCCCCAAAACAAACCTGTCAGTTGCTTGACATTTACTAGTTTCTTTAGAGAATTTGTAAAACAGCAGTGATTTTATTTGCTGATGATTAATTTCTGCTTTTTAAACTCTGCTGTATAAAACATAGTAAGGGATAGCTAAAATGTATGGTTAAACTGATAGAAAGACAAGCAGATATATGTCCTTATCTATCAAGGTGCTAGAAGACATCAGTAGCCATAAACTGAAAGTGCTTCAAAAATAAATATCTGTGTATATTTATATGAACCTTTTATATTCTTTATGTTTCCTTAGAAGGAATTTAGGTTTCTGTATCTTTAAATGTGGACCTAGCTTATTTTCTGACTAGACGTCAATTAGAAAGAGTCAGGGGATGGCGTACACAAGTAAATGCGACAAGCAATAAGTAACTCAAGTTTCTAGTGATGTCTGTGGCTGTTAAATTGTCTCGAGAACCAAGCGGGAAAAGGTATGTGTTTTTTCTTTTTTCTTTTCCCTTCTCTTACTTGGTGACAAACTCATGTAGTGTGCACACGAGCACTCTAGTTTGTGGAGTAGTGTTCACAACTGTCAAACTTTGCATTTTAAACATGCTATGCCTTATTTCTCTACAAAAGAAAAGACAACAGGATATCTAAGCTAGTCACAAGCATCTTTCAACTCCGGATGTCTGGAGCCACAACACACATGACTTATAGCCTCAAAATATCACTTAAAACATATTTTTTCACTGGACTATATCAGTATGTGCATATGGGTCAAAGGCAGAACATCTTTTAAGATTATTTAAAGTAGTCTTATGATACATCCTAACTGAAATACTTCATTTCAAAAGCAACACATTTCTGCCCAGCATTGGCGTTTATCCAAACAGGGACACTTTTAACTTATAAAAAGTAATACTATCAGGGATGTAACTAATAATAAGTTATATAGCAGCCATTACTATACCTATTAAGCAATATAACCATATACTAATTAAAGTATTATAAGTTAATGAAGATTTTATAAAAAGAAGAGAACAAATAAAAACAACAAAACACAAAGAGAGAAAATAAATAAATAAATAAACTATTTGGGAACATTATTATGCATTGATTACTCTGATTAAGAATATGAAAATAATAGATGGATAATAATGAAAAATAGAGTAATGTTTAAATTATGCTTAGTATATTGATGTGATTTGAGATAAATGTATTTACATTTATGCTAATTTTGACATTTAAAATATAAATGAAAACAGTACCTGTTTTGGTGTAACTTGAAGACAGTAAGAACTTTTTTTTTTTGTTGTTAGTATTATTATTTAGATTTTTACAGAATATAACATATGTAAGATTATTTGTCCTTTAGTTTTTTTTTCTTTTGCTCAACAGTTTTCCAATTATTTACTTCAGCATTTCTCTTAGGTGTACTTATTGTCCAGTCCATAGATTCTTCATGTGTTAGGATGTTGTTGTTGGTAAGGTATTTTATTGCTGAATCTACTGTTTCAAAGATTTTTATTCCATTTGGTAGAAAAACTTTCAGTCTTGCTGGGAATAAAAGATGGACTTTCAGTTGCTTTTTCTTCAAGGTTTTTATTGGTAGAAATTCTTTTCTTTTGAAACCACCTTTGTAGAATAATCATTGTCAAATCTTATTAATGAATCATTGTATTTGATGGGAGAATTTGCCCAAGCATTTCTTAATATAAGATCTTTATCTTGTGTAGAAAAAGTCTCACAATTATAGATCTCGGCTTGTTCTTACCCGGAGAAGAAGCATTTCCAGAAGCTGCTAGTGATCTATGCTCGTTCTATACCATATGAAAGAGCTTCAGGTATTTTTGTTACATCTGGTATCCAGGTGGTAAGAAAGTTTATCATATTGTCCCCTTCAGATTTTTCTGGTAGACCATATATTCTAATATTATTTCTTCTTGTTCGGTTTTCCATATCATCAAGCTTTTCTAGTAAATATGTATTCTGTTGAAGTAAGAATTCAGTTTGTTGTTCTTCTATTTGGACTCTAGTGTCAATGTCACTTAATGACTGTTCAATAAGTGATATCTGTCCTTTCTGCTGTGTAAACATTTCTTGAAGCTGTTCCAGTTGTTGTGAGCACTTTTCTTTAAAAGTATCTATTTTATTGTCCATCTTGTCGATTTTATTGTAAGTTCCTGTATATTTGTAATGAGAGACTGCAGGTCTTTTTTGAGAGAAGAGTCTTGTGCTGTATTCCTTAGATGACTCATGCTGTAAAGCTGATATTGGTGCTGATTTTCCAGTAATTAATTTGACAGGAATTATTCAAGTTCTGACAATAAAATTTTTCTTATAGATGCTCAGAGTTATTAGAAATAAGTTAGTAATAAAAATTTCTTCAAATTAAATATTATTTTGTAAAATTCCTGTCAGGAATTGTATTGAGGTAAGAGAGCTGAAATGAAGTGCAGCTATCAGTTCAGCATCCTAGCCACCCTCAGTAGGATTATTGATTTGCCATGTGTCTCATTAATAACATGGAAGTGCAACAGTAAATCGGAATAGTGGAGAAGCTGTCAGGCTTCATTAAAGAAAGAAATAAACAGCCTGTCTCCATGGAGCTCTGACTGTGACCCAGATGACTGAGATTTGACTAGCCAACCTGTCACTGGAAGAGCCACACAGGAAAAGGGAGGACTGAAAGTCAGTGGGCCACTCACCTCATCCAGGTGGTGGGGAAGGATGTACACACTCTGAGGCATGCTGCATTGTTGTGATTTCCCTAGTGGAGATTGGAGAAGCCGCTGCTCAAACTTTAGAGAGTGGAGCAGGAGTATTTGAAGAGAACACTCCTTATGAAAATGAGGATACAATCTCTCTGATCAGCCCACTGCACACCCCTCCCTGGAAATTTACTGAGTGCTTTCAGGGGATAGGGTGCAAAATAAAAAAATTTAAACCACCTCTGATGGCTGTCTGAATGATGGCCCCTCCCAGTTAAGACTCACAGGGAACAAATAGGTCGACTGACTTGGAGAAAGTTGATGACTGAATGACAGTGGAGACAAACATAAGCAAAAAGTAGGAAAGAAATGCTGAATATCAGGAGAAGCAGAAGGTATAGTAAGAAAAAAACAACTCTCATGGCTACATTAAGAGAGGTTATGACAGGTGATCAGGGAAAGAAAAAAGCGTACAGAAAGATCATAAGCATGGGAGCGAATCAGAAGCAGCCCATGAAGATATGACACAAAAGGCAACAAAGTTCATGTAGCAAGCCACAGACATAGACAAGAGCATAACCAGAGAAAGGTGTGAGGGAGGAATAAAAATTCTTGAAAACAGAAAATGTAAAAGAAACAGTCAGGACAATGTGCTATTGGAAAGGTCTGCAGGGTTTAATAATGAAGGAGCTCTGTACCTGTATAATTACACAATCAAAAAACACAAACTGGCTATGTAAAAAGGGCTATGATAAGTACAGATGGAAAGTAAATAGGCAAGAAGATGTAACAAAAAAAACAGCTTAGAAATTCTCAGTGAGATCAGTGCAATGCCCAGAAAATGGTTTCACAGTCTGGTAAAAATGATACCAGTTGTGCTTGCTAACCACCTGGCAGAACTGTACTACGAGTCCTTTGAAAGTGGACTGGTGAGGCTGCAGGTAGTTCTCTCTACAAAGGTGCATGTTGGATGCTTGTCTTATGGAAAGTTATGAAATATATTCTGTGTGGGCAGACTGCCAGAGTTTCTTTTTTTCACTAAATATTTTTTTATTATTTCAAATAAGATGTCTTAAACATTACATGAAATAAAGATAAATAACATATTTACAATTCTAAAACATTACTAACTTCAAACCATTATATAACTATTTACATTGGTGTCTATGCAAATAACATTGAAATTCTATATTATATAAAGTTAGAAACATAAGATGATATATCTTCTTCGATATTTTCAAGTATTTCCAGTACTTTCATCCAAGAGTAATAGTAAGAAGTAGATCTTTTAGTTCTGTTCTTCACTGTTAATATTTCCATGTGAGCAACTGTTGTTGTTAAAGTCTCAAATTCCTTGAACGTAGGCTACACCTCATTTTTCCAGTGTATAGTTATGATTTTACGTGAAATTGCCAATAGTGACCATAGGATTTTAGTGTCTTTTTTTGGTACACAGTTTGGAATAGGAGAGTTGAATAAAATTAAAGACTTTGTTAATTGAAAATTATCATTATAAACAGTCTGAAAAAATAATTAATGGATTTCCAGTACATATTGAGACATATACATTCATAAAAACATGCTGCCAATCTGCTTTTATCTTGGTATGGCATCTCCAACATTGATCTTCAATAGAATACATTTTGGCTAACCTATGTGGTGTATAGAAACTTCTATGTAGATATCTCCAAGTGAATAATTGCCAGTATTTTGATAATGTAGAAAATTTGGAAGATTTTAGAATATTACTTTTTTCTTCTTCAACTGGAGGATGGTTGTTTATTAAAGTATAATAATCCCAGTATGATTTTTCATGATAGTTTTTTGTTTTGTTAACAATTTTATAGATATTAGACAAATAACCTGTACCCTGATAAGGCTGTTTTGTGATAAGAATAAGGTATTCAATGAGTTTTGGAGCTTCATGTCTAACTGAAGGTTGCATTTGTTCTATTTTATTTATAAGAAAATGCCTTAGATTTTGTAAAAACAGCCAATTGTCTTTATTTATATTATAATTATAAATTATCTGTTCCTTTGTTAGAATTTTCCCTTTCTCTATAAGTTGATGCCAAAAGAGTAATGTTTCTTCTTTAAGCATATTTATTTTAGATATTTGGAATGTATCTAGAATATTTGGTGTAAAAGCCATAGGGAAAATAAGAAAAATCCAAGAATTAATATTTGGTATTTTGTTTATATATGTTCTGAACACTGAAAGTGTGGAGCTTACATAGTTTGATGGCAATTTATTAATATTATTTCTTTTCCCTAAAAAATAATCTTTTAACATCCATATAAGGGGTGATGGTATTACTGTTAAGTTGTCTTGTATGTGATTATAATTGATTTCTATGTAAATCTGCTCATGGGCTTGTTTCCATATAGGTGTGTATGAATTATTTAACCATAGTGTTATGTTTTTAATAACAGATGAGGTAATATATAAATCAATATCCGTAAATTAATTCCACCATCTTCCCAATCTGGCAAATGTTTATTTAAGGCTATACGGGTTTATTTGGAAACCATAGAAAATTTAAAATTAGTTTATTGTATCTTTGAATAATATATTTGGGAGGTGGCAATGAAAAATTTTGTATTAAGTATAATATTTTCGGAAATATGTTTATTTTAATAAGATATAATCTGTCTGCTGTTGAAAAGATATATTTATTCCAGTAACCAATTGTTTGTTCTATTTTGTCTAGTATTTTATTATAGTTAAATATTAGAGAATCTGTTAATTCATTGAGTAGATTTATTCCCAGATATAATAATTTACTTTCTGTTACTATATATTTGGAAAATCTTTTGTTTATATAATTTTTTTTTTTACAATTACACGGCATAATTTTAGTTTTGTTTTCATTAAATTTTAAGCCTGAAATATTTTGAAATTTATTCATGGAGTTAAATAGAGCATTCAAAGACTCATTTGCATCTGAGAGAGTTAATAGTATGTCATCAGCAAAGAGTTGGATTTTAAGGTTTAACATTTTATTAATAGAAATGCCCTTTATGTTATTGTTTGATCTGATTTGATTTGCAAAGGGTTCTATGAGTAATGCAAATAACAATGGTGATAAAGGGCAACCTTGTTTAGTTGCCTTTTTTATTGTTATAGGGCCTGATCTATATGATCCCAGTTTAACATATGCAGTAGATTTTTCATATAGTATTTGGATAAGATTATTAAAATTAGAAGGAAAGTTATATTCTTTTAAAACTAGTGAAAGAAAGTTCCAGTTAACCGAATCAAAAGCTTTATTAATATCTAATGAGATTACATTTAAATTTAGGACTTTATGTTTGCTATAATCTATTAATGTTAGTATTCTTTTAATATTATCTGAAGTATTTCTTCCTTTAATAAAACCTGTTTGATCTTTGTGAATTAAGAAAGGAAGAAAGTGTTTGATCCTATCTGCAGTATATAGCCATAAACATCTTGTAGTCTATATTGAGTAATGATATTGGCCTATATGAGGAACACTGTTTTTCATCTTTATCTGGTTTGATAATTGGGGATATCAATGAATATTTCCAAGAGGGTGGTATATTCAAATCTTTATTGGCTATATCATATACTTTTAATAATAAAGATATGGCTTGATTGGGTATTAATTTATACATTTCTGGTAGCATATTGTCTGGGCCAGGTGCTTTATTTGTCTTGAGCTTTTTAATTTGTGATTTTAATTCTGTCATATTGATTGGTTTGTTTATAATGTCTATTTGTTCTTGTGTTAATTTAATATGAATATTGTTTTCTAAGTATTTTTTATATCCTTAGTAGGTGTATCTTGAGTATTTATGGAATTATCAATGTTAAATTGGAGTCTGAATGCTTCTAAAATATCATTTAGTTCCGTAACTCTTTTGTTAGTATTGGGAATAAATATTTCTTTTATTTGCTTAGATTTAATTATTTTTTTTGTTCTATTAGTTAAGTATCTCAGGTGTGCTGAATTAGTAGAGTATGAGTTTATTTTTATCTTCTAACTTAATCATAATCTTATGGTGTAGCAATTCTGTATACTTCTTATTGATTTGTGTAAGTTCTTGAACTTGAGTAGCATTACCCTTTTGTATTTCCAGTTTCAATTTATCTGCTTTGTTTTGTAAGTCTAGCATATCTTTATTCCATAACTTCCTTTTATTTATGTACCAGGATAATATCTTCCCATATGTAACTGCTTTTAATGAATCCCAGACATATATTTCTGAAATATCTTCTGTGTAATTTATTTCTAGAAAGTTTTTGATTGTTTCTTCATAAAATTCTTTGAAATCTCTCAATTTTGTGATATAGGAAGGTATCCTAGTAATGGGATTTGAATAAAATGGTGTAAGCTCTATCTCAAAGACTATGGCATTATGATCAGATAAAGGACAATTTATGATTTTGACTTTGTCAATTTTTGTTATTAGGTCATTGGCAACATATATTATATCAATTCTAGAGTTAGTTTTATATCTATGAGAATAAAATGTGAAGATTAGTGAGTCTGGTTCTGCAAATTCATTTATATCTTTAAAATACAATGTATCTATAAATTTTGATAGTGCTTTAGAGATAGGTTGTTTTCTTCTTTTGGATTTAGAATCTGTATCTTTTTCATTCATTATACAGTTGAAGTCTCCTGCCAATATCAGGCTACCCTTAGTTAAATGAATTATCTCTTCAAAATGCTGTTTAACTGTTTTAATCCTAGTCCTGGGATCCAATATAGATTTACTAACGTATAGATTCTCTTATTTAACTCTATTGAAACTAGACAAAACATACCTGATGTATCTTGATGAGTAGTAATTATTTTAGGTGTTATAGTTGAGTTGCGAAGTAGTATAGCTACTCCTCTTTTTTTGTTTTATATTGAGAGTTTATTAGTACTGTGTAATTATTAATATTTAAGTTGTTTATATCTCTATCTAATAAGTGTGTCTCTTGTAAAAAGACTATTTGTGGTTTATGTAAGTTTATGTACTTGAATAGGCTTCTCCTTTTATGACTATTATTTAGACCATTAACATTTATGGATAAACATTTCATTTCCTAGTTTTGAGTTTGTTTTATGTGTGAGTTTATGTAAATATTGTTTATTCTTAGTTCCATCTTGGATACAGAATTCAAAAGGTTTTTCTTATATGATTTTTGCATGTTTCTGAGTGACACCAAAGTGATAGAATAAAAAAAAAAAACAAAGAACTTCCAAACTTGTAATTCTTAACCTTAAAAACCATTCCCTATTGCTATGAGGTAATATACCTCTTTGTTTGGTTAGTGAATCTAACCAAACAAACTTTCTACCCTCACAAATAATATTTGGATCAGTTTATCTTATCCTCTTAGTTTTAAATAAAGATAATTGAATAATATATTACGATAATCTAATCAGCTAAAATATATACATATATTCTTTACTCATCTTATTGTAATTCAAAAATACTTACTTCTAAGCAGGTTTCAAAAAGGCACAAATATTTAGATTAAGGTAGTATCATTTCAAAATAATTTAGGGTATTAATAAACATCATGTTAAAATCTATAACTGTATACTTCATACATCTGTTGAAAACTATTTACTGACATTACTGTATAATACAGTACCATTGTTGTGCTATTGTTTTAGACTACTCAAGTCCGAAACCAGTGTTTAAATTAATATTTGCAAAGTCATATTGGAATAAAAACATGAATAGTTCTGAAACCACATCATATTTCATGTTTAACATAAACTGAAATGCAATACAATGTATAAGTATATTAATATTTCTTTAGTAGACATTAAATATGTTCCTCTGATTGCATTTTTCAGCTTTTCAAAGACAATTCCCATGGCTGGAGACAACAAGATCACAATTTAGACATCTCCCTTATCCAAGAGACCACAAATAATGTTACCTGATTGAGTGTCTTGTTGCCAACACTTCCATCAACCCTCAGAGGGACCCTGCACAATGAAAACTGACACAGTACAGAGGTAAAACTGCAGCGCACTTGACCACACCCTCAAAGCAAACATCTATGTATATCACACATCAACTCCCACAGCTTAGACTGACACCCAACCAGTGAGTCTATCTGCTGACAACAAGTGCTGGAGATACAATCCTGACCTACTCAACACCAGTAATTCAATCCTACGACTGAACAAAAGTATACTGGAGAACACATCAAAACAATGGAAGCTGCCAAGATTCAAACCACCATGTACTGAAAATATTACAGGCCAAAATTCCCAACCCATTTTGCAGCAAATAGACAAAATGTATTCAAACCATGGGGTAACACCTTTACCACGTCAAAAAGGTGTCCAAGAAGCTTGTTTTTCCTCCAACATCGGAGGACAGCCACGATGATCCATGCACTGCAAGAGTACCATTTTATCCTGGCAATTGCTTCACGACTGTATATAGAAACATTTAATCCAAATCATTAACTGGCACCACAACAATATTTCTCAGAAAAGCTGTTTTACAGCCAATGACCACACAGAACGCATCATTGAGAGGATACATTTATCAAATGTCAAGTGCCCCAGCCATAATACAAGTGTCTCCTCAAATCAATCCCCAACGAATCTACTGCCCACCAAACTTGCAGACCAATACTGGCATCCTTTCATGCAGTCACATTGGAACACAAAAATACAGGTCCGCTGATCAGGAACAACCAGGCTCTCAACTGCCAGACAACACACCCGTCTGCAGAAAGGTCCAAGAATCATAGTTGCATTGTCAAGCATCCTTGTCCACACTAACAGTAACATGATATACCCATACACTAGTATTGTGTCATTCTTGATAATGTAAAAACCAGGCAATATTATAAGAAGGGTGAAGCCACAGCCAGGCAACATAACAAGAAGAGCACAGCCACAGTCACCATTCAGATGAGCAAACGGAACAGCATGAGCCATCTAAGGATGGATAGCCCGTTGAGTACCTGCCACAATGCATGCCCATAATGCATGGCAACCCAGTAACAAATTAGGTGTGGGCTAAGCCTCTCCCCTTCCACTCAAATCAGATCCAACACAATATGTGTGTAGAACACAGATGCTTCGACAAAGCCCAAAGCCACATGGGATATAAACATTGTATAATTGACACACCGGGTCAAATCCACTGTTGTTATGTTACTCATTATAGTTGCCTATACAATCATTGCTTCCACTTTCTCCATCTAGTATACCATACCGCCATCTAAATGTTTGATTTGCCAAATGCACATCCAACCTTCTTGTTGCATCCCACCTGCCCACCCGAGGGCATACCTTGGCAGCATGACATCAGTAGTATTCTGCAGGAGCACCAGCATGGGAAATGGCAACCCTCCCCAAAACAAACCTGTCAGTTGCTTGACATTTACTAGTTTCTTTAGAGAATTTGTAAAACAGCAGTGATTTTATTTGCTGATAATTAATTTCTGCTTTTTAAACTCTGCTGTATAAAACATAGTAAGGGATAGCTAAAATGTCTGGAAATCTAAACTGATAGAAAGACAAGCAGATATATGTCCTTATCTATCAAGGTGCTAGAAGACATCAGTAGCCATAAATTGAAAGTGCTTCAAAAATAAATATCTGTGTATATTTATATGAACCTTTTATATTATTTATGTTTCCTTAGAAGGAATTTAGGTTTCTGTATCTTTAAATGTGGACCTAGCTTATTTTCTGACTAGACGTCAATTAGAAAGAGTCAGGGGATGACGTACACAAGTAAATGCGACAAGCAATAAGTAACTCAAGTTTCTAATGATGTTTGTGGCTGTTAAATTGTCTCGAGAACCAAGCGGGAAAAGGTATGTGTTTTTTCTTTTTTCTTTTCCCTTCTCTTACTTGGTGACAAACTCATGTAGTGTGCACGCGAGCACTCTAGCTTGTGGAGTAGTGTTCACAACTGTCAAAATTTGCATTTTAAACATGCTATGCCTTATTTCTCTACAAAAGAAAAGACAACAGGATATCTAAGCTAGTCACAAGCATCTTTCAACTCCGGATGTCTGGAGCCACAACACACATGACTTATAGCCTCAAAATATCACTTAAAACATATTTTTTCACTGGACTATATCAGTATGTGCATATGGGTCAAAGGCAGAACATCTTTTAAGATTATTTAAAGTAGTCTTATGATACATCCTAACTGAAATACTTCATTTCAAAAGCAACACATTTCTGCCCAGCATTGACGTTTATCCAAACAGGGACACTTTTAACCTATAAAAAGTAATGCTGTCAGGGATGTAACTGATAATAAGTTATATAGCAGCCATTACTATACCTATTAAGCAATATAACCATATACTGATTAAAATATTATAAGTTAATGAAGATTTTATAAAAAGAAGAGAACAAATAAAAACAACAAAACACAAAGAGAGAAAATAAATAAATAAATAAATAAATAAACTATTTGGGAACATTATTATGCATTGATTACTCTGATTAAGAATATGAAAATAGTAGATGGATAATAATGAAAAATAGAGTAATGTTTAAATTATGCTTAGTATATTGATGTGATTTGAGATAAATGTATTTACATTTATGCTAATTTTGACATTTAAAATATAAATGAAAACAGTACCTGTTTTGGTGTAACTTGAAGACAGTAAGAACTTTTTTTTGTTGTTAGTATTATTATTTAGATTTTACAGAATATAACATATGTAAGATTATTTGTCCTTTAGTTTTTTTTTCTTTTGCTCAACAGTTTCCCAATTATTTACTTCAGCATTTCTCTTCGGTGTACTTATTGTCCAGTCCATAGATTCTTCATGTGTTAGGATGTTGTTGTTGGTAAGGTATTTTATTGCTGAATCTACTGTTTCAAAGATTTTTATTCCATTTGGTAGAAAACTTTCAGTCTTGCTGGGAATAAAAGATGGACTTTCAGTTGCTTTTTCTTCAAGGTTTTTTTTATTGGTAGAAATTCTTTTCTTTTTGAAACCACCTTTGTAGAATAATCATTGTCAAATCTTATTAATGAATCATTGTATTTGATGGGAGAATTTGCCCAAGCATTTCTTAATATAAGATCTTTATCTTGTGTAGAAAAAGTCTCACAATTATAGATCTCGGCTTGTTCTTACCCGGAGAAGAAGCATTTCCAGAAGCTGCTAGTGATCTATGCGCCTGTTCTATACCATATGAAAGAGCTTCAGGTATTTTTGTTACATCTGGTATCCAGGTGGTAAGAAAGTTTATCATATTGTCCCCTTCAGATTTTTCTGGTAGACCATATATTCTAATATTATTTCTTCTTGTTCGGTTTTCCATATCATCAAGCTTTTCTAGTAAATATGTATTCTGTTGAAGTAAGAATTCAGTTTGTTGTTCTTCTATTTGGACTCTAGTGTCAATGTCACTTAATGACTGTTCAATAAGTGATATCTGTCCTTTCTGCTGTGTAAACATTTCTTGAAGCTGTTCCAGTTGTTGTGAGCACTTTTCTTTAAAAGTATCTATTTTATTGTCCATCTTGTCGATTTTTATTGTAAGTTCCTGTATATTTGTAATGAGAGACTGCAGGTCTTTTTTGAGAGAAGAGTCTTGTGCTGTATTCCTTAGATGATTCATGCTGTAAAGCTGATATTGGTGCTGATTTTCCAGTAATTAATTTGACAGGAATTATTCAAGTTCTGACAATAAAATTTTTCTTATAGATGCTCAGAGTTATTAGAAACAGGTTAGTAATAAAAATTTCTTCAAATTAAATATTATTTTGTAAAATTCCTGTCAGGAATTGTATTGAGGTAAGAGAGCTGAAATGAAGTGCAGCTATCAGTTCAGCATCCTAGCCACGCCCTGCCAGAGTTTCTAATTGCTAGTTCTTTTGCTGACAAGTGATAAAATTACTCCACATAGCTTAGATCTTGTCAGTGCAGTCAGATCTGTTTGTATGACTGCATCCCACTGAAAGGACAAAGGGAGTCTTATAGCTAGGAATCATAGTTAACACCCTTGTTGAAACTCATTATAAGGAGATTAAAAGGTAAAATAGTAGAACACCAACATGGTAAAAAGGCTAGGGAAATGGATGGCTGACCACACGCAGTGGGTGGAGTTAGAGGAGTTGTGCAGAGAAAAGCCAAAAAGCAGTGATATGTCATGAAATTTATTGATGGGACCATTTATTGCTGTTCATTAGTTGTCTTTTAGATATTGCACTGGACTGGGAAATCACACACAACATCAATACTAATAACACCAAGGCAAGAGTAGCAGTCAATAAGGGAGTTTTTAGAATCTGGTGAGCTATCTGCTGTAGCCTAGGGAAAGGATGGATGGATAAGTGAATGCTGGAATATAGACAAAATCAGCTCAAGTAAATGCAACATGCTGATGGGACTACACAGAAAACATACATTTTTTAAAGAGGTTTACTAGACAAAAGGTGAAAAGGATCTGGGAATCATAAATGTCCTTTAAATGATTTGTGGTATGTACTGTTAAAGAGCACTGCTGAATGTAAGTGGAATGCCAGCTATTAGGGGCTAGATTCCAGAAATATTGTGGTAATCCTTTTACTGGACAGGGCATGATCAAGGCCATATATGGAGTACTGTTTATACCTCTTGTGATGTAAGGATGAAGAGAAATTAGGCTTGTAGAAAAACATGCAAACATGACTGAGAAAATAGGAAAGTGACTGAAGGCCCTGGAGTATAAAGAAACAAATATAGTGGAAGCCGAAAAAAAAAATAACCTCAAAGGATGTATATATTTTGGCTTTGCTGTTCTTCTTTTGGCTTTTTCCTGGTTAGGAGTCGCCACAGCGGATCACCTGTCTGCTTTTATGGTGTCGAGTTGCCAGCCTGACGCCCAACCTTCCACAGAAGGCACACATACACTCAAGCCTAGGGCCAATTTAGAGTGTCTAATCCACCTACAGCATGTCTTTGGGATGTGAGAGGAAACCGGAGCACCCGGAGGAAACCCATGGGACCACAGGGAGGACATGCAGACTCCGCACAGAAGGCACCCCAGTCGGGAATCGAACCGGAGAGCCTCTTGCTGTGAGGTGGCAATGCTAACTGCTGCACCACCATGGCCGCCCTTTGGCTTTGCTGTTCTTAAAATTGTTTAATATTGCAGGTTTTCTTAATGGGAATCCACTGAAAATGGGTGCTAGTCCAGTAGACAACATACCTTTCAACCTCTTAGAGCATGAAATCTGGATGAGGCCATAAATAAGGGGGGGGGGCAAAGACCCAAAAATAGGAATGCTTTTTAAATACTGCTCTTACAAACTTAGAAAGTTGTTAGAATAACAGGTTTTGCAATAGCAAGAATTTTCTAAAGGGTATCAATTCTGAGACTCAAATATCTATAATTTTCTGACTTCAGTCTTTAATGATTTGCTACTGATTTGCCAGAAAACCACAATTTTATGAAAAATGGACCAAAAATATGAGGTGAAAATCTGAATAGTCTGAAAAATGATGTACAGTTGGGAGGTATGGTGGACAGCATGAATTACAAAGCATAAAAGGATTTTTGGTTTGTACTACAGAACAGCAGGTTATCAAACGCACCATGTCATACAGTTTATACTTTGCTGTTTCCTCTCTTATTGTTTGATAGTGTTGCTCTTCCTTCACTAAAGTAGACTGATACAGATTACCCTACATTTACACCAAAAAACACTGACAAATAAATAAATTGAGTCACAGAATTCATGCTCTAAGAGGTTGAGAAGTATGTTGTAACAGCCTGCATATCATTGCTGGAAACTTCCTGTGTCCTGACAGGGAGCTCTTCAAACTATCTGGAGATATACAGAGCTAAGTATATTTTTCTGGCACTTCAGAGATGTGCACTGTTAATTGTTGCTTGACTAATTTTATATCATTGCTGGCTGACGTCAGAGTTGTGCACGGTTATTTTTCTTCACTGTATAGTTTTTCAGATCTCTGCTGAAGGTGTTGGTTTTCCCTTACTCATCCTCCCTATTCCTGTCTTGTTTAAACTTGGAGGCTTTTGCAGTTGCCTGCCCCCACTGTAGATTTGATCTGGGAAACTCCCCCCCAGCCCCATCTCTTTACCTCATTCTACCTAACAGACTCATTTTGCACTTGTTTTTAGTCATTTTTAATTTAATTGCATTTTTTAAACTGTTTGGTCTAACATTGCTACATACTCAAG
The DNA here is from genome assembly GCF_019279795.1 of Protopterus annectens. NCBI lineage: Eukaryota > Metazoa > Chordata > Ceratodontiformes > Protopteridae > Protopterus > Protopterus annectens. Next base: position 51,179,015 of record NC_056746.1, read on the forward strand.
TGTGCTAGCTTGCACTGTATTTGAATTGTTTTTACTGCTGTTTTAGCTACTTTTCTGTATATATATATATATATATATATATATATATATATAAAATCTAAGCCTGATGTCCTTTGTGGTTCACTGTTGCAGTCATGACTGCAGGGTTCTTCCTGCCAGCAGCAGCTCCCGATCGGCCAGAGTCCCAAAGTCTGGATCGGGCATCAGCTGAGGTCGCTTTTATCCTAACGTCAATGCGCCAGAAGGTATAAAGACCTCAGCTGACGCCATTTCCCCAGTCTTTCTTGCCGCGCGGGTGCCCTTTGCAGTTCACTGATGCTGGTCGGCCTGTTCCTGTTTGTTTTTGGATTTAATCCCAGGATTTTCATTTTATAAGATAAGTACCCCGTTGGGGAGGTATTTTTCTTGCTCCAGTCAGATGTCAGAAAAAGTTAATAATTGTATTTCTTGTGGGAAGCAAATACCTCATAGGGATTTTCACTCTTACTGTATTCCCTGCCTGGGTCCTGACCACGATGTTGCTAATTGTGCGTTTTGTGCTCGATTTAATCAGCGTACTATTAGGGGTAGATATAACTTTGCCTTTTACTATTTTGGAAAAAGGTTTAATTATAACATGTCTTCAGATTCTTTTCTGGCTTCTGGGGTGTGTAAGAGGCGCAAGGATGCAGACAGGCCTCCGAGGTCCACAGCAAAGGATGTTACTCAGTTATTGCCAGTTGCTGGTTCGTCGGTCATCAGTGAATCGCCTTTGCAGCCCCTGTCGTCCGCCTCTTTTGAACCAATTGCCTGTACCAACTCCGGTGTGGAGCTGATGGGGTCTTCAGAATTGCCAGGGACTGGACCTTCGGATACTGCTCCCTCAGTTGGGTCCGGAGCCAGTAGGCAGGTACCGGCTTCTGAGGGAGTTCTCAGGCCTTCGCAGTTTCCTGTAAATGTGGATTCAGTTTTACATTCAAAGACAAAGTCTAAGGCTCCAGATAAAATGAAATGGCAAGCACAGGCACCTTTTGATCAGGGTCCTAGGCCTCAGAGGCAGATGCTTAGGATGGCTGAAGATCTCTTAACTATGATCAAGGGTTCACATCCCCCTCCTGACAAGAAGCCTAGATTACAGTCCGATTATGATTCTTCAGACCAAATTTCTGTTTCTTCTGCTTCTTCCCTTGAGCAAGATTATTGTTTTCCTCCTTATGAGGATTCTGATGCTGAGGATTCCTTTCCTTCAGCTTCTCCTCCTGAGGATTATTCTTTTGGTGAAACTTTGCATGATATGAGGGTGCATTTTCACTGGGAAGGGCAGGAATTCTCTGAATCCAAGAAAAGGCTTAGGAATTTTCTTCTTCTCCCACAGCATAGGCCTCTGGCTATTCCCCCTGTATTGGACATTGTATATGATGTTTTTTCAGAAGCTTCTCTCTCCTGATTCTTTTTCCCCTGCTCCGGTCAAACTGGATAGGTATTATAGGGTTCCAGATTCTCACAAGTTTCTTTTTAAGAATCTTTCACCTGATCCGGAAACAATTTCTCAGGATCCTAAGGGTGTTAAAGCGGCCTCTGCTAAAAATCCTTTGCCCTCTGACCGAGAGTCCAGGGCTTTGGAGAGATGGGGTAAAAAAGTTTATACTTCTGCTACATTGTCTATTAGGGCTTTGAACTGTCAATTTCATATGCTGAAGTATCAGCAATACCTTTTGTTTGTATTTAAACAAAAGATGTCAACTGTTTCTATTGGTGCGGATAATCATGAGTTATTGCATGCTATTGAACAGGTGGGTAAACATACCCTGCATTGTGGTTTTGATTCTTTGGAAGCTTCTTGTAGGGCTCTAACAACTGGCGCAGTTATTAGAAGACATACTTGGTTAAAGGAACAAAGCTTGCCGGATCAGGTTAAAGCCAAACTTTTGGATGCCCCTTTGCAGCACGATGTTCTGTTTGGGTCCAAAGCTGAAGAGGTATTAAAGAAAATGGAGGACAAAGCCAAATCTATGCAGACAGTTAAGGATTTTCTACAGGTGCAACCTCCTAGATTTAGCTGACACTAGCCAGCTAAACCTTGGTCCTTTCCGGGCTCGGACAGGTCTCAGAGAGGCAGATTCAGGCATTCCAGAGGTAGGGGACAGGCACAGACCCATTTTAGGAATAGGCAGTGGAGTGCCCCCTCTCCCAAGGGAGGTGGAGATAAGTCTCAACCCTACCAAAAACAGTCTTTATGACTCTCCCTTTCTGGTTCCAGGGGCTCCTCTCCTGGAAGCACCTTTGGGAGGAAGGATTTCTTTTTTTTTATCAAAATTGGAGCCACATAACCCAGGACAAATGGGTTCTGGACATAGTCTCAAGAGGTTACAGATTTCATTTCCACACCTTGCCAAAACCGAACGGTTGGCCAGATCTGCCAAATCATCAGTGGGCAGAGGCGCAACGGCAGGTTCAGTCCCTCCTGGCTATGAGGGCCATAGAATTGGTACCAAATTTAGAAATAGGGCAAGGTTTTTATTCCAGACTTTTCCTGGTTCCCAGGAAGGAAAATTCGTGGAGACCAATCCTGGACCTTTCTGTACTAAACACCTTCCTAGATATACGAAAATTCAAGATGCTCACTCTGCAGCAGCTGCTGCCTATGTTGGGCAAGAACACTTGGATGGTGACTTTGGACTTAAAAGAAGTTTACCTGCATATTCCTATAAGACAAGAGTGCAGAAGGTATCTGCGTTTCAAAGCGGGCTCGATGCATTACCAGTTCTCTGTACTGCCCTTTGGCTTATCTACTGTGCCCAGGGTCTTTACAAAGTGCCTGGCACCAGTAATGGCATTTTGCAGACAGAAGGGGATTCAAATATACCCTTATCTGGACGACTGTCTTATTCAAGCGGACGACAAAGACACTCTACTTCGGCATCTAGCTTTTGTGCAGCATCTTCTTCAGTACCTCAGTTTCATAGTAAATCTAAAGAAATCAAATCTGGTACCCACACAACAGATTACTTTCCTGGGTGCTCTTCTGAGTACTACAACCCAGATGGCTTCCTTGACACCAGACAAAAAAGTGCAACTGGCTTCTTCTTTCCGACACCTGCCTTCAATGAAACAGCTGACTGCAAGAAAAATTCTGCAGGCTTTGGGTTACATGGCTTCCTGCATTCTACTAATACCATATGCAAGACTGCATATGAGGAAACTGCAGTGGTGCCTCAAGAGTGTATGGTCTCAGCATTACCACAGTTTGGAAACAGTGATCACGATTTTGCCTTGTCTCCAGCAAGAGTTTCTTTGGTGGGCAGAAGCCTGTCTACAGAACAAGGGGAAGCCTTTTTGTCCTCCACCGACCAACCAAGTTCTGACAACGGATGCTTCAGATTATGCCTGGGGAGCCCACATGCACAGGAGATGTCTTCAGGGTGTTTGGACAAAGGAGCAAACACACCTGCACATAAATTTGAAGGAGATGCTGGCTGTACAGAATGCCCTGATAGCCTTCAGAGACCTTCTTCTACCAGGACAATTGTTGATACAGACAGACAACACTACAGTGATGTGGTACATAAACAGGCAGGGGGGCTCTCACTCTTACCCCCTGTGCAGATTAGCCATGACTCTATGGTACACTGCTCTGACCTGCAGTGTCGACTTACAAGCACAATTCCTGCCAGGAAAAGACAACACTCTGGCAGACACATTGAGCAGACACATTTTGGATCCACACGAATGGATGTTGGATGTTCGGATATTCAGGATGATTATAAAGGCATGGGGATGTCCGGACATAGATCTCTTTGCATCCCCTCAGAATCATCAACTTCCAACATTCTGCACAAGGACCTACCACAAACTAGCATGGCAAGTGGATGCCCTCTCATTCAGTTGGAAACACCTCTCGGTATATGCTTTTCCTCATTTTCCTCTTCTGCCTCGGGTACTTCTGAAGATAAAACAGGACAGACCGCAAATGATTTTACTGGCTCCCAACTGGCCTCGGCAATTCTGGTATTCCACTCTGATGAACCTGGTTCAGGAGCCTCCCTGGATTCTGCCTCAAATCCCTCATCTACTGTCTCAACGGGACGGCTGGATACTGCACAGTCATGTCAAAACTCTGAATCTGGCTGCCTGGCAGATCCAGGGTCTGTAAACACCTCTACCCTTTCCAAACAGGTTATGGATGTAATCCTTGAAGCTAGACGGCCCAGCACTAGAAAATCTTATGCGGGTAAATGGAAAAGATTTTGCTCCTGGAATCAAGTCCAGGGTGGTGATTCTGCTGTTCCGAACATTCCTCTGATTTTACAGTATCTGACAGAGTTGTTACATATGGGCCTATCTTTTTCGTCTGTTAAGCTTCATGCTTCTGCTATTTCTGCACATTATGATACGGATCCTCCAATTTTTTCTCATCCATTACTTAAACAATTTCTTAGAGGGGCTAAGAATATTCAGCCCCCTATGAGGGCTCCTGTTCCCACTTGGGATCTTAACTATGTTTTGGGGAAATTAACCTTGTCTCCTTTTGAACCTGCAGCTTCCACGGATTTGAAATTTTTGTCTTGGAAAACTGCTTTTCTTTTCTTTTCTTTTAGCTATTACCTCTGCTAGAAGAATTTTGGAATTGCAAGCACTCATGGCTGTGGAACCCTTCCTTATTTTTCATCAGGACAGGGTATCTCTATGGACTAATCCCACCTTTATGCCAAAGGTGGTTTCAGCAGTGGCCTTGAATCAGATTATTAATTTGCCTACCTTTTATCCTAATCCTCAGAGTGAGGAAGAAAGTCTTTTGCACTCTTTGGACGTGCACAGGCAGCTTCGTTTATACCTGGACAGGACCAAGATATTCCGGAAATCTGATCAGTTGTTTGTCGCTTATGCTCCTACTGTTCAAGGGAAAGCAATCAGTAAGCAAACTATTTCCAAGCGGATTGCCCATTGCATCAAGTTCTGTTATTCTTATCATGGTAATCCAGTTCCTGTTAATGTTAGGACTCATTCTACCCGGGCTACTGCTACTTCAGCAGCTTTTCTTTGTGGGGTTCCTACCAAGGATATTTTGGAGGCTGCTACTTGGAGTTCTGTGCATACTTTTTCTAAGCATTGCAACCTCCCTCTCTATTCTAAATTCAGGGCCAGTTTTGCTTCTGCAATTTTGCAAGGTTTTGTGACTGCTCCCTCTGTTTCTCCTCCAGCCACCCTTTCTTAGCTTTGGGACTCAACCCTACAGTCATGACGTCAACAGTGAACCACGAAGGGCATAGTACAGTTGTGTACTCTTACCATAAATGCAGATGTTCGAGTGTGTTCACTGTTGCAGTCTGGGTTACCCTCCCACCTACCCCCTCTTTTGTTTTTTCTTTGAGTATTATCTATTATGAGGTATTTTGGCTGATGAGGTTTTGGGCATGGTTTCTATTTTAGCCTTTTCTTTCTGGGCACCTGACATCTGGGGCAAGAAAAACTGGGTAAATGGCGTCAGCTGAGGTCTTTATACCTTCTGGCGCATTGACGTCAGGATAAAAGCGACCTCAGCTGACGCCCGATCCAGACTTTGGGACTCTGGCCGATCGGGGGCTGCTGCCGGCAGGAAGAACCCTACAGTCATAACTGCAACAGTGAACACACTCAAACATCTACATTTATGGTAAGAGTACACAACTGTACTTTTCCTACCTTTCCTGTAACTAGTGTAGTCCAGATTCCGATTTGCTGTATCCAGCACTGTATTTAAGCTTCTGAGCCCTGCCCCCACAAGCTTTCTGTGCTGGAGGGAAACCTTCTAGCTTATCAGTGGGAGTGGTAAGCACTAGGTAACCTATCTACCACATAAGGAGTGGTTCTGGCCCAGAAATTGTAGTTATTGGCTATTTGGGCAGTTTTTCCATCTCTCTCAACTTTCTGATTTAAAAGCCAGCATTTGCACTTGTTTCTCCCCTTTCCTGTAACTAGTTTAGTCCAGATACAGATTCTTAGTTTTAGCACTTGAATTTGCTTATTGGTGATCAGCACTTGTTCAGAACTTGTTGTAAGCACTAAATAACCTACTAATTACTACAGCACTCAACCTTCCTCATTACCTAGAGGAAAACAGTTTTGGTACTTACTTTCCTCACTTGCTTAGAGAAAAACAGCTCTTGTACTCACTTTCCTCACTTATCTAGAGGAAAATAGTTTTTTATTCAGGCATGTCCAAGGGTCAGCTCCCAGTGTTCTCTCCTGTCTATCTGATGAATTTGGGCATCTTGGGGAAATGTAGAAATTGCCTCATGTACACAGACAACCCTCTCCTCCTACCACCCAACATTACAACCTGTGAGAGATGCACTTATCTAGCCAAACTGGAGGTAAAACTCTCTCCAACCAGGATTGAACTTGACAATCAAGAGGAGAAGGTAAACACTTGCACCACACCACACTCATCACATAGTCTCACTAAATCTACACCACCAAAATCCACACATAGAAACATAAAAAAATTTGCGGAGGCTCTCAATAATAATCTCAAGCAACAGGGACCTCCAAAGCAGAAACGCAAGCAACCTCCACCCCCCCCAACACAACCCAAATGACACATAGCCCACAGACTCAGTGTGCCACTCAACCACAGCCAATAAGGCAAAACAACGTACCTAACACACTAGTCATAGATGACTTTATAGTTAGGCACACTGATGTCCCACTCACCAGGCTAAACAAGGAGAAGCTTACTGTCAGCTGCATGTCGGGTGCCAGGATCCGCCACATAACCCATGCACTCAGGTCACTCCACAACAAGTGCAAATATGATTCTGTCATTGTCCATGTTGGTGTGAATGACCTGAGACATACCTCCCTGAACTACATGAAAAGAGACATGGAAGAGCTCTTCGATCTTGTAGCCCAGGCAGGTATGACCCCAGTCCTGAGTAGCATTCTGCCATCACCCAGAATGATGCTGCAGTACAAGGACAAAATGATTGACTTTAACAACTGGCTAAGCTTCTGGTGTCATTCTAAAGGGATCCAGTAACTGTCTGCCTGGAATGACATGTTCGACAGACCATGATGCTTTGCCAAAGATGGCCTGCACTTGTCATCCCTGGGATTCCGGATACTGGCTAAGGTTCTTGCCACCCGTATAGTACCTTTTTTAGGCAAGGTTTAAATGACAAATTCACCACTGTAACAGGAACAGGCAAGCAAAAACTGAGGGTGATGCTACTCAATGCTAGAAGTCTAAATCTCAAAATGCACTCACTCGAGGCACTCCTTAAAATGGAGAACATCAATATCTGTGCAGTAACTGAGACCTGGTTCAAGGCTCCAGAGAGCACACCTTCACTACCAGGCTATAACTCATACCACACTTTTCGGCCATGTAACCTGGACCGGAACACTAAAGACGGAGGTGTGTCCATATTTATTAAGGATATCCACACCTGCAGGCTAGTTGCTCAGCATAATGCAGCCGAGGTTATCCAAGTGCAACTAACTCTGGGCAAAACTGCAATCCAAATTGTAGCTTGCTACAGAACCCCTACCATGCCCCAGGATTTCCACTCCACTTTTCTTGATGTACTGGAAAATATTAGGGTTCAACCAAACACCCTAATAATGGGTGATTTCAACTACCCCACCATTAACTGAGAAAACTACTCATGCACCAACTCCTTTGCTCAACGCTTTCTGGAATTCATAAACTCCAGTGCCCTGGATCAACTTATCCACTCCCCCACCAGGGGCAACAATATCCTAGATCTAGTTATTACCAACATGAGTGACCGGTGTTCCATAACTGAAGTCAATGCCTCATTGGTCCGATCCAACCATAAGCTAATTACCCTAGATATCTACATCCTGCCCCCACCCTCCATTAAGGAAACCATGGTAAAAAAGTTCTCCAAAGCCAATGTCATGCTTCTTAAGACAGAAGTGGTGAACTTCATGACACCCATGCAGATGGACAATACAGTTACGACAACTGAATCCTACACAATTGCACTTTATAAGCACTTACATGAGTGCATGGATCGTGCTAACCCAAACAGAACCAAGACGCTATCTTCCAAAAAAAGGAAGCCAGTCTGGTGACATAAACAAATTGTACAGCAGAAGGAAGAAACTTTTGCAAGAGAGTAAAATCCCATGAGTGGAGGAGCTCCCTGGTCAGCCTCAGTAAGAAGCTGCGATCCCTGATAAAATCCTCCAAAGCTAGTTACGAAAACAAAATCACCATTGATTCTAAAGACAAACACAAAGCATTCTATAGCTATGTCAAGAATCTCAATGGCAACACTCAGATCTGCTCTGAGTTACAGCACAATGGCACTAAATATACAGACCCAGCTGATATTGCCGACATCCTGGCAGATAGGTTCAGTGCTAACTTTACCCCCCTCTCACCTCCTAAATAGCCCATCTCTGTACTGGAAGAATGCAAAGTTCCTGTAATCACAGCTGCACAGGTAAAAACCACACTCTCCAAACCCAAGAACACAGCATCCATGGGACCAGACAACATCCCAGGCTGCTTTCTACATGAACTACAGAATGAACTGGCACTCCACCTAAGTACCATGTTCAATTATAGCCTCACCTCAGGCTTTGTGCCTGTTGAATGGCTCACAATGACTGTTATCCCACTCCACAAGGGGGGAGCCACCACGGACCCCAGGAACTACTGCCCCATTAGATTGACAAGCCTAGTCTGCAAGGCCATAGAACGTATCATCATGGAACTTATAAACAAAGACATTGGTAATCTCCAAACTCTGGACCCCACCCAGTTCGGGTTTGTAAAAGGCAGATCGTCTCCTAAACCTGATAGACTTCTTTGAAGCACTCACCAAAGCCGTAGACAAGGGTAAGGTGGTTCATACAGCCTATCTACATCTTGCCAAGGCTTTCAACACCATTCTCCACTCTGGAATTATAGATAAACTCACTAAACTAGGTATAAATCCCTATGTTACAAGATGGGTTGCCAACTGACAGAGCCCACACTGTGAAAGTAGTAGACTTCCAATCCGACTTCAGCCCAGTGACAAGTGGAGTACCACAGGGTTCAGTCCTGGGTAGTCTCCTGTTTGGTATCTACTTCTCTGAAGTACAGGCTAACACAGAAGGTCTTTGGCTAATGAAGTTTGCAGATGACTGCAAATTAGGAGCCATAATCGAAACTCCTAACGATGTGGACATCCTACAAAAGGGCCTTACTGAGACAGATGCCTGGTGTCAAAGCCATGGCCTCAAGCTCAATGCCAAAAAGTGCATTGTCATCCTCTTTGGTAAAAACTCTGTACCCATGAAATACAACATAGGTGGTAGTATACTTAACACCGAAAGTGTGATAAGAGACCTTGGGACACAGGTGGACAGTAGTATCTCCTTTGATAATCACATAGCCACAGTAATCAGGAAATCCTTCTACGTGGCACACCTCATCACAAAAGGTTTCTCATCCAGAAAAAAAGAGGTCATTGTTCCCCTCTACTCATCACTCATTAGACCCATTATAGAGTACAACGCCTCTTTTGGTATGTACCTCACAAGACATCTACAACTGGAAAGGCCACAGAAATACCTTACAAAGAGGATTACCGGCCTCAAAAAGATGCCCTACGCAGACCGTCTCAAAAAACTCCAGCTTTACTCCGTCGCATATTGCCTACTCAGAGGTGATCTCTGCCTAACATACAAAGCTATTTCAAACCCAGAGCTGTTGGACATGCTCCACCTAAAGAAATCCCAATCCCTCCGAGCTACATACTCTAGAGACCTAAACCTTGTCACCACAATAAACAGAACATGCCGGAGGGATAGATTCCTGTCCCGGAGACTTCCCATACTCTGGAATAAACTACCTATCTATATCAAACAAAGCTCCTCATTAGCACTCTTCAAGAAAAATCTTGATTGAATGGGAAATAGGAAATTCACCCCGGGGATCACCTCTGTGGCTCTGCTCGACAGTGGCACAGGAAAATCATTTTCTTGGGTGGCAAAAGCCAGGGTACCTTTTTGGCTGGGCTTGTATAGGCCCCAGGGCTGATAGCCTAGTACCTACCTATGAAACTATGAACCTATATAGTACTCTGTAGAGAATCTGTAAAATCTGTCAGTTCATTACTCTCCCAAAACATATGCTCCCAGTTACTTCATTTTCTATATCATACCAGCAACATTTGTTATCTGCCTGAAGAAAACTTCTTTGAATTCTGCTTGGGGTATAAAAATATCTATGCAAACATTTCCAAGCAAAGGTCTTAAACTAAACTTTCTGGACTTGGCATACTTGAGAGCCATACATATGTCTTCTCATTGTTTTCTTGTAAATTGCTTTTCCAGTCTCTCTTCCCAAACTTTTTTAACCTCATCTGATTGATTCTTATGGTTATCATACAATATTTTACATGCCCTACAATTATCCTTTTTCAACAGTTACTTATGTTGTAGATTCAACTAAAGGTTCTACCAGAGCAGGCCTTTCACTTAAAATGCCCCTATCAAGCTCTGCTATGGAAGGCAGCCTCTAGCTTTCAATATAAATGTCTTATTGGCCTTATCCCATTCTGTTACCTTTCCTGCTTGAGTTTTTGCTCAAAATATCTTAATCTCTTTGCCAGGTTTCCCCAGAAAATTCCAGCCCCCTCTAGCCTATTTTCTGTACCCCTAGTTACAGTCAACCCCTTTAGCAAAATGTACTTTCTCCAGTCTCGTGTGGGTTTAGTTCTTAAAATACTTTCTGCTACTTAATGAATATAATATTATGTATGGTTATTACTATTTTCCTTAAGGATCTGCATCCAAAATCCCACTCTCTCTTTATTTCTTGAACTGTCCCCTTGCTTCATCACCATCCCTTTTCACTTAGAATAATAACCTTCTGCTTATGTTATGAGTCTTAACTGTATAGCTGTAAAATATCCCATAAAAATAATAATGACCACACTAATGTGCATCTACTTGTTTCAGTCATACACATACACACACCCACACACACCCACACCACACACACACACACACACACACACACACACACACACACACACACACACACACACACACACACACACACACACACACACACACACACACACACACACACACACACACACACACACACACACACACACACACACACACACTAGCCTTGCCAAGCCAGATCAATGAATGTGTAAGAGTGATCAGCTTACAGCAGGGGTCAGTCTCTTTCATCTACAGACTCTCTCAATACCCACTAATTATATCGGGTCTATATCAGAACATCGAAGTGTCAGAACTTCGAATGTTCTAATATCGAACCCAATTCAGCAAATGCTGACAACATCGAAAATTCAGAACAGTGAATTTCTTCCTAGGGAAAAAAATTTGCTGTTCTGAAACACATACACACAACACAAGCACACCAGACAAACAGTAATCCACACACATACACCTAAAATCTTACATCTAACCCTACACTAAACTGTACATACACCACTAACTATCCACTTACCTTAACCCAAACCCTAACCCTAAGGTCCGTCACTATTACACACTCACCTCACCCGCGCCCTAACTCTAACTCACCTACCTCGCCCTAACCCTCACATCCACACAATCGCACACTTACCTGACCTGTGCCCTAACCCTAACTCATCTAACCTGCCCTAACCTTCACGTCCACACAATCACATACTTACCTGAACCCAACCTGTAACGTTCCACCACAGTGCTGAAAATAATGAAGTGACAGAAACGGACAACCAAATTCTTTCCCTGGGAAAAAATGTGGTTTTCTGCAGCTTCGCTATTTTCAGCGTTCGCTGAATAGGGTTCGATATTAGAACATTCGATGTTCTAAAACATCAGTGTTCTAATATAGACCCATTATATCCACTTAATTGGACAGTATATACTATAGATGTTTGATTATGATCAAATAAAGCATGAGTACAGTAATGTATTTCATCTTCTTTCACATAAACACATACTACCCCTGCAAAGACAGGGCTATAACCATTTAACTGTGATCAATCACTGGGTGAGAGCTGTCATTTTATCCAAACTGCTTCAGCATCCACATATTATATCAGCTTTATTGACTGTATACTCTTCTGATATCTGTTTTTGATCAAATTACAACAAAACAACAACAATAATAATAATTGCCAAGTAGTTTCTCTCAAGCACCCATGCACACACACACTAGTCCTAACTAGCCAGATCACTTACTTTTTAACTGCGGTCAAACAGCTGTAAGGGTCAGTCACTTTCATCCACACACTGCTTATTCCCACCAAAAAAGCTAGCCACGTTCTGTGCATTTATTTTCTCAAATAGGTCACCTCCACATCCCATGCCACAGTCACTTTCAGTAAGGAATCTAAATAAATAAATAATAGGTACAGTAATGTCTTGCAAATTGTTGCTGACATTTGCTGCCAACCATGCATAACCCATCCCCAAATTCAATCAATGAAATTAGTTGTTGTTGTTTGTCTTTTCTGCTTTTCCCGGTTAGGGGTCGCCACAGCAGAACTCCGGTCTGCTAATGATTGGCAGTAGATTTTTATGGTGCCGAGTTGCCAGCCCGATGCCCAACCTTCAACGAAGGCATGCACATTCACGCATGTCTTTTGAATGCCACTCGACTGCGGGGAGGACATGCAGACTCCACACAGAAGGCACTGAAATTAGTAAATGGATAAAATTAAAAAGAACATGAATGGACTACTTTAATTGCCAGTTTATACTGTTACTACTACCCACAGGTATATTTAGTATCCTGGTAGTAGTTAAGAAAATAAATGCAAGAAGGAAAACTGCCCCTAATAATAAGTAGAGTCTGATCCTGTTAATTTCTCAGATAAGCAATGAGATCAGCTGATCTGGACAACTGATTTTATGACTTACCTCAAATAGTAATAAGACATGGACTGACTGTCCGTGTTCTATTACTATGCAAAAGGAAACTTTCTAATCATTCATTCATTCTTTGATTGCCCAATAATTATCCTTATAAGGAACATGTATACACTATGGTTCTGATAAGCTGGATAATCTGAGAATGAGCAAATTAGTTTTATTTCTAGTTTTATTTATATATTTACAAACCAGTCACTGCTTTTGTTGTGCCCCCCCCCAAAAAAAAAAAATTTGATGATCATGGGATCCCACATCCACAACATTCATGACTGCCTAACACTGGCTATACAATTCAGGTTATTATCTCAGGCTTAACCTGAAAATGGTCAGTGTGGCTCAACATTCGACCCTCATTTACAAATGAAAACATAAAATATTAAGCTACATATCGCCTCACAGTTAGACGTTGCCCGTTCGATTCTCAGTTAGAGCAACTTCTGTGTGGGACATGCGTGAATGGGCGTTCCTTCATTGAAGGTTGTGCGTTAGGCCCGGCAAGCCAGCACGTAAAAATCTACTGCCAATCATTAGCGGATCGGAGTTCCGCTGTGGCGACCCCTAACCGGGAAAAGCCGAAAGACACAACAACAACATGGACTTCAGCTACATGCAACCTCCAAAGTACTACATTTCAGTCATTGCTTGTATATAAGTGCAATAATTCCCCTTCCATTTTTACTTTAGCTCTATGTTCTACTGATCCATTTTATCTTGAGTTACTAAAAGCCATGTGTGGCTAAACAGGCAAGGCTTTCAGAGTAACCATATCCCATTTCCATAACTTCCTGACAGATGAAATGTTAAGCAACAGAGCTGTTAGCAAATTTACCTTTTGACCTAAACGTCTCATTTTTAGTTAAAAGAAAGTTGTACTTAACTATAAATTACTTTTTTGAGGTGACTTTATCCATATCCTTAGGCAGTGAAATTTACTGTTATATATTAACTTATCTGTGCTATTATACAGACTGCAGGTTGTGATATTATTTCATGTTGCTTCACTCTAGCTTAGCAGTTATAATTTTCTAGGAATAGTTTTCTTTTTCTTGTTTTGCTTATATGCTCACTTTGTAGAGCTTGTTCAATGGCTCACACCTGAAAAAATAATCTGTGATCAGTAGATTGTCACCTAGTCATCAAAATGTATGTATCTGAAATGGAAGGATTTGATCTGGCTGTAAAGTACTGTCAGACAGCAAGTTGGGGGTGATGGTGATCCGGTGGGAAAAAGTATCAGTGAGATCATAACGCTTTACCCAAGCACCAAGTTCTCCTTCATCTACCACCCTATTTCTTACCCCTTCTTCATCTCTGTGCTTGACATGCACAGAAGCCTCCAGCAAAACATTACAGCGGTTTGTCGGCCCGCAAAACCTATGTTGATCAAATAAAAGCTATTATATCATGTCTGTGTTCCAGTGTCTTTGTGTTGCCTCTCATTCTTGTCACATTTCCTATTTTTCTATATTTATTACTTTCTATTTCCTCCACATCCTCTTAATTCTTTTCATTTATCATTGTCTGAAATGATTACATGGCATTTAAGAACCCCATCTGGGGCAAAAAAGGCATTTTAGCAATAACTCATGTTATATTAAGCCTCCAGCTAAGTAACTGTTATTTAACTGAAGTCACATGTAACAGTTACTTGAATGTATGCCTTAATGTCTGTGATCTATTTTTATGGCAAACCCTTTTGAATGCAAGCAGTAGAGATTACCCAGAACCCCAAGGATCCACTATGGATTATCCAAAACTCCAAGGATCTACTATGGATTATCCCGAAGTGGAAAAAAGAAAACAACAGACCAAGAAACTAAAAATAAACATAAAAAGGTGTCGAAGGAGGTCAACCAAGTAAAGTCTAATAAAACAACAGTGTTTATTAAGTGCTTTTCATTCCACTAAATAGTAGAACTTCCTCGGATCAGTTTGATGGATTATCCCGAAATACAAGGAGCCACTGTTCTGGGCAAACAATGCACTCTCACAATACCTGTTTAAGTGTAGTGAAAACAGCTCAGACTAATTCCTATTCAACCATATGCTTTCATTAAAAGATAATTGCTGCCTATAAACTTGCTGGGCTTATGGTTTCCAGTTTTCTCTAATGCCCTATGTACCAGCTATTTATACTTTACTTTTCTAAGGAAGTTGCAGGCAATTCATGAATGTGATTGTCTATTGCTAATAATGTAAAACAACACAGAGGATTAGGATCAGGTCTCCCATCATAATTAACTTATTACATGTTTGAGACATGAATGCTAAGATATTCATCTTGAGCATAAAGCTTAAGAGTTGACTCATGTTATCCATGTTTAGAACACAAAATAAGAGTTGTGTTTCATAAGACCTGATCATAATTTATTGCTATATGTGGAACTTTACATGCTACATGTACTACCAGTCATAAAAAGAAAGAGAGAGACAGAGAAAAAAAGTAGGAGTGTAAAGTATGTCAGTGGTTTTCAAAGCCTCTGAAAGCTAGTAAAATATGTAGCACTATCAGGCAGACAGTAGGTAGAAAGAAAGTGTCCATCAAAAGAATGAAATGCTTTAAAAGCTGTTAGACATTTCGTTCTACCACACTTTCTGTTTTTATAATTGTGGTACAGCAAAGTATTTTATCTCCTGCCACTGGTCTTTATTATCCAGAACTGTCCACGTTCAATCACTAGCTCAAGACCCTGGGGGGATTCAGTAATTGTCCGTGTAGGACGAACGAAGTCCTACTCGGAGACTGCCATCTAAGAGTTAGACGTCAGCGCGTCATGCATATGCATGAGGGCGCGCTGACTCAACCCCCAGGCTAACACGGAGCATGTAGGAGTGCAGGGGGCATGTCAGACTGCCGAGCAGTCCAAATATCCACTCCCCTGCAAGTGCCTAAATCTGCAAATGTCAGCAGATATGAGCGAGTCTGCTCAAATGTGTATACCCCCAACACTACACTCCCCCACATTCAAAACCCCTGTACAAATGAAATAAAAGTTAAAACAATTTTTTTTTATTATTCCCGAAATAGCTGCCCGTATTTGCATGTGTGTGCGCGGGTGTGCCCATTGCTTAGCTACAGTAAGCAGTGTAGACATCGAAGAGGATAATAAACTACTAATATGCAAATTAAGCCAAATTGCAATAGCGTAGTGGTAGAGCCTTCGCACAAAGAGGAGGCATTCCCGGTTCGAGTCCCACCACTCCCCTTTCCATTTTCATTAGGAAATCTGTGCATAAAAATAATTCCTGACATTTACCTTTTAAATTCTATTAAAATGCATTTAAATGGCCTATGTAGTAGTGAACAATATTTTTAATATATATAAGACAGTGAAACGGTCATACATACTAATGAATGCATAAGTAACCTATGTTAAGCAATGTGAAGCACTGCTAAGCAACATTTACCAGTATTAAGCACATTTAAGAATAATTGCCCATAGCTAAGCACTGCTTTAACTAGCGCAATATAATTGCCCATAACTAAGCACTGCTTCAACTAGCGCAATATAATTGCCCATAGCTAAGCACTGCTTTAACTAGCGCAATAGCTTTGCGAGTAGCTGCGCATCACGCCAACTAGCGCATACAAAACATGTTTGCGTGGAGCTGCGCACCGCACCAACTAGCGCAGTGTTGGGCAACATCGGGCAACGTAGAGCAAGTAGAGCAATGTTGGGCAAAGTAGAGCAAAGTCGGCTAAACATAGCCACACCTCCTAGCCGATCAGGCCAGTAGTAAAATAAAAAGCAATGACAGGCTTCGAACCCGGGATACTGTGCATCATAATCAAAGTACAGAACCACTAAGCCATGACAGCTTTTGCTGTTCATGCACTGTCAACATACATATACATATTAATGAAAGTTTACTCAGTGCTAAGCAGGTATGCACTCAGCTGAGAATTTTCAAAACCGGCCAATCACAAATAAGTGTGGGAAATGAGCCATATTTAAGCCCCATAGGCGGGAATAATCACCATAACTGGTTGTAGCTCCCATCTGCAGACAGAATGGCTGGTGCTGGAGAGGGCTCTCATTTTCGAGCGCAACGGTGGGGCATTGAGGAGTCAAAACTGATGGTTTGGCTCCTTGTCCATCATCATGATGCAAGACTCCTGCAGGGCCAGTTCCAAGGCACGGAGTACAAAGCGGAGGCATGGAACCATCTAGCACATGATCTCACCAGTGCCACAGGCATCCCTCGGACTGGTGAGCAGGTCAGACACCACCATGCAGACCTGAAGAGACAGAAGCAGGACCAACTGAACCAGTGGATACAGGAGGCCCGTGGAAATGACAATGCCCCACTACTGAGTAGGTATCCATGGAATGGAGTATGTAAGAATAGCTATTGTAGTCTATATAATGGACAGGTATGTCTCAATATCCCTTCATTTACTTCACAGCTGCAGGTGTCCGTGCTGCGAATCAGCAAGCCTATGCAGATAGGCTGCTAAGGCTGCACCACCAGGCAGGTTAGTAATTATTCTGCATGTATTGTTATATAAAATAAGTGAGAGAGCCTGAAAAAAGTGTTGTAGCCCAATAATAAAGGCATAAAATGCCCTGAATAATTTCTCTGCATGTACTGTTATATAAAATAAGTGAGAGAGCCTGAAAAAGAGTGTTGTAACCCATTAATAAAGGTAAAATAAGTCCTGAATAATATCTCTGCATGTACTGTTATATAAAATAAGTGAGCGAGCCTGAAAAAGAGTGTTGTAACCCATTAATAAAGGTATAATACATCTTGAATAAGTCTTCTGCATGCACTGTAATATCAAATAAATGAGAGAGCCTCTAGAAAAGTGTGTAATGTAATTAATAAAGGTATAATACCTGGAGTGTGTCCGTGTCACTTACTTTGAAATGTTGTTGTACTCTTGCATTATATAAATAGTACTGTTGTATTAAGCGCTGTCAACCCACAGTTGGGCAGTCCCATATAAAGTGGATGAAGGGAGTGCCAGTAGCTGTGAAGCATATATACAGTCCTCAACAGTTGGTTAATGGCTGGCATGCATAGGTAAATCTGGCACACAAGTAGCTTGTTAATGTGTTCCCCAGAAATGTGAGTGTGCTGCTAGAAATGTAGGAGGCTGTAGAAATATAACTGAAAATGTCACGTGAACACATCCAGATATGTAGATATATAAATATAAATAAAATAAATACGTAGCAGTAACATCTGCATCCTGGACAGTTAGTATGTCAGATATAGGTTAGGTATATAATGAACTAGCCAAACCCATTACACAACTTAATGCACGCTGCCTAGTGTAATAATACATGTAGGGGATATACACCTGCAGTCAATAGGAATGTAGTGTAAACTATAAGTGCATATAAGATGTTAATGGAGGTATCTTTAAACACCCTACTGTATGTGCATAAACAATGCAATTCCACACCTCAATGGGTATGTCTAATCTCAAAACATTTGTTGGGACATATGTCCTATTGTTCTATAAATATCTGCATTTACTTTGATGCATGTGCCCTGTTCAAACACCACAATCTTGGTGGCCTGTTGCCACCAATCATTCCTGCATGCTGTTGGAATGTCCACTGTCGTTCAATATATGCATGTGTTATGCTTGCTGTTCAACTGTTGGAACCCTGGTGTGTTGGGTTAATGGGAATATTACTGCATGCTGTTACAACTAATTTGGAATGCTGTTGTCTATGTTGTCATTAAATACACCTAAACACAGAACATATGGGAAGGCTGGTCCCAGCAGACCCACCTGTCCCTCCTCAGCTGGCGATTGCACCTGGCACCAGGAGGTCCGGTGCCCAGCCCAGGCCCCCCTCCTCCATTGGTCCTGTGCCACCTTTGGATGGAAGCACTGCAGGGCATGGGGCTCATCCTTCCAGTGCAAGTGTGGGCGGAGGAGGGCCACATGTCACCCTCCGAAGGGTCCGGGCCATGGTGCGTAGGGAGATCCAGCGTTCAGTCGCTGATCCCCTATGCCAGCTCGAGGCAAGAGTGGCGCCACTCATGTGTGAGCCTGCCCCTCCTATGCAGCCCCCAGCACAGCCACCCTCCGGGCTGTGAAGGTGCAGTGGTGACTGCCCATGGGTGGGGATCTCAGTTCCACTGTTACCATCTGTGGGCTCATGGGCTTGCGATTTCCAAACATCCTTCCCTGTCAATTGTGTTCACCCACCCCATGTGTCATATTCTGCCCCTGTATGCATCTTGTTTGTCTTGTCTGTTTACCTCCCCAACCTACCTCCCACAACATACCTACTTCCCCTACCTCACATTCCACTCTCACCTGAAAAAAAAAAATGGGCAATCTGCTCCCACAAAAAAATTACGCCCCATACATAGCTGCCCATTTTACACAAATGTCCGCTGGACACAGACACTGAAATTCAATTGGCAGTACAACATACTTCGTTGTCCTCACCCCTCTCTCAGGGGTGGAAGGTTTCAAAATTCACTCCAAATTACAAGTATATGCACAGCTGTTGCTGTTAAAGAAATGGGCAGCTATGGACCTTCCCTACACCCGTCCTGCACATCCCGAGCTGTTTTCCCTACTGTCTTTCCCTCTTTGTGCCCCTTTTTCACCACTTTCCTATCTCCCCATTTTCTTTTCTTTCAAAGAAATGAGCGCGGGGGTTAGCGGGAGTAAGCACTTTTAAGCAGTAGTAAGCGGGTTTGAGCGAGTGTGCGCATGTGTGCGCTTAGCTTAGTATTGCTAAGTGTCCCGCAAACCCATGCAAACCAGCTTACAACTGCTTAAAAGTGCCTTAGTCACCCTGCATATGAGGGGCCTTGTTCTGCTCAGCAGCAAAATAAAACACCACTGCCAGTCTCGAACCCCAGACCTTGGACACACTAGACTGCATGAAGTACCACTAGGCCACAGTAGATATACAGTAAGATGTTGCTGAAATATATATATATCATGCATCAGAATGTGTGAATATAAAGGAAAGGTAGGAATGCCATAACACAAAACCTGTTCTGTGGAACTATACCAGCAGTTGTTGTGGAATTGCATTACATGACTGTGATAACAGAACCAGACATTCTAGCAGTAAATACTGTTACAGCAGCACTTCACAACCCCCACACAGTATCATAGCAGGACAATCCCCACACAAATGTACAAAATACCAGTGTGTTCAAGGTACAGCAAGGATGTAGGTAGGCATACTCAGTACTGGAATTGTCCAGTTTCATGAGCATCCTGTGATAATGTCAACAAAATATAAAGCACAAACACTGCAGAAGTGAGTACATTAATATCCACAGTATAGATGTTCCCAAACAGTTCATGTGCCAAATGGAAACATCTCAATAACTACATATGTATGGCAGCTCATTGTAGATGTTGTAAAGAAACTCCATACTCCCATGTATCTTGTGTTAGCATTTCTAGGGGTGAGTACAATTCTACACTGTCAACTGTGTACTGGAAGAGGCAACATTCAGGTCTGAGTACAACATACAAATAACTGGCTACACCCTTAGCAACATTTAGACAAAGTATACCAACCTTCTGACTTACACTACGGTGTCCACAGCAAACAAGCATGGGCCCCACTTTGGAAAGCTGAAAGGCCTACGCCTACCTGACCTAGCAATTTATAGCATTGGGTTGCTATGACAGTGAGTACTGCAATTACCACACAGCAGGCTGCATGCAATTACCAAATGGTGGCCACCAATTGGTGCAGAGGCCATCACATGCACATGTGCAGATACCTCTAAAAGCAGGCTGTACTTGCTGTCCACACATGCAATCATTTCATTGCAGCCATGGAGAGAGAGAGAGAGAGAGAGAGAGAGAGAAAGCAAGCAAGCAAGAAAGAGAGACACAGAGACGCACACAGACACACAGACAGACAGACACCAGCAACAACAGCAACAGCCACAGCAACAGCAAAAAAAAATCAACATAAAAAAATAACATATATATATATATATATATATATATATATATATATATATATATAAATCTATTACTACACACACAGAACGTAATAATACAAACCCATACAAAGTAAAGGTATGTAACTGATATGTATTTACTGGCATGTAGTAGATGTTTTAGAAGAGTACTCTACATACTTTGAATCATCCATATGTGGCAGCAGTATGTATCTATGCACAGATGCCCTGCATAACTACTGCCATGGAGAAATCAGTGTGTAGGTGTGTGCAGTGGGATATGACTGTGATATATGTAGTTCAGCATTAAATGTCAAACATCTGATCCATGTTATCTCTGTTCTGTACAGTAGTGTGTACAATGGCTGTTTGGGGGAGTAGCGCATACAGTTATATAAACAAGGATGTGACAGAGTAACAAATGCATGATAGTCATATTAACATGTAGCTTAGCATTGGCAACAGCTGTACCAGGCTAGTATGCTAATCTAGCATTTGCAGCTATATATACACCCTCTAATATTACTGTGTGCTCACATGTGACACCTGTTCATGTTGCAGCAAGGCCCAGCAGGTCAGCTGTGAGGTCCATGGACTTACAACAGTGTGGACCTTGTGTGTGTATGGCACACACATATGGAGAGATCTGTCTGTGTCAGATATATTAGCATCTGTACATGTGCATAGAGCAAGGGACATACTGCAACTGTTTGTGAAGGGTGGACATATATATGTTGTTGAAGGTTGTTATGTGCATACTTCTATGTAGGTTGTAGTGTGTGGCAAACAAGACAGCATACAGTGCTGGTATATGACATGTGGTGGTTAAACGCTGTGGGTATGAATTGTCAGGTTTGCAGTGTTGCAGCCAGTGAGGCCTGCTAAAGCTACATGTGCTAAGAACACCTTCAATGCATTCCGCACAACACTGTGCAATATTAGTACATAACAGTATACCTCGCAACCTTCGCATAATTGATATTCCCACCATGAAAGGTGGACCGTATATGTGCCTATATGGATATCTATATGTACACCAATGTATGTTTATATTTATGTGTGTGTGTGTATATATATATATATATATATATATATATATATATATATATATATAGAGAGAGAGAGAGAGGGTCATATTTACTGCGACAGATGGCTGGTGACAAAGCCATGGACTCAAGCTCAATGTTGAAACTGCATTGGCATCCCTTCTGGCAAAAACTCCATACCCATGAACTACCACATAGGTGGTAGTCTACCTAACACCGAAAGTGTGATAAGAGACCATGGGACACAGGTGGACTGTAGTCTCCCCTTCGATAATCACAGTGACACACTAGTCATGTAATCTGTCTACCTGCCACACCTCATCACAAAAGGTGTGTCATCCAGGGAAATATAGGTCAGTGTTCCCCTCTACTCATCACACATAAAGCCCATTATAGAGTATAATGCCCCATGTGGTATGTACCTCACAAGACATCCACAGCAACTGGAAACGACAAAGACATACCTCACAAAGAGTAATACCAGCCTCAAACAGATGCCCTATGCAGACCATCTCACAAACCCACAACTACACTGTGTCACATACCACCTACCCAGAGGTGACCTCTGCCTAACATACTAAGCTATGTAAAAACCAGAGCTGTTGGACATGCTGCACGTAAACAGATCACAATCTCTACATGCTACATGCTCTAGGGACCCAAACCTTCTGACCACAATAAACAGCACATGCTGGAGGGATAGATTCCCATCTCAGAGACATCCCATACTCTGGAACAAACCAACTATCCATAGCAAACAAAGCTCCTAATTAGCAGTCATCATAAATAATCATGAAGATTGTATGGGAGATAGTGAATACACCCAGGCATTCACCTCTGTGTCTCTGCTTGACAGGGCCACATGAAATGCAATGACCTGTGTGTCAAAGGCCAGAGTAGCATATGGCTAGGCTTCTATAGGCCCTAGGGCCAATAGCCTCTTACCTACCTATGAAGTGATACACACCCACATGTACTTGTTGCAATAATTGCTATGTGAGTTTGACTGAGTGTGATGGTGAATGTGTTGGTGAATGTGTCAGAGTTTGGTTTATGTGTGATAGCTTAGTGGGAAACTGTTTCTGTCATGGTATTATGTGTCCTAGCTGTGATCCCAGCAAAAGATGTGTATACAATTGCTAGGCTGAAAAAGCAGTATGCCATACATTCTGACATAGTCCCTTGTTGTCGACTGGGGTGCCCATTGTAGGCCAAAGCAGTACATGCATGCTTATTGAGTGTTACTGCTGGCGAATCCAACCCCTGTATGAACTGTAGTACTACCTGAGGCTGTATGCCTAAACAGCACAGTATGGTGTATGTCCACATTGATTGGAACCACTGTTCCATGTGTTCCCTGTAGTCCTCACAGATTACATACCTCAGGCATACGGTCTCGTAACTACTGACACACAGTACTGTAAGGTACACAGGTAAAGGTCACCTGTGTTGCCATACCTATGTGTCTGGTATGTATGTCTGATGTGTGTGTGTGTATGCCTGTACCATGGCCTCGGTCATATGTGTGTTACAGGATATAGGTGCATATCTAGCAACATGTATAGTGTAGTACAGCAGTATGCCACCTATATTCACGAATGTGCACATATGTTAGGCAGGGGTCTGCCATCAACGACTAGTGTGGTATACCGGTGATACTGTCACTGGACTTTACAATCATTGCAATGGATTACACTTTTCATGATGCATTAGCATGATATATACCTCCTGTGTCTAGGTTGTGCATTGTGTCGCATACAGTGTGCCATGTACTGTTGTATAGTATTACATACTGTTGTAAGTTTGTTGCTGTGCAAAACGTGGTTTGATATATAGAGTGTGCCAGGCACTGTCAGGCAGTTGTGGGTTGAGTACTGACATGTGGTATTGAAAGTGTGTATCTTCTGACAGCCAATAGGTTGCTATATATGGCAGTTAATTGATATCTGTACATTAGAAATATACGTGTGCCTCATGACTTGCTCACACATATTGTTTCATTGTCTTCCAGGGCTATGTCCCACCATCGTAATCCCGCCTATAGCACGGCAGAGGAAGAGGTCATAACATCCAGCCTGGTGCAGCAGTATGCCCTGCTGTTCTCTAGAACCAGCCAGGACCAGCATGAGCGGACTGCGCTGTGGCAAGAGCTTGTCCATCGGGTAAATGACATAGGCATGCATAACTGGACATATGAGCAGGTACGCCATCACTGCAGTGATTTAATTAGACATGTCCGGCAGCATGCATCTGATATCCGCAGACAGCAGCTTGCCACAGGTGGGGGGTAGCCATCCATCCCCCCTCACCAGAGTGGAGGAGCTGCTCCTGAGCCAGGTGGCTCCTGGCCAACAACAACCCCAACAACTAACGTGTGTCATCATGGAGGCCGGAGTCACCCAGCAAGCTGACATGGAGCGTGCAGGTAACATGGCATAGCTGTAGACTACTGTTACCTCAATTGTTAGAGCATGCTTATGTGAGATGTGTACTGTGTAGTTAGACAATGTGGTGCCTAGTGTTGTGCAATGGTAATAATTAGGAATACAATCTGTAGGCCTGTGACTGTCAACCGTTGTACTACTGTACGATTGCAAACACACAGTAGCAATGCCACAGTTGTTGCCACTGACAAAGTGTCTCATATCCTTGTAGGTCCCTCTGGTGTGACAGCAAGGCAGCCGACCCATGCTGGTGAGTGTGTTCTACCTTTAATACTGCTAATTAAATGTGCATGTCATAGGTGAGGTGTAGGCCATGTACACGTAACACACATATGCATAATGCATGCTGTGCATGTTTGCTGTGAGACTATGCACATCCCAGTAATGTGGGTAGCTGCCTAAAACACATACAATACACAGAGCATTCCACAGAATTGTGGCAACACTGATGTGGACATTGGATAGGCAGAGTCGATACACATGCACACAACATACACAACACTGTCATACGCAGTACACGTTAACATGCTACACATGGCGTATTCAGATGCCCACTGTAAGGTCACACTACAGTATCCCACACTTCATCCACACAGCACACATAATATACCTGAGGGGTAGATGCCTCACATGTGGCTGTGCGACACTCTTCGACACATTACACATTCATGGTAGGCAATGCCCCTATTGTGCACCTTACAAACCCATGTAACAACTGGCTGTGAAATGGTGAATGTAGCCATGGTACTGCAGTTCTGGTACAGCATGGTATGTGCCAGTCTGGCACACATTAGTAGCCTTGAGTGACCACATGATGCTGCATGATGATGGCTCATGGTAGTACACCCCATCCAGTTACAGTGACCACAGTACTACACATAGCATTACCTGCTATGCACCTCAGTGTTGTGTGTGTGCAAACATAGGCACCTATACACAATATGCATAGCAATCACCATTTGTACAAAGTGACACATATATGTCTTGTAATGCTATTGAGTGTATAGGTCACATGACACACACTGTGTCTGTGTGATGTTTAATGTTGCAGTTGTGTTGTAGCATGCCATGTCATGTCTGGCACTGGCATGTCCACAATATGTCCTACACTCACCATAACCACTGTACAATGGCCATGTTGAGCAATGGTATTCCATCAGGTAAACATGCACCACTCATCCTGTGTGTATACATAGCATGCATGTGCTAATCCTGTGTCCACAATTATCTGCTGAAGACACAGATGCTCTAATCAGAAATGGATATCTATGTGACACACAGATACACATCCAGCCATGGTATGTATACCTGTGAGAGATGGTGCACAGAACATTGCAGAGCTTATAATACTTGCACAGCACTGTCGTGTCCATGTACACAGTGCATTCCAGGGTGAGGCCAATCACTGAACAACAACACACATGCATCAAAGACATGTATAGTGTTATTGGCAAGGGCTGTCAACACCCGCACTGCATGCTGTTGGGAAACACACGTCCTGCATGCTGACACATGTGATATAACTGTTTGCCTTGTGATACTGTACCCCACCATCACCCGCTATTGAGTATGTTCTGGATTGCTGGTGGTGTGTGTGTGTGTGTGTGTGTGTGTGTGTGTGTGTGTGTGTGTGTGTGTGTGTGTGTGTGTGTTTTAGTGATGAGTGCATTTGTGTGCATGTGTGCATGTGTGCATGTGTTCATGTGTTCATGTGTTCATGTGTGCATGTGTGCATGTGTTCATGTGTGCATGTGTGCATGTGTGCATGTGTTCATGTGTGCATGTGTTCATGTGTGCATGTGTGCATGTGTGCATGTGTGCCGACATCATGTACAGGTCGTAAAGTGTGTTTCCTGTCTTCCTCTCACAGGTGCTGACCTTGGGCTGGTTCACTGCAGCAGGGAAACTGATGTCACTGAGCAAAACAGTGATACTGATGATAGGTGTGTTGAGGCACAGGCATGTTTGCCAGGGTCTGTCATTGGGCCACCAATCGACAGTACACAGCTGTCCACCCCATCCATGCATACAGTCATACTGCCAATACATCCATCACCAATGCCCATAGCTGAGGGACAGCATACAGTTGGCATTGGCCAGGACAGTGTGGTATCCATGGCACATGCATCCCAACACAGCAGCCATACCCAGATGTCTGGAAGGGTACCACATAGGCAGATGTCCAGGGGTTCTCGTAGGAGCACTGCTGCTCATCATGCCACTGGCAGATGTGCCACAGGTCTGACAATGTCACGCATGTTCCAGGCTGTCATGGAGGCACAGGCACGTATGGAACGGTACACCAGACAGGGACTAAGGGCACAGAGGGCACATAACACCACCGTCATTGACAGTATCCGTGACCTAGCAGGTGCCATCCATCATTACACCGAGGTCACTGATAGATGTTGGGGAGAGACATTAGATATCCTCCGCAATGTCATGTCCATGTGTCAGGACAGTGCGGGATGGTTGAGTCATCGATGTGGATGTATGCCAGCAACATCAGCAGCTGGCAGTCGCCGCAGATGTCCCTCAAGCCACAGCCACTCCCGTAGTGCCAGTACCAGCCCCAGCAATGTTGGGGGTGGGCTGTCCATAGAACATCCTAGAAGACCACGTGCACATGGCTCTGGACAGTCCCAGCAGGGACCTGTGTCCAGTGTACATCCATCCACCTCTGGGGATAGTACCCAGTCTGGCTTAGTACCTGATAGTGTCAGTAGCACCCCTGCCAGGCACAGGTACCATATCCATGGCCAGAGATGGTGATCTGTGAAGCCTCGCAGGTACAGTCTGTGGCTGTCCCACAAATACCCGTATATGGCAGCCACATGGTGGAACTGTGTGCATGCAGACACACACACATACTCCAGACACCTAGGGCTAACACATACCCACACACATTACATCAACATTGGCCCATTCCAGTATTCTTGCCCCTCACACACACACACACACACACACACACACACACATACATGTCGATTGGATGGCTCACTGTAGGCCTCTGGCAAACCAACAACACACCCTGTGCATATGATGAAACCTGTGCCACCTCCTGTCATCTGTAACATCGATGCAGGAACAGGCTACCATGGTGCTGATGCACAGGGTGTCTTTATAGCAGTATAGCAATGTTAGCATGTTGTCAGCAGTACAGTGTAATGATATGCTTGAAGGTGTAGCTGAGCAGGCATGATGCATTAATGCTATGATTGTCATTGTAGTGTTGTTTACACCAGTGTTGGTTCCAATTGTGTATTGTCCAGCCACGTGCCACTTGGCTGATGTGTGCAGTATTGGCAGCATGTGTTAGAGAGTGGACAGTATGTGTGGGATGTGTGTAGCACAGATTTGCAGGTGTACAGTTGTGAACATGGTGGAGGTGCACTGTCTGCATGTACATGCATAGTGGACACATGGCCAGGGTGACATGCTCTGTATTACACAGTAACACTCCATAGTTTCTATTGGTGGCCAGTATGCATTGTACTACACACATTTCAGAACCTGACTACACATGTGTGTATGACATGGTTTGACACTGTGCTGTGGGTGATACTGTTACTATCTGTCATTGTTTTGCATTCTGGTAGTATACATCACTTCCACAGCCTGACCATAACCAATCGTTAGATGATGTCTTGACAACCGACACACAGATGTAGGACACACAGCAACATTTGGATCCTTCAGGTACTATACTATGCCAGTAACCACTGGTATTCACCTGCACCCATTACTGACACCACTCCTGTTTGGCATATAGCTCTCTTAGGTACAAGCAATCACAGTAGGGATATGTCCGTCCACGTCTGGTAATGCATACTGTGGCCTATAATGCATTCTCCAGATGACACACACATCCTGCACAAGGGTATCATACAGACAGATGCCTGTTGTCAAACCCATGCTGGAAAGCTATAAGCCAAACTAAGCATAGTCATCCACCTTTATGGAACACATTATCCCCACAGTACCACATAGGTAGTAGCCACCAACATGATGAACAGGTACCGATATGTACATGCAACCAAGTGTTACATCATCTGTCCTTTGTTAATCACATTTCCAAAGGTATTTTGAGATCCCTCGGTGGATCACATAAGCAATAAGGGGTCTGCATGCATATCCACAAAGGTTGTTCAACACCTGTTATGAATAGTCATCATTGACAGACTTTGCTGCATTTGAACAGGTCTGACATATACCTCGGCCATAGACCCTCACACACACATTCCAATAGGAACCGTAATGACTTTGTGTGACACAGATGACCTAGGCCAGGGATCACTGCAGTGGCTGGGCTTGTCACAAGCATACAGATGTGACCTAAGGTCTGGGAAGCAGCAGCACAGTCTGGCAAGGATGACAGCTGTGTTCTTGGAGAAAGCAGGGTTCCCACACATGCAATCATTGAGGTAACATGTACGTATATGTATTTGCCACACAGCTAGCTCACATGTGCAATGCATACTGATATGTCATACAGTAGTAAAAGCAAAACCCACAACACATTGACCAACAGTGTCACACACATACACACTCACCAAGTGCAGGATTCAAACCCCTACCTAACTACTTCATGATACTAGAAGAGTATGCATTAACATGATGCGCTATACATATTACTGGGAGTTCTCTTTTCCACAGGTATATTTGTAGGATGGTGACATCATCAGACTTGACAAAGGTTAGATTACCACTTTTGAGGTGTTTCACTACTCTCCTAAAAGGTTGCTCCTTCCCATGGAGACCACACACAAACACAGTTGTCCAGTGCAGGATTCAAAACCCTACTTAACTACTTCATGATATTAGAGGAGTATGCATTAACACAACACGCTATACATAGTATTGGGAGTCTTCTTTTCCACAGGTATATTTGTAGGATGGTGACATCATCAGACTTGACAAAGGTTAGATTACCACTTTTGAGGTGTTTCACTACTCTCCTAAAAGGTTGCTCCTTCCCAAGGAGACCACACACAAACACACACACAGTTGTCCAGTGCAGGATTCAAACCCCTACCTAACTACTTCATGATACTAGAAGAGTACGCATTAACACAACGCGCTATACATATTACTGGGAGTCATTTTTTCCACAAGTATATTTGTAGGATGGTGACATCATCAGACTTGACAAAGGTTAGATTACCACTTTTGAGGTGTTTCACTACTCTCCTAAAAGGTTGCTCCTTCCCAAGGAGACCACACACAAACACACAGTTGTCCAGTGCAGGATTCAAACCCCTACCTAACTACTTCATGATACTACAGGAGTACACATTAACACAACACACTATACACATTACTGGAAGTTATCCTTTCCACAGGTATATTTGTAGGATGGTGACATAATCAGACTATACGAAGTGGGTTACATTAGGTGACATTAGATGGCCTACATTGAAGGAATGTCTAAACACTTTGGCCATGTGATCATCAAAGGTGAGTTTACTATCTACCTGTGTCCCCAGGGCCATAATGACTTTCTCCGTACATGCTGGATTACCACCTATGTGGTAATTTGTGTGCACTTTGTATTACCCAAAGGGGATGACTATGCATTCTTTGCCATTCAGCTTGAGGGCATTGTTTTGACACCAGGTATCTGTCTCTGTAAGACACTTCTGGAGGATGTCTGTGTCAGCTGTACAGTCAATTATGGACCACAGTTTCCAGTCATCTGCAAACCTGTTCAGCCTTACACCTGCCATGCTTGCCTGTACCTCTGAGCAGTATCTACTGAACAGGTGGGGTCCCAGGACCAAGACCTGTGTGATGCCATTTGTGACTGGCTTAGAGTTGGACATGGCACCCACAACTATGAACATGTGTGTTTGATCTGTGAGCCACTTGGCCACCCATCCTGTGACATAGCTGTTCATGTTCAAGCTGGTACACTTGTCCATGATGACAGAGTGGGGAATGGTGTGGTAAGCCCTTAGTGAGGTCCAGGTGGGCTGTGTGGACTACTTTCACCTCCATCTATGTTCATGGTAACTGTTTTAAATAAGTCAACTAGGTTTGGGAGCCAGGCTCTGCCTTTAACAAGGCAAAGTTGTGTAGAGTCCAGTGTCTGGAGATCTCCAATGTCTCAGTGTATGGGTTCCATGACAATTTGCTCAATAGCTCTGTAGACCAGGCTGAGTACACATATTGGGCAATGGTTTCCAGGTTCTGTTTTGGCACACCCTTTGTGGAGCTGGATGACTGTTAGTGTATGCCATTCTTTGGGTACATAGCCTGTGGTACGCTTGAGTCTGGACAGTGAATGTAGGTGAGGGTGTAGTTCCTTATGGGCCTAGTGTAAGATGCAGCCTGGGACAACATACAGTCACATTGATGCTATGTTCTTAGCTTTGGTGAGGGCTGTCTTTACCTGCATGTCCATGACGTCTGGGTCTCTGCATCCTTCTGTGATGGACACAGGCCCTTTTGGGGTGATGGGGGGGAGTTTACACTGAACTTGTCCCCCTGGGTGTGGGCAATGAAAGTTGGTTTGGTGTATGTCATTCCTTTTTCAGTAGCTGACAGCATATTTGGAAGTTGACACCTACATGTCTGGTATAGCTACCAAAGGCTTTGTGGTTGTTATTCTTACATTCCTTGGCTATTTGTCTTTAGACACCATCCTTGGATTATTTTAAGAGCGATCATTGTTTCTTCCTGATAATGATCAGTGATGCCTTTCCTTTAGTGAAGTTGGATCTATCATGTGTTTGTTTCCTCCTTCTCTTGTCTAGCTTATTTATGGACAACAAACACCTGCTTGTTGTCCTATTTTTGGAGGAGTGCATCTTGGTTTTATTTGTGATGTCTCATTCCATGCATCCCTGTAGATGCTCATAGGATGCACTTGTAAATGATTCTGCAGATTGCATACCATTATCCTATAGCAAGGGGTCTTTGGAACATTCCATTTTGGTCTTGGGAAGTGTGCAGTTTGCTTTTGCAAATGTCTTCACAGTGGTTTCATTGACTGGGTGTGGGGGGATATGGATGTCCAATGTGATTACTTAATGATCTGATATTACCAGCGAGGGGTTTATCTCTGTTGTGGAACACTGGTACCCCATGTTGGTGATGATCATGTCCAGTATGTTGTCACCTCTAGTGGGCATGCTGACCAGCTGTTCCAGGGTGTTAGAGTTTCTTAACTCTAGGACACATTGGGCAAAGGACGTTGTATACGAGTAATTCACCCACTCAATGTTTGGGTAGTTGTAATCTCCTCATATAATGGTGTTTGATAGGACCTTTATATTTGCCATTGTTCTCCAGAATACTGAGTGAGGTTCCTGAGACAAGGTACATGATCTGTAGCAGGCTACAATCTGATGGGCAGCTTTGCCCAATGTTAGTTGCACTTGCATGGTCTCCAAGGCCTCATGCTGTGCCAGTAACCTGGAGGTGTGGATATCCATAAGGTAAATGGCTACACCCCTTCCTTTTGTATTTCACTCGTGGTCTTGGGTCCAAAGGTCAGGGTGATTGTGAGTGTTTTACGTGGATCATATCCAACAGCTCTATGTTTGACATAGCTTTGTATGTTACGCAGTGAACACCTCTGAGTAGGCGATATGCAAGGGAGTACGGATGGAGCATTTTGCGATGGTCTGTGTATGGCATGTATTTCAGGCCACTAATGCTCTTTGTGAGGTATTGCTGCTGGCTTTCCAGTTGTTGTAGTTGTCTTGTGAGGTACATAGCAACAGTGGCGTTGTACTCTTTTAGAGTTCTAGTGAGTGGTGAGTAGAGGGGAACAATGTCCTCTTCTATTCTGCATGAGACACATTTTGTGATGAGGTGTGCCACATAAGAGGGTTTCCTGACTACTGTGGGAATGTGCTCATCACAGTTGTATCCACTGTCCACCTGTGACCCAGGGTCTCTTGTCACGCTTACAGTGTGAAGTATACTACCACCTATGTTGTAGTTCTTGGCTACAGTGTTTTTAACAAAGGTGATGATAATGCACCTTTTGGCATTGAGCTACAGCCCATGGCTTGGACAACAGCCATCTGTCTCAGTGAGGCCCTTTTGTAGGATGTCCACATCTTTAGTGTTTACAATGATGGCTCCTAGTTTGCAGTCCTCTGGAAACTTCAGTAGCCACAGGCCTTCCATGTTAATGTTTACTTCAGGGATGTAGATACTACACAGCCTGGGAAGTTATCTAGTCCCATGGCTGCTGTGATACTGGCTTTGGAGAGTGTTTTTTACCTGTGCAGCCGTGATGACAGCAACTTTGCAGTCTTCCATTATAGACATGTGCTCTTTCATGGGTGAGAGGGGGGTAAAGTTAACACTGATCCTATCTGCCAGGGTGTTGGCAATATCAGTTGGCTCTGTACATTTAGTGCCATTGAGCTGTAACTCAGAACAGATCTGAGTGTAACCATGACATGGACCTGTCTGTTGGGCAGAGATCTCCTGAGTAGACAGTATGCAACAGAGTACAGATTGGGTTACATTTCAGTCTTGTTGCATGGGGCAACTATTTGAGGCCAGTAATCCTCTTGTTAAGGTACTTCATTGGTGTTTCTAGCTGCTGAACGTGCCTAGTCAGATTCATTGCAAGTGTGTTGTGGTACTCTCTGACAGGTCTGATGACTGCTGAGTTGTGGCAACCTCCTTTGACCTACATGCACAGACCTTGGCAGTTTGTGTGAACACATAGCAGGATTTTCAGACCACTTTGTGAATGTGTTTCTGGAAGTAGAGATGACTATACACATTTGTCCATAGATCCCTTATTATCACATCCATATTTAGCCTAAGTGTGTGAGCATGCCCAGTATGACCTTTCAGTGTGATGCTGAATGAAATCCACTACATTTGTTGGAGTGTGTGAGCACGCACAGTATACACATTTATACTATATGTGTATGGTAAATCAAGTTGTATTTTTACAGCAGGGCTCACCTTTGTGTCATAGATCAACAGGGATCATGCTGTGCCTGCAGGGCTTCCATGAGACACTTTGCATAGACTTATCAACATTTCTACATACAGGGGGGACAGCTATTCTTTGTACATTTCTACCTGTGGGCACACCGGATTGTTACTGTGGGTGTACATAGGATGTGGGTTTCACCTGACACTTATACACATTTGCTGTGCCTGCACTGCTATGTACAGGACACCATTACAGTCTGTACTGTTGCCTATCGTACTGGCTTGAGGCATACTACTGTACTACAGATCTTAGCATCCAATGTCACGTATATTAGCTTGCGACTTCATAGCCTACACAACCCACATCACAACGCCTGGCCTGATGTTCTCTGTCTGCATAGGCGTGTGGGGAAGGTTACCCATTTGCCTCTTTAGGGGCATGATACAGCATTGCTTTGTGTTTGCATTAGTGTACAATTGTCCTGCTGTGTCTGTGCCACTGAAATGCTATCATGGCTTAGTGGTTCAGTACTGTGACTACAGTGCACAGTATCCTGGGTTCAAGGCCTGTCACTGCTTTTTATTTTCATGCTGGCCAGACCAGACTGCTTAAGGAACAGTAAAGCAGATATGAGCATGTTTAACTGACTTTGCTCAACTTGCCCTGACCTTGCCCAACATTGCACGAGCAATTTTGTTTACATATACTAGATATTGGTGAAAGCTGCTTAGCACTGCTTTATATTGCTTAAAACATGGCAATCATGCCTCAGGTGGTGCTGCAGGGCTGCCTATGTTGGATGCACATACTACACTGCCTATACATGTTTGGAAACAGGTAGTGTCAAGTTAGGCATCCCTTTTATTTTATGTGCGAGTCAGAGAGAGGTATCATTTCCATGGTTCCTACTGAGCCAGTGTATGTGCTATGCATTGCCTCTTTGCCAAGGACAAGGCATACTGGGCACACCTCCTTCTGCCTACTGGGGCAGGCTCAGGTTGTTCCTCCTCCAAGTCACGCTGTGCCTGTGCAGGCCTTGGCAATGGTGGGGGGCTGTTTGGCCCTGCCCCATGCTGTTCCTGCTGCAGCTGTTTTCGCAGGATCATATTGTGTAGCATGGCACATACCATGACAATTTGGGTACATGTAGTTGGTGAGTACTGCAAGGCTCCACCAGATGTGTCCAGGCACTGGAACCATGACTTGAGCATCCCAAACACATGCTCAATTACATTTCATGTTTGTGCGTGTGCCTCATTATGGAGTTCTTGTTCAGGTATGTGTGCATTTCTGATGGGTGTCATCAGCAACGGCTCCAGTGCATATCCAGCATCGCCCACTAGGTGACCGTCAGGGATGTCCCCATTGGCAAATGTCTGGTACAGCTGCAACAGATGCCAGATATGGGAATCGTGGTAGCTTCCAGGGCAGCCAGCACACACATTCAGTATTATGCCCTGGGCATCACACACAACCTGGCAGTTGATGGAGTGGAAGCCCTTGCGGTTGATGTAGGCCCTACCCCACTCACCAGCTGGTGCTTTGATGTGTATGTGCATGCAGTCAATTGCACCCACTACCTCAGGGTATTCCGCTATTTGCTGGAAGAGACGCATATTGCTGGCCAATACCTCACAGGAATTGGGGAAATATACATGATCACCGACATGTGCTGACATAGCATTCAGGAACTGGTGCAGTACCCTTGATGCTGATGCCTGTGAAATCCCCATCATATCACCAGTTGGTCTCTGGAAGGTACCTGTTGCTAGTATTCTTAGGCCAACACATACCTTGGTTTCCACTGGGATGGGTTCCCTCTGTTGGTTCTGTGTGTGAGGCGTGGCCTGCACAGCTCAACAATTTGCTGCAGGAGGTCTCTGTCCACTCTATAGTGCTCCACTATCTCCAGCTCATGTAGCCCCTGGTAGGTTACCCTGGGTCTGTACACTCTTCTCCGTCTCCTCACTGTGGGTTGCTCAGCAGCATTCACAATGGCACCACCCTCAGCATCTTGCACATGTTGCCTTATAACAGCAATGGCAGCCCCTAACATTTTTATGTCTCAGTTTAAGCTTTTTAAGTTTTCACTTCTCTTTGTAGACTGCAGTGTTGCAGTGTTTCTGAGAAAAACATGGGGGAATGTTGTTTGCAGAGTTTTAAGTGCTGGGCTGGGCTGGGCTAGTGTACTGCCTGTGTAATTGGCTGATTCTGATTGATTTCACCTGGCAGCTCTGCTAGTTCTCCTTGGTTAACTTCCTACTACTTCTTTTCCTTCCTTTTCCCATTTCTGTTTCCACAGGGGGCAGCGCCACGCAAACAAGGGCAAACATGCGCACACGAGTGCACATGCCTGCACACAGGCTTACAAAGGCTTACACAGGCTTAGGCGGGTGCACATTCATGTATACAAGCTTAGATGGCCTTACACAGGCTTACACGGGTGCACACACACGCACACAGGCTTAGACGGGTTTACACGCGTGCACACAGTGTAAGCAGCTTTGCAAGAAACTTTAGTGATAGCCACGGCGTACACCTTCGGTTTCTGGATTTCAGTTTAGACAACTGTAGACACACCTCTTTTAGTCCTGAGTAACTCACAGCAAACACATGCCACTCTGCTCCAATAAGCTTACAGTCTTTTTGATACATACCCCCTCATGATGTCACCCATCTTCTACTCTGTTACTCCCCTTATCCTACTCTTACACTCTAGGGACATGGTTCACATAGCAGGAAAAATTGGGATTCACTATCCTTATCCTCATTTGCATAGGATTGCCTACTAATGCTTGGTTACATCTCTCAGACTGAGCTTCCCCCCTTAGCAACCTCTACTCAGTAGCCATGTTGTCTTCAGCCTGCCATTCACTTGCATGGCAGATGAATATTTTGAATAAAATCCCTATTTGTGGCTTTTATTTTTCATTTTTCTGGTTTTTAGAGCGCAGCACGTTTGCGCGGCACTGCGCTACGCTTAAACATCAGAGATCGAGGGAAAAAAAATATTTGTTTTTTATTTTGCAACAGAAAAAACTGCCAATAGCCGTATATTTAGCCATTGGCATGCTTCCTCAACTGGATGCATCCTTTATTTGGAGCTGTCATGGCTCCGTTTTGCTATTTGCAGAACGGTACTCAGTTGCCAACCGAGTACATTTCTGCAAATAACACTACTCTTACTCGGACAGGTTAGTGTTTCCTGGATCGCAAATTTACCTCATTTGCATAGCTTTCAGCAGCAAATGAGGTAATTTGCATAAACTAACCCTGTCCGTGCAAGAGTCGTTTTAGGAGCTCTCTTGCACACCCCTGCCGGCTGTTCCTGGATCGCTCGGCAGACATGTTGGCTGCATGGAGTCTTACTCTACTCTTAGACTCCGTGCAAGCCTTCATGAATCCAGCCCCCTGTCTTAATAGTGCTTAGAATAACTTTAAATCTTGTTAGGAACTTTCTTATGTCAGAAAGGTGCTTAATAAGCATGCCTTTTTCTCATTTTTAGTGCGTAATCATGACACTCCATGCACTATACTGCTGTGAATACTCTGGTCTTCCCTGTAAACTGGCTTTAACCTGGAAAACCTACCCAGTCACCAAATTTATTAAATGAATAAATATCTAAACATGCAAGTTCATACTTACAGTACATACCTGGAACTGAGTAAAGTGTGCAGACGTGATGACTGACAGGCCTTGCTCAACATATTTCATGTTTTTGCCTGTCATACAAACACTGCTTTAATGTCAAAATGTGACAATATTCAACCATGAATTATTGATTTGACAGTTATATTCTTTGTTGGAGGGACAGCTGTTAAGAAAAATAATAGAGATGGTCACCACCATCCAGTTTCTCTTTCGTATCATTACCTTACTAAAGTATAGTCAATAATCAAGAAGTCTGCATGGTAATATAGGCTTCCATGGATAAAGAAAGGTTGTTTTTTATCAGCCTAAATGAATGGAAAGACTTAAAGTTTCTAGTTTGCCAACATACTAGGTAACCTTTCCTGTGATTAGTTTCCATGGGATTGAAAGGGGGCCTGTCTTTTGTTGGTCTAATGTAGAAATGTGTATGTCACAAACAGAAACTCTGTTGGAGATGCTGGCGACATTGTTATAAGTAAATCTTAGTAGGTTTCCACATTTCTTAGCAAAATGTTAAATGTAGAAATCGATTTCCACATTTCTTAGCAAAATGTTACATGTAGAAATCTTCACTGCTCATAAATGCCTATTTTTGTTGCTAGTAAAACCATGGGTACTATGATCAGATATATACACACACACACATATATATATATATATATATATATATATATATATATATATATATATATATATATATATTGTGTGTGTGTGTGTAGTGACTGACAGTTTGCCTCCTAAATGGAGTCAGTAGAGAAATAAAGATTTGTTTTTCTTGGAAAATTGATGCTTCTTAACTTGTTCAAGCTATACAAGATAGAAATGGGCTACCTTGTACTGTTTTTTGAAAATGCTTGTGTCTTGCTCACGTAATCTTTGAAAGGCTTGAAAGTGTAAGATCTCTTGATATCAGTAATGTTTTGCACATATAGATGCATTTTTAATGACACTAACTGGGACAATATTGAAACTCCTTCTTGCGGACAAAATGGAATGCATTTGCTGAGAAACAAAAAGTGAATGAAACAGAAAAATGTTAATTTTCTTATTTAGAAGCATTGATTATGAATAATTAGATTTACTACATAAACTGGAAATCTGTGGTGAGGTGGTAATGGTATTAACATTACCCATCAGGAAATTAAAATAGGGGGTTCCATTCATGTGTTCTATTTGCTCATGGTCAAACTTTGTATTTCTTGCATTACATAAATGCTTTGTACATCAATGCATGCAGTTGTTTAGCCATGTACATTTATTCTGGTAATAGCTATTTGAGTGAATCTTACATTAGATTCACTTACACTGCTATCAGCTTATGGCATAGTAGGTAATCTATGTAAGAGCACACACTGGGGGGGGGGGGGTTATGGGAGTTTGCCTTTTTTCCCGCTGTTGTGCAATCTCAGAGTTGGTATATTAAAGTAGCAAGGGTGTCAGGGGCACTATTTTATTTATTTATTTTCAATGCTTTTTCAAAGTTTTCTTAGGGTTCAATGTAGTGTTTTAGCTATACTGAAAAATCAGTTGAGTGAAATTTGACTTTTCAGTGTGGAACCAAAGAAAATATGTCTAGCATTATTACCAGAATGTCAAATGAAATGCTGTATTTTTATTATTTTTCTTAAAGCACTGCCATCAAGGAGTTTCTTGAATGGATGCGAGGAACATAATTAAGAGTGTTAGGATGACAGTTTCAAACGCACAATGACCAGCAGTCTTGTTTGAGTACTAACAAAAAAAAGCTGTGCATCAAACTATTTATTTCATTCATTTGTTAACCAAATCGGTCACATTAACCACAAATGCTTCCTTTCATTTGTAAACTAAGAGAACTGATATAATTAAATAACTTGTTTAGATTCAGAGAGTGTGCAAATGAAGGCTGAGAAACTCAAACTGAACACAATAGGGTGACGTTTATTAATAGCTATTAACATTATCTTATCAGTCAGATGATATTACTAGGTCAGTTTAGCATACATATGCCATACAATATAAAGCATCAACATATGAAGCAGTATATTTCTAATACAGCCATAATGATCTCAGTAATATGACATTAACTGCCAGATGGTGGAACGCTTTCTAAAAAAAATGTAACCTGTCCAATCTCAGAGAAATAATTACAATACTCCTAGCCTCAGAATGAACATTCAAAGAACTATTTATTGGCTGGTCATGAAGGCAAATCATGGGTTTTATTTAGACAATCTTTTTTTGCAGAACTGTGTTATTCTATCATGAGACCCCTACTCACACCAAACAATGTTTCAGAATCCAAAGGACTGCACAGATGGACTGCTGCTCCAAACATCTACTGCAAATTGAAATAAGGAATATCAATAAATACCAGTACGGTGTTGGCACAAGGATGCTAACCCAACCAAAATTTACCAGACTGTGCAGGACCCGGTGCTTTAAGTAACATACTCTGTCAGTAGGTTGGCCTGCATAACTGTGAGTATTATAGACACAATATATCCTGCAGAGGTACAAAGGTATAGACTGGAAATGTGCATCAATGTATAGCCAGAATAATGTGTAGTGTCTTACCTCTGAAGAACACTGGGTACATGGATGCAACTGCATTGAAAAATGAAAGCCTTGTATGTTACATGGTCAGTG
>NC_056746.1:51220982-51243482 GCF_019279795.1 Protopterus annectens
ACGCAAATGGAACTCTCTTCCACCACACATACAAACTATTCAGAATCACTCTAGTTTTAAGAATTTGTTTTATTCCTACCTCTCATCTAACTGGGAATGCTCCTGTACTCATCCTGCCTAACATTTATTTATTTTTTCTGTTTTCTCTTAGGCTGTAGAAGGCCAACCTATTCCATGTATCCGAGCATATTTTGTTATGGCATATGCCACATAATGCTTTGTTATTATTATTTCTTTGTCAATTCTATTTCTTTTTCATCTTGCTACTTTTGTATTGTTATTCAGCATTGTAATACTGTATGTAGAGCTTTTCTCCCCGGGCCTCCATCATTGAAAAAGGGTTCTTTTTGACTTTTCCGGTCAACAAACTGTAAATAAAAAAATATATATATATATATATATATATATATATATATATATATATATATATATATATATATATATACCTGTGGTAAAGATCTGATAATGATCATACTCAGAGCCTGTTAAATTCAGCTTTTCCTAACTAGTGCAAAATCAATTCTAGAACATTGATAATATGTTATTAACATGCAGATAGTGACCCAGAGATAGGAAACAGATGCAGCATCATATCATTGAGAATCTAAGGCCCTTACCTGTCAAACCAACATTTTTTAGTTATTTTACTGCAGAGCTGCCAACAAGCTGACAGCATGTCAACCTTTTTCCTCTGCAGTCAAACAGAACAAAACCAGAGTTCTGTTGTTAGAAATCCTGTGCAACTACATACAAAATTTAACAATGCAGTATTTCACCATATAATCATTACTGTCACACATCTGAAAAATGTCTCCAGAGGCTGACCATATAATAATCCTGTAAGTGTCTCACGGTGTTGATTTTTCAATAAAATTCTGTACTCACCACTCTAAAATATGCCCTTTTAGTTAAGCTATTCAAATGCTACTTTGTCTTCAAAGGCAGTTTAGAGACAAAAGAAAGTGACAGACTGCAGCAGTTTTCTACAAGAGCATCATCATTAGAACCAGCGGTTAGGATTAAAATGTTCATATTCGTGTCTGTCAGAAGTCTGTACCAAAAAAAAGTGTTTTATTCTTGGTTGAAAACTGAAATTCTTCATGTTGTTTTCTTTGAAGTAAGAATTGTTTTCATGATTTTCTACAGAAAGGCTACTAGCTGCTTTCTTTATGTGAAGATGTCAGAAGACTTTGTGACAGAATTTCAGCAATTTCATTTAGCCCACTTAAGTCAAACTCACAGCTGTTATGTTAAAAGGGCAACTCTGTTAGTTGAAGTACATTTTGCAGTCTCTGTGCAGGAACAGTAAGGGTTATTCATTTTCACACCAGTCCCATACATCATTACTGGACCTGCAGCTAAATCATGCAGTGGACAGGAAGACTGCATATTTTATTTTATGTAAACCAATTGCCTTTGTTTGAAAATAGCCTTTACGCAAAATATAAAATTCATCTGTGTCTCCCTTTCTTGTTCTTTTCTTCTCCTATATCATTTTTTTTGGCCATTTATATTTTTAACAAAAAACATATTGATTAGATTACAAGTAAAATTTTGTTCATGATATGCATGTTTGGGCTTGGGTTTGACTTCCCAATCGTTCATATATCTGTGAGTTGAGTTCCATTTATACTTTCCCCTTTACTATACAGGAACCTTGTCAAGCAGCTTCATTTTTAATTAAAGTGAGACAGATTTAGAAAGGCCAGTTCACTTTGCCTTGAGGCTATAATTTGCACAAGGAATCGGGGATTTGAGGATATGCCTCTGCATGCCGTATTCGTTATTACTTGTGCTGTAAACGGCTTTGGTAGGTGAAGTTGTGTCCTTAGAATATTCGCTCACCACAAGTGGCTGCTTAATTGCTTACCTTAATTATAAGCTACCTTAACCAAAGTGTCTGAACGGCTCAGCTGCTGCATTTATATGGTCCGTAATATATGCTGCAGAGAGTTCAGACACTATTCATGGGTAAATTCTTTTAAAGTTGTTCTGTCTATTTATATCTTAAAGTAGAAAAAAAAGAGCTACACTTGGTAAATGCATTACTGCATAATGAAAGCAAATTTTTATCAAGGTGAAAGGCCAGCACAGATGACAAAGAGTCCCTGAAATTTTAAATTCTAATACAGGTAAAATTAAGGTTATCAGTCATTGTCACTTTTAAGTTGTGGAGCTTTGAAACTTGAGAGAAGAAAGATTTTCAAACGTGTTCCACAGGAACAGCCAAAAATAATATCATTTAATAAATCTGAATTAAGTGCTCTTATAATTATGCATCAATACAACTTCTACAGACAGTGTTGAACTGAAACAATGTCTAGGTCATTAAATCCAGCCACTTTTCTTCTTCCTGCTACCGTATTGGTGGGGAAAAAAACTCTGTGACTAAAGTGATCAAAAAGGTCAAACACAACATTCTAGGAGTATATGCTTTGGATTGTAAACCTAGGGCCCGATTCCATAAAACTTGTTACCATTGGAAATAGTCACTTATTCTGAGAACAGGCTGAAAGCAAGTGTTTTTGAATCTGGCCCTGGTATAAGCTTGCTTTTAGTTAAACCTTGCACCAAACTAAGTCATTTACACTGAGAGCAAGGGGGGAATTTAATAAAGCCTACAAGACTTTTTTTCCATGTAGGCATCATGGCACACTGCTTATATGAAAGTAAGCAGGTTTGGAATCCAGTAAACAGAGCTGGGTGGCGCGCATGCACGTGCCAACACGGAAGAATCTGTGGCATGCAAATCACCTTATAGGCAGGTGAATTGCATACAAATGAGGGAGGAAGAGTGATCCAGCAAGCAGATTGGCAGTCCTGCAGACCCCGTGCTGGTATCATCTGTAGTGTACATGGAAAAATTCTTTGTACAGGATTCTAAACAGACTACAA
Organism: Protopterus annectens; assembly: GCF_019279795.1. Classification (NCBI taxonomy): domain Eukaryota; kingdom Metazoa; phylum Chordata; order Ceratodontiformes; family Protopteridae; genus Protopterus; species Protopterus annectens. Next base: position 51,223,878 of record NC_056746.1, read on the forward strand.
GGGCTGCAAAAGTATACTTCGATGGACATAAATAGCATAGCAGGCACAGATATGTGCAAAATTATCCACCATGTGTCCAAAACCATATGGAAAATAATTTTATTTTTTTTAACGATGTGGGTATGTTTGCATGGCGTGCCACAGTGTGCAAACATGCTGTTATGAAAAAAAAAATAAAAAAGAGTGTAAAAACAAATTTATTAGTATGTGACAGTAATGTATTATAGGGCCCTGTGTGGAGTATCTACAGTGGTGGACTGGTGCTGTTGCTAACAAGGCAGGGCCTGGAATCGTATAGTTTCCAGGTTGTGTGCATGGATCCCTATGCAAATGAGGTGGGGTTACTGAATAGCACAAATGGGTATCAGTGTCCGCATATCCCTTCCGTGTAAGCACAGAGCTGTGTTGGTGTTCACAGAAGAGGTAGCTGACATCAAGAGGGGGTGTGTCTGAGGAGTTCTAAGTTCATTGGAGCTCAGCTGCACCGGTTTGCTCGGCACGTTGCTGTGCTCAGAAGGCGGTGTGTACACTGGCTGCTAAGCTTAGTTTACCTTCAGGGCATGTGCTTCAGTGTGTTTGCATGGTACGCTGCTGCACTGAGCATGACCTCTCATGGGAGTGTGTGCAGTGACTACAGAGCATTGTTTACCTTCATGGTGCATGTTTGCCAGTGTGCCGCAGTGCTGAGCGAGGAAGGCTTTCCAAAAAAAAATTGGCTGAGAAAACCAGTGGTATATTAATTACTGATGACCCCTGGTTCAATTAAACTAGGGCCATTAACAGTCCATAATGATGTACTTGGCAGGTGGAATGCATCATAGGTAGCCAATCACACAGGCTGCACCTACATCAGATGTTACATACACCCTACAACCTAATTTCACCCCCATACTCTGCAACAGTCGAATACAGACTTGGGATTTTTAACTGAAGAAATGTTAGGGGCTGCTTTAGGTCTACTACATCTGTATGTGCTGGATGCTGAGGTCATTGCCACTGCTGCTGCAGCTGGCAATAGGTCTAGACTGAGAAGGAGAAGAGTGTTCAGGCCCAGGGTAACCTTCCAGGATCTACATGAGCTGAAGATTGTAGAGCACTACAGGGTGGACAGGGACATGCTACAAGAACTCACTGAGCTCTGCCACCATCATCTCAGACCCAGAGCCAGCAGAAGGGAACACATCCCAGTGGAAACAAAGGTATGTGTAGCTCTTAGGCCATTAGCTACACATACTTTCCAAAGACCAACTGGGGACATGATGGGGTTCTCACAGGCATCAGCATCCAGGGTACACCACCAGTTCCTGGATGCTATGCTACCATATGCCAGTGAGCACATTTATTTTCCCCACACCCCTGAGGGAAGGGCCAGCAGTATGCAACACTTCTACTGTGCAGCACACTACCCTGAGGTACTGGGTACCATAGATTGCACTCATGTACACATCAAGGCACCATCCGGTGAGGAGGGTAGAATCTACATCAACCGCAAGGGGTATCACTACATCAACTGCCAGGTCTTATGCAATGCCCAGGGCATTATCATGAATGTGTGTGCTGGCAGCCCTGGTCATTATCACATCTCCTATATCTGGGATGCATCACAGCTGTACCAGATGTTTGCTAGGGTGGACATCCCACATGGCCAGTCACTGGGGGATCCTAGCTATGCATTGGAACCGTGGATGGTGACACCCATCAAAAATGCTCACACACACCCATGGAAGAATGGTATAATAAGGCACATGCATGTGTCTGGACTGCTGAAGTCATGGTTCCGGTGCCTTGATATATCTGTTGGAGCTCTGCAGTACTCTCCAGCCACATGTGCACAGATGTTCACAGTATGTGCCATGCTACACAACATGATCCTGTGGAAACAGCTGCCGCAGGATCAGCAAAGGGAAGTTATACACAACCCCACACAAGTACCTAGGTCCCCACAGCCACACCCATAGAGAGACTCAGAGGAGGAAACCCCTGAGGATGTCCTCATAGGCAGATGTTGGTGTGACCAATATGCCCTGGCTTTAGCCAAGAGAGAACATATTTCACATGCATTAATAACCTAGGGCCTTAGGGACTGACACCTTACTCCAACTTGCATACATATAGTAAAAATGATGCCAGCCAGCCAGCCCACACAACCTGTACCTAATCATGTATTGGCTGTGTACTGCATGCATCAGACAGAGTCAGCCCCGAACTACAGGTCTGTCAACTGCTGCATTCACAAGGTAATTCACTCACCTATACACTACATGTAAGGGGCACTAGAATATTGTAGCATATATATAGACCTGCTGCATGTATGCAAGGGAATATAGTTGGCTACTGGCTACTTGTAGAGATCTAACAGCCACTTGGGACAACAAGTACTCTGTCCAATAGCATGTGCTCAATAATATGCACTAGGCTCCATGGCTGAAAAATCCATTACATTATTCAAGGGCAATGGCAAACAGTGGAGTCACAGAACAGCCGCACAACTCTCTATACCAGCAGAGCATGGGTTGGTCATGCCCCATCCCCGACACATCAGTGTTCCCATCCAACTGGTGTAACAGTAAGTCTGCAGTGATATATCAGCAGACCAGCCAATACCAGGGCTGTGACATAGAACCTGGCCACATGTTCTATGTCTCACGTAACACAGGGGTGATAATGTATGTTGTCTGTATGCTGTTGATTGTGTGAGGATTGACACCTCTCTGTCTGGTGGCTGATGTGGCTCACTGGGATAGGGACATTAGCATGGGTGATAGTGTTGATGGTTTGAATCTGGCAGCATCCAAATCTTTTGCAGGCGAGGTACTCGTATGGTGGTATTCCCACAGACTGTCATACCCCTCAATCTGTTACTGCAAGAAAGCTGGACAAAGTCAGGCAGAATGGTGGGGGCAAAGGACGAAAACTACAGACAGACATTACACATGCTCTGATGAACCTAGAAGGTGACTAGTATAAGAGCAGGTTGCAACAGAACAGAATAGCCGCAGGATGTAATGACCGTCACTTAAATGTGTCAGTATTTAGTACAATTCATGACTGCATTATACAATATTTTACCAAAACACCACAAATGTATGAGGAACAGACCAGACACATGGGGCAAAATGCTGGATATTCTGCAAAAACTTGTGCAGTGCAAGGTACGCAGACTGTCACCCTGTGTGTGGTGTTACATTATGTTCCCCAGTCACATATTAAGTACAACAAACAGCCGGGGATTGCCTTAGAAAATTTCAGGGCAGTGCTGTGCTGCAGATACAGGTGCAGTAGCCAATGTCTGCAGCAGAAAAACCCCGGGCCAGAGTGCAGGTAGCTCTGGCTTGGAGTCACCTTGTAAGTACTGACAGTCCTACTAGGCATGCTCCTACACTTAGCTAACTTGAGTGCAAGTCTGTTGCCTCTTCATCACAAAGACCTGCTATGTGGAAATACATCTGTACATACAGACAGCTATGTATACATATCTGTCTGTCCCTAGCTCCTCACACATGATTAGTGTATCTATCAGTATGTATCACATATACATATGATACTGATATATATATATATATATATATATATATATATATATATATATATATATATATATATATATATATATATATAGGTGGAGGTGGGATTACATCAAGGATCAGCTCTGAGCCCTTTCCTATTTGCAGTGGTGATGGACAGGTAGACAGATGAGATTAGACAGGAGACCCCGTGGACTATGATGTTTGCAGATGACATTGTGATATGTAGTGAGAGTAGGGACTAGGTTGAGAGACCCTGGAGAGGTGGAGATATGCTTTAGAGAGGAGAGGAATGAAGGTCAGCAGGGCTAAAACAGAATATATGTGTGTAAATGAGAGGGAGGGTAGAGGAATGGTGAGGATGCAGGGAGTAGAGTTGATAAAGGTGGATGAGTTTAAGTACTTGGGATCAACAGTTCAGAGTAATGGTGAGTGTGGATGAGAGGTGAAGAAGAGAGTACAGTCAGGGTGGAATGGGTGGAGAAGAGTGTCAGGAGTGATTTGTGACAGACGGATACCAATAAGAGTGAAAGGGAAGGTCTACAAGAGGGTGGTGAGACCAGCTATGTTATATGGGTTGGCGACGGTAGCATTGTCGAAAAGGCAGGAGTCAGAGCTGGATGTGGCAAAGTTAAGATGTTAAGATTTGCACTGGGTGTGACTAGGATGGACAGGATTAGGAATCAGTATATTAGAGGGTCAGCTCAGGTTGGACAGTTTGGAGACAAAGCAAGACAGGCGAGATTGCGTTGGTTTGGACATGTGCTGAGGAGGGATGATGGGTATATTGGGAAAAGGATGCTAAGGATGAAGCTGCCAGGTAAGAGGAAAAGAGGAAGGCCTAAGATGAGGTTTATGGATGTGGTGAGAGAGGACATGCAGGCAGTTGGTGTGAACGGGCATGATGCAGAGGACAGGAAGAAATGGAAACAGATTATCCGCTGTGGCGACCCCTAACGGGAACAGCCGTAAGAAGATGATGATGATATATATATGTATATATATATATCCATATAAATTACATGATACATAGACTCTCTACATATTGCTACCTAACACATTTACATAATGTACGCAAAGAAACATTTACAGAGACATCCCTGTTATACACATTTATATATATGTGGGGATATAAGTATGTCCCACATACCCTCAGAATGCTGAGGTTATCCACACTTACACATCACAACAGTTGTCCAAAGGAATCAGACCAAAGCTACAGCAGTAGATAATCCACTCACCCACAGACCCCTGTGCCTGCGGAATGTCACCTTGTAGACAGACACAGGTGAGCAGGTGTTGTAATGTACAATGGTATCAATGCATGCTTTGGACAAGCCATATTGTCCCTGGCCACATGGTTGCCTATCTAACTGCAACCAGCCACATATGACCATACCAGTAACTGTACATCATAGCAGGAATATTAACAGGTATTCCACTCCAAGGACATTAGATACAATAACAGTACCAAGCAATATCAATCCCCAGGCCACACATGCTGTCTAACACAAGGCTACTTTGTGTACTCCACAAGTACTGTGCCTGCAATCACATATACAACAGACGTAACATGTGGCGCATGTGATAAGTACTGCGAGCTATGGTGTGTTGTAGTAGGTAGGTAGGGATTCTAATTTCACATCAGTCAAGTCTGTGTGTGTGTAAATATATCCCCTTGCAGCACTATGGACATGCCTATATGGGCCATCTCCATGCAATTTGTATGCATTTTATGGCCCTGTGACTAGCTGCTGACCTCTACATTGCCCTCCTCTGCAAGGCCTGCTGATGTCATCCACCTTAAGAGTGCTGGCAGACAATCTAATATCAGATAAACTCCATGGCGCATGCAATAAGTACTGTGAGTTATATTATGTAATAGTAGATAGGTTGGGGTTTTAATCTCACATCAGTCAACTCTGTGTGTGTGTAAATATATCCCCTTGCAGCACTATGGACATGTCTATATGGGGTATCTCTGTGCAATGGTTATGTCTTTTATGGTTCTGTGACTAGCTGCAGGCCCTAAATTGCCCTCCTCTACATAATCATAACTGATGTCCAGAACCTGTCTGACCAAGACACAGGATATCTGTAGATGTGTCAACTCCATCACCACACCTTCTAGATTTGTAATTTCAGAAAACCCAGGTGGCACATAGCAAGGGTAGCAGACCTTATCACAAAGTATGAATGCATGATTATGCTGACTGCCCCCATTGTCCCTGATAGACTGTTCTACACATATGCAACTGAGGAGCCATGCACGTATATTGCTGTACCTTGCTGACATCATATGTCTGCTGTGCTGCCATGCCATCCTGTGCTGCTGTATTGCCACCATGTGTCCACAGTTTATCCCCTCAGACTCTTGGAACAGAAACACACACCTGTTATTCTGTAGCATTACCACCAGTCCAACATCATGTAACAAAGATACACAAAGTGTGATGCATAGTTATGACACATGCCAGCATACAGTACCTGTTGTGGCCCACAAGTGGCATGGCAAAACAATACTGTACTACACAAGTACATGTCAAGTAATATAGACATCCTGTGCATCAGATACATAGTAGCATTTCCCTGTATTGATGTCACGGATGGCAGGGATGTGGCACAGGTTTGATCACATGCACAAGGTGTAGTGTGGGAGTGCTGGATGCCTTGGCTCTGCCAAACAGTTGACAGCATGTGTGTGAGTCAGGAAGGGGTGTGGGTTGGATGGGCCATGGAGATGTGTCATGTGTGTCTGTTGATGACCTACATATGACAATGGTGTTTGAGTGTGTGCATGTACACAGTAAATTCCAGTGCTAGCCCTACACATGTGTATGTTGGACAGCTGTGGATCATACAAGGTAGAGTGGTTAGTTCACTCACTGTCTCTGGCCACAAAAATGGGAACTGGCTCTGCCAGGAGTAGCACTGCCACCACCATGCCCAAGGTCAGATGCAGTGCTAGTACCTGATAGTGACTGCTGTCTGCTGGGGCTGTGTTCCCCACGGGACAACCCAGGGCCATGTGCCCATGGCCTGCCATGTTGTGCTATGGACAGCACACTTCCATCTGTAGCACTGGAGGTATTACCACTACCGGAGCATGACTGCACATGGCCATGTGGACACTCAGTAGATGGTGTTGCTGACCTACATCCACTTGTCCAATGCCCAACACCAACCAGATGTTCCAGCACAGACAATGTGCAGTCCAAGACAGAAACTGTCTCAGCCCACCATCTGCCCACTGCATCAGTGAACAAAATTAGGGTATCCTCAATGCGGTGGAGGCAGTCACGGATGTCAGACTGTACTGCATCAGTAACCCTAAGCATCCATTTGGTGTTGCATTCAGAACATGCCTGCACTTCCAAGATGGCCTGAAACATGTACCAAATGACCCATGATGTGACAGCTGCAACAGGTGGTAGATGGACAGCGGTCCTCCTATGAGCACCCCTGTCAATCTGCCTGTGTGGGACCTCACCAGCTATCTGGCTATGGACAGTGTCTACACTCAGTTACACCATAGTTGCCACACTGCCTTGTTCAATGTCGTTACCCTCTGACTGTCTAATATCTGTGGCCTCTGGGGACTGGGTATGTGTGGGCATACTGACTGTGTGCAGTGACAATGGGGGCAGAAGAGGGATGTCAACCTCTGAGACAGATTCAGCCCCCAACACCCCCACCTGTGCCTCACTATGGCCACCATCATCATCAGAGTCCGATGAGACACTGACATCAGGTTGTGAGGGGGATAAACTCCAACCCCTCCAGTCACCTGTGAATACCAAGACAAAAGCAGTACATTACTACCTGCACTTTTATGTGTGGTAAACCACACAGACTCATACAAATTTGGATCCACAACTGCATTACCAGTCTCATATCTTCTCATCTCTGCTCCCCTCACAAAACATAACCTTACACCAATATACACAGACAAGTTAAGCCCTTTATAACATGCACTTCAGCCAGATACAGTTAAAGTTGCCAGTACAATCTGCTTGTAAGGTATGCAATATGACACTATACGTTACAGAGCTACACATAAAACCCAGTACACCTATCTTGAGGATGATGTGCCAGTACTAGTATCACTGACTCAAGTATGTACCATCTTTCTTTTGTGTTTGAACAGGCATCTGGGAGTAATTGCCTCATGTATACCAGGCTGTGTAGCAGCTCATAACTATAAGTGCAATAGGTTGACAGCTATGTTAGGCATAGCTCTCAACCAGACAGGGGCAAATGCAACAGAATCATGGACTTAGCCGGAGTACATCAAGGACTGTCAGGTACACTTTTAAAATGTTATAACTATTTATGTGAGACATTGACAGAATGAGAGGAGGTGAATTAGTGCACATCGTCTGATGTTACAGGAGTATACACCCTTACTTCTTGTCACTATGTTTTATGTGTCATTCATTAGCTTCCCTACAACAGCCAACTATTGTAGGAGGGAATAAAGGTGACAGATCTAAGATGTGAGTGGAAATCAGGGACATTTGAAAGGCATGACGGTAGGTGTAGGACGGCTGAGTATCAATGACATGTCATTGCCATAGAGCTAAGACAGGTTTACTGCTGTAATCCCTGTTCCCCATACCTCCATCCTCCCATCTGCATTCTGTTATATGGAGAAATCAATTACATACCTGTTTGAGTGCAGTACTCCTTTATTGAACTTTGCTTCTGGTAATCTTTTGAAAATACGCTCTCTGTGTGAGGTAAGTCTCATACAGACTTGTTCCCCATAACCAGCTGCTTGCCTTTTTAAGGTACTGCTCATTAGTAAGTAATTGCCTCTGCACCAGTCTGTGGCTCTGATATGGTAACGACAGCCAAAATAGCTGAAACGCACTGTCATTAGCCAATGACATGCCACCACAGTGCAGTATATAAGACCTTCATGTAGACCTTGTCCTCTTTCTTAGCTGTTAAGATGGACATTACTGAGGTGTAGAGACTACAGCATTGCAGAGGGTAGATACCATAACTTTCAACTGTAGAGATTTATGCAGTATGTCCACAGTTTCACCTCATATGTGTGGCCAGTCTCCCATGACATTGTGGTCATCTGACAATTCACTGGCAAACATTGTGGGTTGAGGTCAGTAATGGAAGACACACATTTGGAACTTCATACCCCTCTAAATATGCATGCTAATGCAATGCATGTTATTGTATCAACTTATCTTCAATGTAGGAGGAAACTGTAAAACATATCCCAATCTCTGACCTATGCCCCCCCATTAAGTATGGCTGTGTCCTGATTCCTTGTGCTAGGGGGTGGGAGGTATAGTAGGTCTGTAGTAGCTACCTTTACATACAGGTATGTGTGTGCTACAGGCTGCAGCTGCTGCTGCTGCTGCAGCCTAGAAAATATGGGGGGGGGGGTGTGAACACTTTGGAGGAAAACATACTGTACATGTAACTGTGGCAGCTGTGTCAGCCTTGTCGTTACGGCAGAGCCAAGGTACGGGTACTCTTTACAGTCCATTTGAGGCATATGATTAAAGTACATTTGTTATGCAACAGTGCCAATAACAGATTAGTAGGTGACATATAGTTTTGCTATACAGATATATGCAGTTTCCCCCCACCTGCAGGCTTTTGACTTGCAAAACTGGATAGTCATTCATTAATTAGCAGTAACTTGTGTGGATAAAGGTTGCATGACTCAGTCATTAATTGCTGGCTTCACAATAATGTAATTGAACTGCAACACAAGACTGAATTTGAACCCAGGAATGTGTGTGGCAAAATGTATGCAAGGCATTTAACAGACTGAGCTACTGAGTCACTGCTACAGCAGATGTATTTGCAAGGTATATATGCATACATACAGGCTGTGGCACACATTGTCTGCATCCATCAGTATGTGCATGGCTTTCTATGGCTGTATTTCTGTGTCAGGGTCCAAGTTGAACATGTTCTTTGTCATTGATGCCTTAGCAGGGGTCTTTCTACATGTTGCTAATACAAGGGTACATTTACCTGCTATCACAGGACTCACTTACATCCATTTTTATGTCTTTGGCTGTCTAGTGGTGTATTATTGCTCCAGAGTCCAAGGTACACTGCCATTTTTTCCATTAATTTTTAATTCCAGTCTGCATGGTGCAGCGCGGTGTGACACACAGCTCCGCTGAGACACACCTAATGACTATAAGTGGCAGTCACTATGTTTTGTTGAAAACACCTGTTTTAATTAAGATCTCTGTGATGGGTAAATGCAGTGTGCTGCAGGTGTGATAGGCTTTGGTTCGAAACATGGCAAAGGTGTTTATTTTGTACATGTGACTTACAATGTTATAAACACATATACTCCTTACAGCTCTATTTAGCTGAGCTAAGTGAAGCTGCATGATCTGGTATCCCATGCAGCTCCACGCTAAAAAGATATAAAGAAAAAAAAAAAGGGGAGATAGGAAAATGGTAAAATGGGGGCAAGCAGGGGGATAAACAAAGTGAAAAGCAGATAGGGATGTGCAGCAAGGGTGTAGGAAAGAACTATAGCTGTCCATTTCTTGTACAGCAACAGCTGTGCACTTTTTACAGATTTTATAAAAGAATTTGAACTCTCAAACCCCAGAGAGAGGGGTGAGGACAACATAACTGCTTTGTCAAGCCAATTGGACCAAATTACTTGTATCCAGTGGACATGTGTCAAATGGAGAGCTATGTATGGGGCAATTTTTTGGGGGAGACAGGTGCCCATTTTTTAAGTGAGAGTGGAATGTTGGGGGAAGGGACTTAGGTACATGTGGGGAGATAAGTTAGTAGGAGATGCATTTGCAAACAGACAAGACAGAAGACAGGGGTGGTGTGTGACACATGAGGTGGCTGAACACCTTGGATGGGGAGCATGCTGTGGAATCTAAGTCACACATGCCTCCGGACAGTAGCAGTATCACTCATGTCCCCACCCATGGGACTGTTGAGACTGCTTCTTCACTGCCCTGAGGTTGGCTGTGCTAGAGACTGGGCACCAGGGTGAGGCTCTCCCACCAGGTTGGCCAGCATGCCCTCAATCCAGAGCAGGCAATGTTCATAGCTCCAATTAACAATCCTGTGCACCATGACCAGCAGTTCAGCCTGGGTGACAAAGCCTCCACTGCCACCGTTCCCAGGGAGAGACTGGACCCTGTCCCCTGAGGCAGTCCAACCAGACACTGCAGGTTTTGCAGGGGGAGTGGAGGGGGCAGCATCGGTCTAGGTCTCAGACATGCTAGGACCTGGTGCCATGGCCAGTTGAAGCAAGGTAGGCAAATCAGCCAGAACTGGCCTACCCTGATGAGCTGTAGTAATGGAGGTATAGCAATAAGTATAGGTTAGTTGTGAACAAATCATTGTTAGTAATAGCATGGCAGAACACTGGAAATAACCCAATTACATATCAATGATTATTATGTGAAACACAACAATAAATAACAGAACAGTCAGTATGTTAACAGCATGCCAGTAACAGCATAACACCAACAAAATAGGTAATGTAACAAGATATGTTAATATGCAACCATTATAAAACAAAATAATAATAAAACACATGTCCCAAAATACAGTTACTGTAACAACATATGTTAATAGTAAGCCATAACCAATGAATAACAATAAGAAATAAATGATGATAAGGGGTGGGGAGAGAGAGAAAAACAGTCCATTAGTAAAATTTCTGGTTATTTCTTTGACAATAGTACTACTATCTACTCTACAGGTCTGTATTTTGTTTATGTTTACAGTGACTACAAGTCCCCTATAGCTGATGTAGCGTGTACATACCTCTCAAGCTAATTGCATGGGACACTATGGGCCAAGCAGTAACAACTGTGGGTACACAACTACACAGAACACTTGCACATCAGGTGGACCTTTATAACTACCAAGTTGTTCTGTGTGCTGATTTGGTGATACTTTGCATTCTAGGTAATCATTTCTATGGTAATCCTGTGACAGATGGATTGCGCACTACTAATTACATAACATGAAATCGTGACACTTGAGAGACATGTATGTGTACAGTACAGACACTAAGCTGCCATGCCTTGGTTGGCAGGCATGGGAATAGACCCAAATAGCAGTGACTGCAGGGGTCATCTGCATACAATGTATTAACTGACTGCAACAACATTTAACAGACACTCCATATATACAGCCATACTGGGATTACACCTTTTATTTCTTACTGAACATTGCAGATGAACACATTTTTGCTAATGATTTTAACACTCTGTGACATCTAAACACAGAATTATCTACTCATAATATAGGCTACCTCACCTATTTACTTGTAGTTCCTGTGGAAAGACAAACTGTGAGCATTACATGACTGCTACTGTAATATTTACTGCTGCATACCACTGGATTCAAACCTTAGACTGTGTGTGGCAAAATGAACTGTACACAGAGCATTTAACGAACTGAGCTACTAAGTCGCTGCTGATTACTGACTGACTGATAATTTGCCTAAATCTCACCTGGAACCAAAATATGACCTGGTAGTAGTACTACTACAGTCTTATAATAGACTGCAGTGACAGTAGGATGCACATGCATGAAATAAAAGCATAATGCAGATAGTAGGTAAGCTATATTTCAGTGTCATATCTGTGAAGTCAACAAACAATCTCAGCTCATGGAATGGGCTACCTCTCCCATATACCTTTATTATCTGATGTCTGTGGATGACTGAGCATTATGTGACCAATACTGGCCTAGAGACAGCCTTGAACAGTAATTGTATGAATTAACCAATACAATTTGCAGCCATTACATTTGCATTCTACAGCTATTACAGTGTTATACTTGACTGCAGCTCCTTACCTTACAGCCTCAATGTATACAGCTCAACTGCAATTGTTACGACAGCACAATCCTGATGTACACCATTTTTCCTTGGTGTTATTGGTATTGTTTCATGTTTTTATTGCAGTACAGTTGGCATTATTCATTTATTGCAATACAGCTCTAAGTCCACATTTATTGCATTACAAACTTTACTGCATATACTTTATTGCAGTAGATGCTTTACTGTTTCTTGATTATTTCACTACAGTTAGCATAATACATCCATACTCACCAAACTCATGGTGCAACCTGGCCAAGCACCCAACATGCGACTTGACATTGCATGCCCTCTCAGCTGCAGCTATTGGGAAAGAAGCACACCATTATGCATACCAGTTTTGCAGACATTCAGAGTACATATTGGTAAAACAGAGGAAAGAGTACTTACATAATTCTGGGGCATTCCCTGCCCTGGCTTCTTGGACCCAGGAGTCCCCTCTTCCATCTTTTTAGGTCATCATGGTGGTGACAACACTGCTCACCTATGCAGGGGATACCAGTGACACTAGTGAGTTCTCTGGCCAGCCAGTCCCAGGCTTCTGCCTCACACTCTGAGCCCTGGAAACCACCCTGCATCAGCCTGTCAGCATGGTTTTGTTCAAGGAGCCCAACCATGATCCTGGACTCCAGAATGCCCCAATGCTGTGCCCAAAAGTGCTCACCTTCACCACAGCCAGCCATAGTACACTGAAAGTGACAGAACTCCAATGGATTCTGCTGTATTCCTGCCTATTGGGCTTAATATTGGCTGTTTTAACACCCTTACATGTCATTGGACATCATTCAAAAAAGCACCATGCCACTTAGTAATGCTCAAAGCAGCACAGTTGAGCTGAGAAGTGTAAAAACTCACAGAACCATAGTCTTAGTGGAGTTTAGCAGTGCATAAACTAGCCAACCAGAGCCGGGCAGGGCACAAACATTAGCAGCCATTACCATGTTTATGCAGTGCTTAGCAGGTCTCAGCATAGGAAGAGCATGGCAGAGTGCAGCAAGGCCCTCTGTTATTTAACAGATGCATAATATGTATATCAAAATTAAATTCATATTTTTCTTTCCATGTATTCAAACCCTTGACCTACTGCACATGAAGCTGTAACTCTGCCCATTTAGCTACAAGGATATTAAGAAATCCGTTATACCTTCACATATACCTCTGAGCTACCTATAAGCAGTGCTGAGCACCACACCACACTGTACAAACCTGCTTAGACACACTAAAACACACTTTTAGATAAATTAATTATATCTGGTTTCTATTTTAGATGTCTGGCAGGTTTGCTATCTTATATGCGAGTGCAGCTTGTCATTGCTGTGCTCGGTGCTGCACCACGCAAACATGCTTTTTTATTAAAAAAAAAAAGAAAAATCCTAAAAATAAAACAAAGGGGAACAATTTAAAATAAAAATAAAATAAAAGACATTGCAGGGAGTCTCATACTCCTCTGCAGCCATGGTTAGCACTACACTTCTCCCCAGACTGATTCAATAACCATGTTCCTCAGCTCTCCCTCGGCAACATGCCATCATTAATATGCATGGTGCACTGCCGAGGGGGAACCATGACCATGAACACAGATACAATCCATGTAGGCTCTACACAATGCCTACACAGACTTTATTAAATGCTGGGGCAAGTCTTTCAGAATCAGGGCAAACTTACACTGAAAGTAACTCTTGGAGTCTGTCCCATTATATTTAATTTAGTCAGTAAATATATATGTATTTTGATAACATGGTAATATTCATCCCAAAAACATTGAAAAATCATCTTTGGTAATAAATATTATAGAATACTAGAAATGAAACCTGTACAAGAACATTTAATGAGAAAGAATATGAGATATTTTGAATAAGCACTCAAAGCAGAGAATAACATTCAGATTTGCTTGTAAAGCAGGCTGCATTTTATCTTCCTGATTCAGTTTAAGAAAATCTTTGTGAATCTTTATCTTTTCCTGAATTAGATAATTATGAGTTCATTATACATTCCCAGAAAGTACTTAAAGGATAGCTACACGCACATATCAAGTATTTCTCATTGGAGAGCTCTTTTTAATCTGACCCTTATAGTATAACATACAAAGAATGTGTGATGTAATATTTTATTCCTTGGCCTTCTTTGTCTTCCTAATTATGTATTCTTTATGCTCATTATTTTGTCTTTCTTTGAACGCTCATTTTACTCATTTTTGGAATTTTTTGCAGAATTTGCTATACCATGGCAACAAATGCTATTCACAGATAAACTTGGAACACAAGCATGGATGACAAGGAACATGCATGTGTACATTGATACAATAGGAGACATCAAAGGATGGGAGGTAATACCCAGAAATGCTTATACGAACTCTAGTTATACTTTTTTAATCCTGTTTAATGTCACATTTATTTATCATCCATAATACAAACTAACACACACATCGGGTGCATTCTCATTTTAGTGATACAGTTAAATATGTAGACAGTATCCTTAAAAGAAACTGAAACTAAAGCAGAATGGAAGCAATCATTTTATAATTATCTATAAAAAGTTTGACATTTCCCATATTTATTTAGTCACAGTACTATAAATAATTATATTTATTCCTTACACACTTATAATTCATCATCCACTGAGGCAGTCATTTCCTAAAAGGCATTCATCTTAAAAAAATAGTTAATAGAATCCAGTCAAATTCTATACTACCATCTTAAAAAATAAAGTAAAATTTCCAGTGACTAAACTCAGCCTCACTTATAATACCACTATCATTATGTTTCTCTTTACAAAGTGAGGGTGAGTACTCCGAAACTCAAGATAGTCGTTTGAAAAAGTAGGTTTTCGATAGACACAAGATTGGAAACATTTTTTACTTGTGTCTTTCCAAAGACACACATCCAAATAATTTATCTTTGAATTGCCACATTGATAAAAACAACAAAATTATTTTAAATTATGTTAATTTTAGTATTTTTTCAGCAAGATACAATAAAGGTTTTGATAAAGTTGAATACAATGTGGGGGATAATATTGAAAGGAAAAAGAGAAAGTTGGTTAGGGATGAGTTTGAATATTCCAACAACTTAGCATATCCCCTAACCAAGGCTTTCACTGAAGTGGGAGACGACAACACGAGTAACTAGAGGGTTGAAATTACTAATACTAGACTGGCCTCTACCCAAAGGGAAGGTGGTAGGGACAAGTCATGCGACCAAGAATACCCCCCGCTAAGGAGGTCAGAAAGACTACAAAATAAGAACAACTATAGGAATGACAACAACACTTTTTTAGGACCACCGGGAGGGGGAAGAGGGAACACTTACAGGAATCAACAGCAATGGAGGAAGAACAGTTACCACTAGACACTAGTACTAGGGGCAATCCACTTGTGACTGAAGGAAATGAGATTAATAACTCATTTGGTGGTCTCCTTCTTACATATCAGGGGTTTAAACATCTTTAATTATGCAGGTATTGACATCAATAAAGATTTAATTTCACTTTTGATGAAAGAGATAAAACTTGTTCTTTCTAGGAAGGAAGACGTTTGCACTACACTAACGGAATTTAAACTCTACACTAGAAAAATGAATTTGAAATACCTGTTCAGGGACAACCTCTTAATAGATAGAAGGGACAAACTGAAAAAGACAAGCTGTTTTAATCCACCTTTTGACTTTTGATAAGATTTGTTCCCAAGAAATACACCAAATGTTGAACCAACACAGACCTAAGCAATTTAATTTGACAAAGAAAGAAAATTAACTACTAGAAGAACTAAGAAGTAACCCTAGTTTGAGGTTTATGAAGCCGGACAAGGGAGGGGGGATGGCCATAGTCAATACTGAAGACTAACAACAACATTTTTGATATGTTACAAGATGAAAACAAGTACCAATGTGTTTCAAGAAATGAAATAAACATTTCTTACAGGAAAATCAAATTGTTACTTAAGGACTCTTTGTTTCAGGGAGTAATTAATGAAGAGACCTACCAATTTTTGAACAATGAATATCCAACAATCCCGGTGGTTTTCAGCATTCCGAAGACGCATAAATATATTTATGACCCTCCATACTGGCTTATTATTTCTTGTCAGAATAGTATTACATATTCACTAGGTGTCTTAGTTGATCGGGTGGTTAGGAAATCTTTAGCCCCCATTGACCCCACGCTGTTAGACTCTTGGGACTTTTTGGGCCGGATCAAGGAAGAATATTACAGTGAAGATGTCAGTTTCACAACAATTGATGTTGTGGATTTATTCACCTCTATACTCCATGATACAGGGTTGGAGTTTTTTCATGAGGTGTTAGTTGAAAAAAAACAGTTTGGGGAACACCTTGGTTAATTTTATTATGTTGCTGATGGAAACTATTTTGGTGAACAACTTTTTCAGTTTTGGTGGTTAATTCTTCCGCCAGACCAACAGTGTAGCAATGGGCAGTAGTTGTGCTCCACTGTTTGTGAATTTAGTCATGTACTGCTGGGAAAGTGAGTATATTATCAACAGTCCATTTAAGGATTTTTGGGTAGTGTATCTAAGGTTCTTGGATGACCTTTTCATTCTCTGGAAGGTGGGGGAGAAGAACATCAACTTTCTTAATTGTTTGAATGATATTTGTAATTATTTCAAGTTTACTGGGAATTGTGGCAATTCAAAGATACATTATTTGGATGTGTGTCTTTGAAAAGACACAAGTAAAAAATGTTTCCAACCTTGTGTCTATCAAAAACCTACTTTTTCGAACGACTATCTTGAGTTTCAGAGTAGTCACCCTCACTTTGTAAAGAGGAACATAGTGAAAGGTCAGATGGTTCGCATAGCCAGAATGTGCTCTGATTTTGAAATAGTAAAGTCAGAAATGGATATACTGACTAAATTGTTTGTAGCAAAGGGGTACCCGTTGGAATTTGTTGTACCTATTTGTGACCAAGTTGTATGTGAATGGGGCAATAGATATAAACCATTATTTGGGGTCACTCAGAATAAAGAGGTTGAAGTTTAGCATCTACAAACTAATGATTTTTCATACGCTATGGTACTAACCTACGGGGGAACCTGTAACTTAGTCAGAGAAATTATAAAGAAAATCTGGACACTATTCAAAGTTAACCAAGAATTGTTGGCTATTTTAGGTGACAAACCAACCTTTTCCTATAGGACAAATAGGAATTTGAAAACTTTACTAGAATATCCCATTGAGAGGAAAACCAAGACAACTAAGGGAACTACAAAATGTGGGGCATGTGACTACTGCAAATATATTATTCCAACCCCTACTGTATGTATAGGTTCCAATGACTTAGAAGTGAGGTTGGCTACAGGCTCTTGTGCTACCAGTGGAGTAGTTTACATTGCTGTCTGTCAGAGTTGCCATGATTTTTATATAGGTAAGATGGAAAGGAGGTTCTGGAGAAGAATTTATGAGTACCTATACAGTATTAAGAAAAGTGACGAAAACAACGCACTATTTAGGCATATTAATGTTAACCCGACCACAGTTTTCTATTTGGTATTTTGGAGGTGGTTGGTAGAGACCATATAGTGGGTGACTGGACTAATAAACTGGGTAGGACCAAAATGAGATGGCAATTATGACTGAATGCCATTGTAGCCCCTGGTATAAACAATCATATTTCTATTAAATCTGAGTTGAAGTATAGGGCAACCAAATTATAACATCATGAGATTTTATATATTTTTGTGTTAATTAATATTATTACAGTAGTTAATATTCTGTTTTGGTATGTATTTTAACCTCAGTCTTTTATTCCAATTTACTACTATTCATATTTTTAATGTAAGGTGTAGGACTTTAAGATCTAATTAGTAGGGTTAATTGGGGAGTAACTTTTCATACAAGCTTGTGTTTTACTTGTTTTTCACAGTTCTGATGAAATCTTGGATGACGAAAGCCCTTGACTGTGTTTTCTAATTGATCTTTTATACCTGCGTGTGGAATAAAAACTTTTACTGTATTTGAGTACTTGAGTCCGGGTTTTGGCTACTGTTGAGTGGTTGTTTTGGCTGTTTTTGGTGTTATGACCACTCCTTACACCACCTGCTGTCACTTATAACACCACTATTGACATTCGTTAACTTTTGCACTTATAGTACCACTATCGACATTCGTTAACTTTTGCACTTAGAATACCATGATCGACATTCTTTAACTTTTGCATGGTGATTATTCTTCTTATTTATCCTAAAGTGCCTCAACCAGCTTATAGCCTGTTGTTTCCTGACAATTATTTGCTGGAAAATGTACATGTTCTTCTCCTCAGTCACCTTCATATATAAAACTTTCTCCATTACTGGTGCAACTCACCTCTCTGAAGTCACTTTGGTCTTTGACACACATACGTCATCCATTTATAGCTCTTTGTTAATTTATAGTTACTAAAACATAAACCATTTATGGGTTCTTCTTGATCCACTGAATGCTGTACAATCAATGGAAAAGGAATAAAATAAGTTTGGCTGACAGTGGAGTTTTCTTTTTTTCTGCCATTGTGCAACCTTTGAAGTATGTATATGTAAGTTCAGGGGTGTGGGAGTATCCGTCTCCAAATGTTGGTTACAGGGGTGTAGCTCCTGCAAAAAAAAAAAAATTACATTTGAAGTTTGGCTAAACTTGTTTCTCTCTTTTTCCATTGATCCTACAACACTCAATTAAAGTGTAGTCAACGGATCAACATGTATCCCCACATATTTATTAACTTTTCATACTCTCTTTTAAAAAATGAAAAATAAGCATCTAAAACTAAAATTGCATTCCATAGGACATTAAATAACCAGCCTCTTAGTTACCCCAAATCCTGGACCCCCTATACAAGTGGGGTACCAGGACCATTCAGACATTAGCTTATTTACTTGCAATCCATTTTCATTACTTTACCTAACTACATTGATCAAACAGTAATCTATATCCCCATGTTTTCCTAAATAATTAGCCAATCCACCATACAAAGAATAACCAACAGGGAACCCAACAAAACTATTTTTTTCAGTAATTTCCTCTTTCTGTGAGATTGCACAAACAAATGATGCTTAGATCATGCACTCTCCCTGAATATTGTTGAAACTAGGAAGCCACATAAGGTTGATTGGTCATTGTTAAACAAAGCTACTCTTGGCTCTTAATCATACCTTCAACATTCATATACCTTTGTGTCATAAGCATGAACACACAGACATCAGACTTTGTCCAGCTATGCAGCAGTAATCCCAAAGTA